>NC_064634.1:406505775-406814108 GCF_023864275.1 Schistocerca cancellata
TCCAGTAAACAGTGATGTATTGTTATCATGGGAAAATATCTCGTAACTGATAGAAGCAATAGACAATGCATTTGATAAAGGGGTCATTATTCAAGAAGAAAACCATACTAGTGAAGAAAGCATTCATCATACATTAGAAGCAGAAGACTGTGCTTCAGACAATGCAGTTAGTAGTGACAATTTGCAAACTGTACAAATAGTTCAGTCGAAAGACAAAAACACTATGACTGGGCATCCAGTGGAAACAAAATGAAATGAATGAGGTTAGTAGTGACAATTTTCAGACTGTAGAAATAGTTCAGTCGAAAGACAAAAACACTATGATTGGGCATCCAGTGGAAACAAAATGAAATGAACATGTGGTCCAACCAGATATGCTACGTTCAGTGTAAATGATATCAAATCTGCTTAGGAGTCAATTTGAGTAGCCATCTTGGGCTGTTTGTTGATGACGCTATCGTTTAGCGTCTAGTAAACTCATCAGAAGATAGAAACAAATTGCAAAACGATTTTCCGCGCTAGGTAACCGCGCGGTCTTCGGCGCCTTGCCTCGGTTCGCGCGGCTACCCCCGTTGGAGATTCGAGTCCTCCCTCGGGCATGCATGTGTGTGTTGTCCTTAGCGTAAGTTAGTTTAAGTTAGATTAAGTAGTGTGTAAGCCTAGGGACCGATGACCTCAGCAGTTTGGTGTCCCATAGGAACCTACCACTACCACAAAATGAACTAGAAGAGATACCTGAATGGTGCGAAACTTGAGAATTGATCCTAAATAATGAAAAGTGTGAAGTCATTCATATGAGTGCTAAAAGAAATCCGTTAAGCTTCGGTTACACGATAAATCAGTCAAATATAAAGACTGTAAATTCAACTAAATACCTAGGAGTTACAATTACGTAAGACTGAAATTGGAAAGATCACATAGAAAATGTTGTGGGAACGACAAACCAAAGACTGCGTTTCATTGGCTAAACACTTATAAAATTTAACAGATCTACTGAAAAGACTGCGTACACTAAGCTTGTCTTTTGGACTACTGCTGCACGGTCTGGGATCCTTACTGGGTAGAACTAATGGATTGCATCAAGAAAGCTCAAAGAAGGGCAGCACGCACGCGCAATAGGGAGAGAGTGTCACGGACATGACACAAGATTTGGAAGGAACATCATTAAATCAAAGGCGTTTTTTGCTGTGGCGGAATGGTCCCACGAGATTTAGATCACCAACTTTCTCCTCCGAATGCGAAAATATTTTGTTGACACCTACCTACATAGGGAAATCAGAGCTCGCACGGCTAGGTATAAGTGTTTTTTCCACGCGCTGTTCGAGGGTGGAATAATAGAGAATTATTGTGAAGGTGGTATGATGAATCCTCTGCCAGGCACTTAAGTGTGATTTTTAGAGTATCCATGTAGATGTAGATGAAGTAATTATGAACAGAGCTGTCTACAGTATTGTGTTACAAATGATTAACCTTGAAGGCCAAAGAGTGTACGGTTACAAATAGGAACATTTAGATGAAATTAGATTATAAACACATACTGGTGTGTTATTGCTTGCTGGTGTTTATAAATCGTATGGTGAATCAACAAGCAGCTTATGGGATCCCAAATCTAGCAGAGCAATTTTTCGTCCTACAGGATCACTGAAGATATTCCTTCGCATCTCTCGAGTGTTATGTTTTGATAATAGGTCTGATCGATAAGAGTAAATGACACCTATAAGGACTTATGAGAACAGCGGGTGAAAGTACTTGTAATATTATAGAATGCTGGAGCAAATGTTATTGTTAATGAGAGGTCACTCTCCATTCAAACGATGTATTCCAAGAAAACCCGCCATGTATGGAATAAAGATACGGACACTGTGCAACAATTCTAATTCGTATGCTCTGAAAACATAAATCTACATAATAAAACCACCTGCCGTAGCACGTGAGAAAAACGATAGTTTGCTTGTTGTCATGGACCTGACATATGAGCCAAGATGATAGAATGACGACTAAGTTATCATGCGAAGACGGCCACAGTTCAGAATCCTGTTACCCAGAAGATACTATGGTGGATTCCTACAATGTAAACAAAAATAAGAACGTCGTGCTGACGATCACAATGCGAAATAATAATGAAATAACAAAGGAACTAACAAGCAAAAAATGATATTAGGCTACAATACCACGAAAGTTGTAGTTACAGGCTCGACCAACTTATTGCCACATACAAGTGCAAGAGGAAAAGCAATCATTGGCCTGTAATTGTATTTTACAACATGCTTGACATTGTTACCTGCAATGCTTTTGTACCGCAAAAAGAGATCATTCCAGAGTGGAAAAGGAATTTTCTTCACAAAAGAACAATATCTTAGACATATTAGGAAGACTTCTTATTACTTCGGACATTGAAGCCAGGAGGAAACGGTTCCCAAGAAATTCAACATCCATTGCAAATGCGAGAAAGACATAAATACTGGATCTGCCTATATCAGGATCTACACCAAGCTGTAACAGCTCCAAGCAAACTTACAACTCAGCCAGATGTAAATTTTGTCCTTCTAGTTGTGACAGCGACATTGCTATTATGTGTTCAGATTCTGAGAAATATATTTGTAAAAGTCATGTTGCATCTTACTGCACAAGACGTAAAAAGAAATGTGGTATCAGTGCAGTGTTCTGTGTCCAAAGCTACCATGTCCACTATTATTTACCTGTATTTCGGTGAACGATTTGCACTGAACAAAGACTTATGAAGAAACTGCCATGCACAAACGCACGCATGCACACACACACACACACATATAACACACACATAAACACACGCACACATCTCTCTCTGTCTCTCTCTCTCTCTCTCTCTCTCTCTCTCTCCCTCTCTCTCTCTCTCTCTCTCTCTCTCTCACACACATACACACACACACACACACACACACACACACACACACACACACACACACACACTCATACGCACAGCTCGTATTCTGAACAGGGTTCGGTGTTCAAAACTAACCTATTCATTATCACTTCCTTGTATTTCGTTCAATGTTTTGTGCTGAAAAGAGGCTTTTGCATTGTTACATTTTTGCATTTTGATCAATGTTTACAACCAGGATACGTTGTGATTTATTTATAATTTGATATTCTTTGTTGAAAATAAATTTATCCAATATTTTTGTTATATTTTGAACCACACAGTAAAGAAAATAATACAATGATATTTACTTAAATAAATTTATCCAATATTTTTGTTATATTTTGAACTATGCAATAAAGAAAATAATACAATGATATTTACTTATATTTTTACGAAGTTAAACAGAGAATTATTTACGTTTCTTTGCTACGTGAGCTGTCGAGATTCAACGTTTTCGTGTACACTCAAGACAGAGGTACTTTCCTAGCATTCATAGATATTTCATTAAGATGTTGACTGTGTATGCTTGTTTATTTCCTAGTTCATAACAAGATTTTCCAGGGCGCATATGTCAGTGAAACGTTGTAGTGCTTGTTTCTAACACTAGCTTGTTTCACGTGCACTATGGACATTTTATTCTATTTTCCGTATAAAGGAACTCGAAGGTTGATGTAAGTACTGCAGGTTTAGTTATTTGAGCTATTTTGAAAGTTTGTTTACTTCTGGCTTCCTATATTGAATAATTACCGTTGTTCAACTTTATTAATCTGTTAGTTGTTTAAACTGTGTGTAAATTTATTCGAATTTATTGTATAAGGCAAAAGTTATAAATTTGTTAAAATTGTGATAATATTAATAAATGTGCGATGTGTTAATGCAACTGTGATTCAATGCCTCGTTTCCATCCTTTCTTCTCCTACGACCCCAGTAAATGCTACACCAACTGCGCCATCAATAGTTATCTCCCATATTATCAACGAGTATAGTGAGAATCTCTTGCAGCATCAGCGTTTTAATGCGTATTGGTGTCATAAATTCATTTTTACTTTCCAACTTTGCTTTTCAGGATAGGGAGGACAAGTATAATGGCATGTGTAACTTCATTATTCCCGCTGAAAGACGTACAGTCACTATTGATGAGTCATGGCTATATTTCATTAAACCAATTATGCTTGGGAGCTGATGATACCAAAATTCGATTTCCCTATCTGCTGACTTTGCCAACCGTTGTCTGCTAAATTTCATTGTAATTAATGTCCTCTATCAGGTACCAGATATTTTCATGGAATTTTTTTCTTTTACCTTTGCAAGTGAAACTTTATAATTAATTTTGTATTTACGTAAGTCACATTTTTGATTTCATAGACCGTAAATCCCATCTCAAACAGTGGCTTAGAATCAAAATACGTGAATACACCCACTCAGGAAACAGCGCTCAGGCCCAAAATTCATTTGTAGCGTTAATCAGTCCGTTGCATAACTTTCAATTAAGTCCGTTGCGTAACGTTTAATTAAGCACTTAACCCTGAGGAGAAATATCTCTAGTTCCAGAAATTTATGAAATAAATCGCGACAACAGTCAACTCAGGCGGGGTTTCGCAACTGAAATAAATTGTCCGTATTTTGTTTAGCAGCAACAAGAAAACCGCCAGTTTGACCAAAAACTGCAATTTAAATTACAATCACTGCGATCGTTGGATTCCAGCACACAATGAATACAAAGACAGTAGAGGAAAAATGATAGGAAACCACGTAAGTAAGAACGTCATGTGTGTAGCAAAAATTACCAGTCTGTAAATTCAAATGACAAAGTCCAGCTGCAGTTAGCATACAGTGCCTTTCACACGCAGTGGGTCTCACGCACTGCTTAATCCTGCAGTCTGGAGTGCGAATAAAGAGGGTAAGAAGCCACGATCAAGAGTCAATTACGAAAGCTTTCGAGGAGGTGTCACCTACACTTTGGCATCGGTGATCAGCCAAGCTTCAATGAGGTAGGTCAACAAACGTGTGTTCCACTGTAATGTCTGCGCGTCGCTGACAAGAATGATGTGCAACAATTCCTACGAGTGTCCGCTTAACCAAAGTGGAGCAGGCATGAAGGTATGGGCCGTTTATGATCATTCCCATGGACCTGAAACGTCTGCAACTATTGTTCACGCACATCGCTGTGAAAACGTGCTGGTGCAGAATCATGCTAGAACCACATATCTTGTCTTCGCTGGCATGGTACATCCTCCAGCATCCATGCAATATGTTGCTGGCTATAGCTACCGACTTACAACATTTTCGTTACAAAGAATGTGAGCGGTGTTCTTTGACAAGTCGCAGCTGCTGAGTTTGAAACTGAAATACTTCTTTTAGCTATCGGGCTCAGTATTTCTAATGACATACTACCCTCTACCTTTCGAAATCGGTGGAAATACTACATATTCTTTTGTGACGTAACTTAAATATTTTGCATATTTAATTGCTAATAAATAATCGAAGTAGGTACAAGGTGTTACCACACATGACCTTCGGAAATTTATCTACTGGAAATGAAGGCTGTATGGCAGTATGATCCATGAGTCGTGCTTGAATACACAACTGCATGTTTTGTTTGTTGCCACTTGCATCTCAGCATAGAGAGTTCGGACAGTAGTTGAAAGAGATTGTCTTTTGTTCTAAGTTCCTAAAGGTTTGTGCTTGGTGTTTTAGGTTTTCTCTGAAGAACAAATGCTTTGTAAGTAGAACAAGCTTTTTTTGTCTCTATAGAGAGTTAAATCTGAAACAGCCAATCTGAAACTTAATCTTCTTGAAAATAAGTGCTACGAACTTCATTTCGAGTAGAAGCGTAGCGTTCAGGACGATAATTGGGCCACCAACATTATATTCGTCGTCATGTACTACACTGCTGACAGGCTGGTTAAAAGAATCACATGCCCTTTGATGCCCCTTGTTTTGAGGAGTGATGAATATCCAATACCCGTTCCTCCTGCGAACGTGAAAATGAGTAAGGTCAAATACATCAAAGAAAACGCAGAACAAAACAAACGGGATATGCATGTCAACCCTACGTTTCGAGGCCACGGCGATTTAAATTTGTCGAACCGACTGGCGGAGCCTTTTCTTTTTTTAACTAAAAGGATGGTTATTGTTCTCAATACGGAAGTGATTGCTTATTGTGAGTGATGCACCGTTTTCTTCTGAATATTTCTGCAACGAAGGAAACACGACTTTTGTAATGGCATCGAATTCCCCGTGATGACTTTTGGCCCCAATTTCAATGTAGGAGCTCCCTCATAAATTCCAGAAAATTTGATATCAAATGCTTATCTTTCTATCGCTGCACATTACCCTGGGTTTTGTCAAAAATTTCGAGAAAGCAATAAACAAAACTTCACCTGGATTCATATATTTGAAATAAAAGTTTCCAAGGATCAATGAAGCAAAAATAGATGAAGAAATATTTGTACGACCGCCATAAAAGTGTCTGTAAGAAATCTTTAGTTAAAAGCATGGTGCACAGAACTACCACGATATTCTACAAGAACTGCTATGATCGTATCACCTTATGGGGTGTAACGTGTCGTTAAAACCAAAATTCTAAAATGATAGTTTGGAGTTCCACCTTGTCAAGCCTGGCGCTGTTACTGACAAATGTGGATAATGGTTCTATCACAGCTCTTCTGCAAGGGAGAGGCAAAGGAAGCACCATAACGTTGTTCTTGCGAAACAACGTCCATGAGGAAATATTTCGCAGGGCATACAGATGGAAACATTTGTAGCTACGACTGTTTACATTTCATTACTCTTTTATTAAGTTGTGCACTGTCAGATTTTTTATTGTTTAGATTTGGAAGTCTTAGTGTGAGGGCACGTCATGTTGCAAGATACATATAATATATACGTAACATGAGATGAGCATTTACAAAAACCAGTTTTACGTGAATACGGAGGCTAGTACAGAAATTTTTAAATAAGATATGTATTCATGAAGAAATTCACAAACACTGTATAATGTTCTTGTTACCTATCCAAAGTGTGTCATAAAGTGAGGGCATGTAACATATCGGTTATCTGTCCAATGGATGGGAACGTGAAGATTGGTTGCCCCGTTGGTGACGTTCACGAGAATACGGTATCTACAGGCACTAGATTTTGTCCACTCCATTCTCTCATCTTCATCATCATTATCGTCACCACCACCACCATCATCATCATCATCATCATCATCATCATCATCATCCAACAGAAACATAAGGCTATAAGTACAACGAAAAGCTTGTTAGACATAAGCTTTCGGCCAAAACCTTCTGAGCGGAAACATACAGACATTCACACAAGCTAGCAAGTGAGAAAAGTTCCGGCTTGAGTGGCGAAAGATATCAGTCATGTGTGCGTGTTAGGTGTCTTTGCTTGTGTGAATGTGTGTGTTTCCATTCTGAAGAAGGATTTGGCCAAAGGCTCAGTGAGTAACAGTGGTTTCGTTGTACATGACTGCAACTCAACACGTCACTTTTACGTTGAGTAGCAATCTATACTTTTCTTAATATTGTTGATATTCCAACCAGGACTCGGCACTATTTAAACCTACACTTTACAAATACAGATACTACACAATTCTCACATATCCTTAAGGTATGTGTCCAACGTATATGAAGGCAGTTAAGACATAACAGCAACAATGCCAGATGTTTACGTTTCTTTAAGAAGAACGCATGCTGATACATTAACTGAAAACAGTGCTGACACTCTCTTTCTCAACGTGAAGATTTATTTCAGTCCACACACGCCGATTACTGAAATCCACAACAACACCTCTTTTGAGGACTGTGTTGAATGTAAACAGAGGACCTGCACCATACGTTTGCAATAGTAATTGAATGAGCTGCAATCTGCCACGGTGGTCTTGTGGCTACCAACTATTTAGATCGCTTTGTTTACCTTTATGAACTACAGCAATGACGTTGACCTAGATTCTGAGCAACTCCGTTTCCATCACATGACTCAGGTCGTTGACCGCTTAATGATTACATCGCGAGACACGCCACCTTATCTGTGAAGTCATCAATCTCCATCCCGTTTCCCCCTTCCCTCCCTCTCCCATCCCGTCCCGCCCCCCCGCAGCCAATCACAGCATAATAAAAAAATGCTATAACCAATCAAAATCTAAGATGGTGGCACTAGTCCACTTGAAAGTTAAAGAAGGAAGATATGCCCCATTCTCCCCTTGTGTTCCGCCCCCCCTCTCCAGCCAATCACAGTGCAGTAATAAAATGTGCATAAAAATACAAATTCATGTAAAATGGTAAAGATATTTTCCACCCCTCCACGCACACACACTTTTTAAAAATTTTATGCCATGTTCAAAAGTTCACAGTTATACTGCAGTGTTTCACTTAGTATCAAAAAATTGTCCCCCTGTATTTGACACCCCCAGCCATTGTCACCCGCAGTAGCTAGCATCCTCAGCAGGTGAGATCGACCACAGTAACTGACACACATGCACTGTATGCTTAAAGTTTTGCACCAGATTCAGAAAAAGCATAAATATTCGTACAAAACACACACACACACACACACACACACACACACACAGAGAGAGAGAGAGAGAGAGAGAGAGAGAGAGAGAGAGAGAGCAAAGGTATGGATTACTTCATGTACATATGAAATGGGGCATGTTGTGCTTTTGAGTACCTAGTTTCAACTACATTTAAAGGTCATCCAACTACCCACTTACAGTTACCTTGCAATATCAACATTCAAGACATTCAACACAAAAATGGAATTCATATATCAATTTTGGCAGCTTAGCAAAAACGAAAACAAGTATTGTAAAAATACTGACTAAATTTTAAATATACATTTACATACAGAGAACAATTATTTCGTCATTTTTGTTTGATGTAGTTTTAATAACTCCCAGTTTAATTTTTAACTTATAATTTGAATGTACATCTGAATATGTAAATCTTTTCCCAGCCAATAATTCGACAAAAGCGTAGAAGGTATGTTCTGATTTCTAATACATATCTAATTTCTTTCTTATAAACTATTTCTTTGATGTTAAAATTAATCCCATTGCTTCTTGCAATGCTTCTAGCTGAAATCATTCACTTATTCTAAGTTTGTGTTTTATTCCTGGCATTACACTTCTGTTACTACATCCCACATCATCTTGGGTGTATGTTACAGATTCATCCTCTCCACATTCTTGTGCACATTTCTGCATAGAACTTTAACTTAATAATAATTAGCAAATGAATGTTCATTAAAAATAGTTATTGTATTGCATTTAAACTCTTCAAATGGCTTTTCTGTTGCTACATGCACAATGTCCAGTCCTCCACACTTAGATGTAATGTAAACATCCTTTTTTAGCAGATTAAAAAGAGAATGGAAGTTTGTAAACCGAATTTTCGTATATCCTCTAATGTAGTAAATGTTTTTCAATCTACTAATTTCTGAGAATCCTGCAATGTATGACCACTTTCTGCTGGCATTTGCAGTGAATGCTGATATTTTGTATTCCCCAATAATCTCCAGATTTTTCCAAATGCAATGGTTAAAGTAATATGTAGGACTTGCTTGTATCTCTGCAATAGCTTCTTCATTTTGCTATTGTAGTTTACATTCTTCCACTATCGCAGTAGTTTTCGTAGTTCCTGGTTTCTTTTGCACATGGATAACACATTAATTGCACTTAAAGGCCTATAATAGGAAATGGGTTGAGTCTTTGTAACGCATTTATTATTTATTATAAGATTCATGGACTAAAATTATTTGTAAGAACTTGTTATAATTTTGCTATGTCTATATTTGGTGAAACTGTAAAGAACAGTGTCCTGGATTGAGAAAACATGTTTCCATACACTTCTGTAAGACACTTATGTAGCTTTTGTTGAAGTCTGTCAGTTTTGACATAATTTACAGGTAATTAATTAAAACTATAGGAAGGTAGAACGATCTTTATGTTACTTTCTCATTCTGATTGTTTGGAAGGTCTAATCATAGACCATTCTACTTTTATGGATTCTTCATCCCCAAATAGATAAACTGCTGTACACTGTTAAACCACTGTTCTGTAAGTTTTCCAATACTTTACATCACACAGACACAGTTGGCACAGAGAATAAAGGAGCACATTGTAAATACCCTTTGTTGGAATTTCATACACTTAAATAATTTTCCACAAGGTAAAACACACCATACATCTCAAGTTATGGTTCAGCTTCCAGTATGGTAACACCATGTTCTTTAGCAAAGCAAGAAATACAAGTTTCTGATAGATAGATATCAAGGCCCTTCATAAAATCAGAAACATGGTAACCAACATCTTTGTTCATTCCTAGGCTTGTAATTCAACATAGAAATTTGTTATATACCTGTACAATTGAAACTCATCTACATTATCAGTCTATCCTAAATGTTGTATCTTTCCTTACAACAGACATAGAATCAAAATTTTTTATAAGATGTGGCTACTTCATTTTAGTAGCAAAGAGATGTTAGATAACCACACATAAAATTGTTTATTTAAGAATCCATTAAAAGTAGAATTTCTAAAAAAGAATCACATGACTTGTAAATTCTCAAAATTAGTGATTTAAAGAAAATTTCGATTTGTTATTTACAGCGATTTGGAGAGTTTATTATTGGAGATAGATAATTGTCAGCCAGATCCAGAAAACATGCATGTGTAGAAATATCAAAAACATGAACCAAGCGATTTCTTTTATTATATGAAGTACATTAATGGACATGCAGTTGTTTATCGTGGACCAAACTGCCATAAGAACTTCACTGAATGTATAAAGACAGAAGATGAAAAAAATTGAAGATATGCAGCCAATAATACCCAAAGAAGAATCAAGGCATGCAAGATCTAAAGTTTGCACACTGTGTAGATGTTATTACACAAGAAACAATAAAAAAGTATATCAATCTGCTAAGCAATAATTGAAATTTCCAACTACAGTGTCCCAGTTCTGTACCTATTTATTTACATAATTTATCAGATACATTCTCATTTATTTGTGAAAGAACTTGGTTATGATAAAGTAGTAATAGATTCAATACCAAACACTGAAGAGAAATATATCAGTTTTGGTAAGAAAAAAGAAAATTTGAGGAAGCGATTTATTGACATTTAGGTTTATGACTTCTTCACTTGACAAACGTTTATCAAATTTGAAAAAAGATCAAATTAAAAACATTAGAAAAATTTTCCCAGGAGATTTATTCAATTCAGTGATCAGAAAATGTGTTTATCCATACGATTACAAAGATTCTTGGAAGAAATTTGAAGAGGCACAATTACCCACAAAAGAAGAATTTTACAGCAAACTGAGTGTTGCGAAATAAGAGATGAAGATTATAAACATGCAAAAATTGTTTGGGAAAAATTTAAGAAAAAAATCTTGGTGATCTGTATCTTAAAATTGGTGTGTCATAATTGGCTAATGTCTTTGAAAATTTTAGAAAAACTTGTATAGAAGGCTATGGTTTAGACCCATCTACATAGTTCACTGCACCAGGATTATCTTGGAATGCAATGTTCAAAATGACAAAACAAGTACTAGAATTATTACATGATCACAATATGATTCTTATAGCTGAAAAAGGAATAAGAGGAGGAATATCACAGTGTTGTAAAAGCCATGTCAAAGCAAATAATACATATATGGAAGATTTGGATGATAAGAAGATGTCGAATTTTCTAGCATATTTAGACACAAACAATCTATTTAGTTATGCTATGAGTCAATATTTACCATTTGGTGGATTTGAATGGGACAAAGCCAAAAATAAGGGAAAATTCTGAGACTTCCAAAGTTGGTCACATTTTTTAAGTTAATTCAGGGTACCCAAAAGAACTTTATGATTTACATAAAGATTTACCTCTCACTACCAAAAAGAGAATTGTACCTTGAACTAAAGAAATTAAGTTAACAGCCACTTTGAATCACAAACATAATTATATAGTTCACTATATAAATCTGAAACAGTATTTATCTCTTGTAATAAAGCTAACTAAACAATATATAGTTTTACAGTTTAAGCAGACTCACTGAAAAAGTATAGTGACTTATGCAGAAATGAGGATGAAGTAGAAGAATGATTTTGAAAACGATTTGGACAAATTAATGAATAATTCCGTGTTTTGCAAGAGAATGGAGAATATAAAAAACAGATTGCATATAAAATTTGTGTCAGTGGAAAAAAGTGTGATAAACTGGTAGTAAAACCAAACATTAAAAGGAGAACTGTATTTAATGAAAATCTAGTTGCCAGCTGTATGAATAAGACAAAATTCACATTTAATAGACCTATCCACATTGGTTTGAGTATACCTGATTTATCAAAAGAACTTATGTACGATTTCCACTATAGATTAATGAAACTGAAATATGGAGAAAATATTGAGTTGTGTTACCAAGATATGGACAGTCATATATTCTACATACAAACTGAAGATTTCTATGGAGACATGAAATTTATTATTTTGATATGAGTGACTACCCAACATATAATATTTTCGATATTCCACAAGTAAGCAAGGAAGATTAAGAAAAAATGAAACAGGAATGTAATGGAAAAATAATGGAATATATGTGGTCAAAGAGCATAAATGTATGGTTATAAATTTGGTGACCAGAAGAGAAAAGACCTAATGGAGTTAAAATTGTGTTGTTAAAAAAGAATAAACCTAGAAGATTATAGAGATTGTTTGTTTAACAATAGAGAGCAGTACAGAACTATGAATTTAATATGAAGTGAGGAACATGAAATCTACACAGCTGAGAGTCCTCATGATGAAAGATATATTCAGAAAAATCGGATATATACATTTCTCTATGGACACTATCTGACATGGTCTGAATAGTTTTCTGTTTCTTTTATTATAAACATAAATTCATTACTAAATACTTTACTCCAGTGGAATAAATATGTTAGGTTACCGGTGTTTTCTAATTTAGATTGTTGGATTATTGAATAAGAAACTTTTAAAAATGATCTATAAGCTTTAATATAACTTTTTAATATTTTCTATAAATTATTTATTGGTAATTATAATGCACTATTCCTTTACAGTCAAAAAAGAAGGGAATCTGGCTTTTCCATTTCTTCCCATATTTCTATGTCACTTTCCCCATAACTATCAAATCTCCCTTTGTATTCTTCCTCTCCATAAACTCTTTTTAATAGATGAATACTCTGAGTGTGTTCATTACTTTCCAAATGACGTATAATTAAAAATGGTTTAGAATATTCTCTACAAATAATGCATTCAACTTGCTTCTCTCTTGGTTTGTTATTTCTCTCAATAAAAATGTCAAATTTTAATTCATCCCATGTATTACTCGTATTTAAAAAGATTAAAAGAATCTTATTATTTTTCAGGCATCCAGCATCAGACTGGTAATTGTCGACAGAAGAGGCCTAAAATAGTAATAATGAATTTCACAATATCGAATTTTTTATTTAATTGTTTACCACCATTTAACTAATTTTCTTATTGGGTGCACCAAAGTGCTTGTGTTTCTTTGTTTAAAATATCTAAAATTTCGGTAAGCTGAATGCAAAAATACCGAATGGAGTAAAATCCATCCACCGAGGTGGCTTTGTTTGTTTGTTTAAAAGTCTAGAGTTTCTGTTTGTATAGGTTTTTATAAACAAAAACATCGATAATTGCAAACTTAGACAGTAACCCCTTTTGATTTCTACTCACATTTGTGCATCTCTTGACCGACCTATCGTCACTGCCTCAAACCAGTAGTAATAAATACTGAGTCTTGCAAGCCTTTGTGTACAATTTTTATGTTACAGTACGTCAGATACGAGGCCAAGCCTGTGATGTGCTGCCACCGTTTGCCAAGATGACATCACCTCTGAGACTACTACCTCTCTGGTTCACCATATTCTTATCCTAAGTGCTGCCGACCTCTCGACCGCTGATGAGTTGAAGACATCTAACTATGGCTCGCTGAGCTGAACTGAAGGTGCTTGACAGACTGTACACCTGCTGCAATATTTAGGACACATGGTGACTGCTGCACCCCCCAATTGCAGCATGAAGGCAGCCATCGATATCCCCAGCTTCCTTTGGTGGAAAGGCTATGCTGTGGACCATCTCCACAACATGCAGAGCTGATGAGAGGTTACCCAAGCACAATCCCATTGACGTTAACCGAGAATGCTCTGCCAATTCGCAGTTTTCGTGCTGGTCAGCTTCGCCTGTCGGATGAACTAGGCCGTTTGCCCCTGGAGCCTGCCACCTGCACGGCACCGTGATAACGTGAGCTACGCTCTGACGGCGACTTCCGCCAGAGTTCGCTAAGACAGCATCAGCAACTTCAAGGCTCTGATGCAGCACTGCTGCCAGTCTGTACACCGACACAGAAGAGAATGTATTGTTGTAAAAGTTAATGAATAAATTCTTCTTCTCCTAATGCTGTATCATTAGCGAACGCACCTACTGTCCTGCTCCACCACACACCACAAGCGGTCTCAGCCCAGACCCCTACAGAGTTCTCTCAGCTCCATGCTTATTTGCTTTAGAGAAGAGTTAACCAGCGGCTGGCCATGACGCCACAGAACTTCCACAAAGACCTCTTTTGTGTGTTCAGAGTTGCCCCTCAAAACCATCTTTTTCATCTCTAGGCGGGCTACTTGTAGCTCCTCCAGTTACCAACACACTATCTTCTTTACTGAAATTCTTACACTTCTGTCCTAAGTTTTGTGTTACATCGCTATGACAAGCACTTGGTTTTGTGCATCTATTTTTTCGTGAAGCTGCTGGCCTACATATGTCCAATGGCAAATACCTACTATGAGAACTCTTCTTTTCCTGTTCTCGGAATTACATGTGAGTATCCTAACAATGTTAGACTGCACCATACATTCCATTACATCCGTATGAGGCGCCCACTTCTCTAATTCTGGTAGCAACCGAAATCTATTGCTTTGTTGTACTTGGAATTTACTAACAATGTTTTGCACTGTCTGCCCTTTGCATACCACTTTTTGCTAATACCCCTTACCGTTTTTCCACTTCAAGTGTCACTTCATAATTCGCACTTTATAACTATGCTTGAAGAGCCTCCTATTGCTATTATGATCTACAATTCCACAGAAGAACCTTACTGACCACTCCATTCTCTTTCCCACTCCAATCCTACCAATCAAATCATAACCTACAACTTTTGCAAAACCTCCCCATTTAACTAATCTGCAGCATCATCCATAATTATCACACATGGCTAATAAATTTTATAAAGTTTTAACCTTAGATATAATGAAAGGAAAACAGTAGTTGTAATACTTGTGCATCACAGCAAGCCTAGAGTTAGTTCAAGAGGAGGCCAAGTCGATACTGCAACACACACAAAATATCAGTTAGCTTCAGTGAAACACTTTAATAGCTATTATTTAACTTCTGTGCAGTTCATGTCCACTTGAATGACAATATATATTTATTACTGACACAAAGCTCAAGGATAACTTTAACAGTACTGAAAGACAGTTACACATCAATGTACATCTGACACCCTTCACGATTAACAACACTGTTGTGTATAATCTCCTAGTTCAAATAGCAGTGGAGATTCAGGCAAAAACATGTTTTTTAGCCCCTGGCGTATAGGTTTCCCTGCACAACAGGCATGTTTTGTGGGAACAGTATTAGCCTGCCAAAGCAACCAGCCTTACAGAACAGCCTACATTTAAGAGAAAGAAATGGTTGTTTGGGCCTCGAAATGTTGGCTGGCCTACATAAAATGCATGTTGTGTTAGAATAATATCGGCCTGCTTTATCAACTTAATTTGCATGGCGGCCTGTACACCAGGGGTAAATGGATGATTTTCAAGCCCTGATTTGTAGCCAGTGCTGCATGACAGGTGTATTGTGTGAGTCGTATGTGACTGCTTTATTGAACTGAAGGGCTATGTATGCCAATGAGTGTGGCTGGGGACAGGTTGAGTTGGGAGGGGGGGCTATGGACACAGCAAGGGAGAGGACATGGACAGAGGAAGGGAAGGAGGGGGAGATGCATGAGGCAGGTGGAAGGTGCACAGAGGGATAGAGGGCAGGCGGAAAAGGAAGGGAAAGAGGCAAAGACGGAAAAACAGATGGGGAGCAGGATATTCTCAGAGGTAGGGGGAAGGAAGATATGGCCAGAGACAGGGCATGGGGAAATGGACAAAGAGAAAGGGAGGAGGAGATGACAAGCCAGAGAGAATGGCGAGGAAGAGATAGACCTAGGCAGATAGAATGACGAGCTGGGCAGAATGTGGGAGGGAAAGATGGACACAGAGAGTGGAAGGGGGAGTAGTGTTCAATAAATGCGTTGAACACATATACGGAAAAAGATAGCCATAGGGAAAAGGCTTGCTTAACTATAAACTTTGGTACACAGTTCTGACTGAGCACTACACCCTAACGTAAGTACTCCTGCAGTGGTGACGGCGTTTGAATCTCTTGGCTTAGCTGACGATTCTCATTAAAGTCTAGCTTTTGGTTCCGTAGTCAGGCAGCAACTGTAACCTGGGTCCAAACTCTCCAGACGACGCGACAGGAATGAAATAGAAATTTATGTTACTCTTTTCGTAAAAATTTCTTTTGTAAAATTAAACCTAAAATTATGACTTTAGGCAATACAATCCTGGAAATTGGAATAAGAACACCATGAATTCATTGTCCCAGGAAGGGGAAAATTTATTGACACATTCCTGGGGTCAGATACATCACATGATCACACTGACAGAACCACAGGCACATAGACACAAGCAACAGAGCATGTACAATGTCGGCACTAGTACAGTGTATATCCACCTTTCGCAGCAATGCAGGCTGCTATTCTCCCATGGAGACGATCGTAGAGATGCTGGATGTAGTCCTGTGGAACGGCTTGCCATGCCATTTCCACCTGGCGCCTCAGTTGGACCAGCGTTCGTGCTGGACGTGCAGACCGCGTGAGACGACGCTTCATCCAGTCCCAAACATGCTCAATGGGGGACAGATCCGGAGATCTTGCTGGCCAGGGTAGTTGACTTACAGCTTCTAGAGCACGTTGGGTGGCACGGGATACATGCGGACGTGCATTGTCCTGTTGGAACAGCAAGTTCCCTTGCCGGTCTAGGAATGGTAGAACGATGGGTTCGATGACGGTTTGGATGTACCGTGCACTATTCAGTGTCCCCTCGACGATCACCAGTGGTGTACGGCCAGTGTAGGAGATCGCTCCCCACACCATGATGCCGGGTGTTGGCCCTGTGTGTCTCGGTCGTATGCAGTCCTGATTGTGGCGCTCACCTGCACGGCGCCAAACACGCATACGACCATCATTGGCACCAAGGCAGAAGCGACTCTCATCGCTGAAGACGACACGTCTCCATTCGTCCCTCCATTCACGCCTGTCGCGACACCACTGGAGGCGGGCTGCACGATGTTGGGGCGTGAGCGGAAGACGTGCGTCGCTGCGGTCCGGTCCCAGGTCGACGGGCACGTGCACCTTCCGCCGACCACTGGCGACAACATCGATGTACTGTGGAGACCTCACGCCCCACGTGTTGAGCAATTCGGCGGTACGTCCACCCGGCCTCCCACATGCCCACTATACGCCCTCGCTCAAAGTCCGTCAACTGCACATACGGTTCACGTCCACGCTGTCGCGGCATGCTACCAGTGTTAAAGACTGCGATGGAGCTCCGTATGCCACGGCAAACTGGCTGACACTGACGGCGGCGGTGCACAAATGCTGCGCAGCTAGCGCCATTCGACGGCCAACACCACGGTTCCTGGTGTGTCCGCTGTGCCGTGCGTGTGATCATTGCTTGTACAACCCTCTCGCAGTGTCCGGAGCAAGTATGGTGGGTCTGACACACCGGTGTCAATGTGTTCTTTTTTCCATTTCCAGGAGTGTCGATAACACATACTATTTAGAGCGTTTTACCTTACTTAACACTTCATTAAAAGTTCAGTAATGTAAAAACACATATTTATAACAAGATACGCTTAAAATTGATTATAATCTGTGATTTACGTAATAATTCGTGACAGCGCAATTTACGATGTCGCGGACGCAGTGTTTGAGGTCAGGAGGCACGCAGACTGATGCTGTGCTTTCCGGAAGGCATTCGTTACTTTGTTGCACAGTAAGCAAAATTTGTGCTTACAGAACTGTAGGACCGGAGATTTAATTGCATTCTCGACTTTCTAGCAGACATAACGCACTGTTCTTAAAGGAAAAAAAAGTGATATGTAAGGTAATTTGACGAATACCCCAAGGAAGTGTGGTAGAGGCATTATTGTTTACAATATATGTGGACGATCTAGTGAGTTCGTAGACGATACAGTTAACTTCAGGAAGATAGGAACGCGAGGAGACTAAAGAGAAATGCAGAAAAGCGTGAGATGGATCGATGATGGTTACACAGACTGGCAGTTGATCCTGAATGTACACGCATATGCGCAAAAATAAATGAAGATATTTGCTACTAATTGGTTAGATTACTGGCGAAATACTGATTACTGGAAATATTGGAATCAGTGGAGCGACCTAAAGTGGGATCACCACATAAAACAAATCGGAGGAAAGACAAGTGTGCCGGCCGCGATGGCCGAGCGGTTCTAGGCGCTTCGGTCCGGAACCGCGCGACTGTGATGTCCTTAGCTTAGTTAGGCTTAAGTAGTTCTAAGTTTAGGGGACTGATGACCTCAGATGTTAAGTCGCATAGTGCTCAGAGCCATTTTTTGAAAGACAAGTGTTGGACTGAAACTCATTGGAACAGTCTTACGGAAATGTTATTCATCCACGAAAGAAGTGGCTTGCAAGGCGCTTGTTCGCTCTGTTCTTGAATAGTTCATATCACTATCGGACCCTTAACAGGCGTACTGACAGAAGTGATACGGAAGATCCAGAGAAGAGCGATGTTTTCCGTCATGGGATTGTTTGGCCGTAACGCTGTTTTCACGAAAAGGACACAACTATAAATCTCATACGGGAGGTCACCGACAGTCTTTCTTCCCAAGCACAATCCGTGAAGGGTGGAAAATGTAGTGGTACTCCCCACCATCAGCTGTAAAGTGGCTTGCAGAGTATAGATGTAGCTGTAGCAGCAAGGTATGAGGTGATGTCGCTTTGCACCATGATTAAGGAACTGTGGGCATACTCTTTCTTGGTAGGCCCTTGCTTTAGCAGTACAGAAAAGTGATTTAGCTGAAAAAAGAAAAGGGGAGAAAAGGGTGCGCAACTACATTGTAAGCACAGTTGATGACCATACTGAGCCGAGAGCAACATTCAGTAAATTTAAGTTTCTGTAGAATACGTGATACATACTTTCCAGTTTTTTGAGGAAATATGAACGTTTAAAAACAGTTGTGCACTGCAAGGAAATTGTTCAGCCCTCGATCAAGATGCAACGAAAAACGCATGAACTGAATATATTGGTAGGCTTAGTTACAGGAAACGGATACGAATCACATTTCCTGTACAAGAAAGAAGATAAATTGCAGCGAATATAAATCACGTTTCCCATACAAGAAAGAAGGTAAATTGCAGTATTATTGATTAGTGGATTTAGTAATGATTGTGATTGTGCAATTCTGAATTAATTCTCTTTGATACGACACAAGATGTTAACGCTAGAAGAAATCCTTACTAAGTGCTGAGCACGACAACTAATAGCAGACACTGTTAAAAGTGAGAGTATATTGTATCATAATGAAAAACTTCAGTTTCAAAAGAAATTAATTTCAGGTTACATGATATCTTTTTATTGGTGTCAGTGAAATTCACCCTGATACGGCAGCACATGACAATCGACAAATTATGTCGGAAAACGCACGTAATCCTATATCAGCGTTCTCGAAGCCTCTTCGCTACAAGCGCCCACTTAAAAGCAGGGTCAGGGTTTCTCATGACGCGCATGTTCAGTGACATTGGAATATGTTACTTGTTTCATCGTCCTACTGGGAAAGTACGAATCCACCGAATCTCGTCATTATTTTCTAATTCTATGCAGAAAGGACGTATAATCACGACGTCGTATTTTTAGTGCGTTTCCATTGTTAGTGCGTTTTCCTCATTACTCTTGAAACATCTGCTAAGAAACTGTATTGTTAATATCGCTCTCACGCTCTTTAGACTTTCTCCTTCTTTAATATCGCTATCACGCTCTTTAGACTTTCTGCTTCTGAGTATTTCAACGTTAAAGATGTCATTGTGCAATAGACCGAAATACAGTTGTTAGACAAACAACTGTACAAGGACGAGACTGTTTTGTTCTAAGATAAAAATTCACGTCTATTGCAACATCTGCATGGATACTCTGCAAATCAGGTTTAAGTGCCTGGCAAATGGTTCATCGAACCACCTTCACAATTCTCTATTATTCCAATCTCGTATAGCGCGCAGAAAGAATGAACACCTATATCTTTCCGTACAAGCTCTGATTTCATTTTTTTTATCTTTGTGATCGTTCCTCCCTATGTAAGTCGGTGTCAACAAAATATTTTCGCATTCGGAGGAGAAAATTGGTGATTTGAATTTCGTGAGAAGATTCCATCGCAACGAAAAAAGCCTTTCTTTTAATGATGTCCATTCCAAATCCTTTATCATTTCTGTGACACTCTCTCCCATATTTCGCGATAATACAAAACGTGCTGCCTTTCTTTGAACTTTTTCGATGTACTCCGTCAGTCCTGCCTGGTAAGGATCCCATGCCGCGCAACAGTATTCTAAAAGAGGACGGACAAGCGTACTCCAAAAATGGTTCAAATGGCTCTGAGCACTATGGGACTCAACATCTTAGGTCATAAGTCCCCTAGAACTTAGAACTACTTACACCTAACTAACCTAAGGACACCACACACACCCATGCCCGAGGCAGGATTCGAACCTGCGACCGTAGCAGTCCCGCGGTTCCGGACTGCAGCGCCAGAACCGCTAGACCACCACGGCCGGCGACAAGCGTAGTGTAGGCAGTCTTCTTAGTAGGTCTGTTACATTTTCTAAGTGTTCTGCCAATGAAACGCAGTCTTTGGTTAGCCTTCCCCACAACATTTTCTGTGTGTTCCTTCCAATTTTAATTGTTCGTAATTGTAATACCTAGGTATTTAGTTGAATTTACGGCTTCTAGGTTAAACTGAAGTTTAAAGAGTTCCTTTTAGCACTCATGTAGATGACCTCACCCTTTCCGTTATTTAAGGTCAACTTCCACTTTTCGCACCATTCCGATATGTCTTCTAAATCTTCTGCAGTTTGTTTTGATCTTCTGATGACTTTCTTAGTCAATAAACGACAGCGTCATCTGCAAACAACCGAAGACGGCTGCTGAAATTGTCTCCCAAATCATTTATATAGATAAGTAACTGCAAAGGGCCTATAACACTACCCTGGGTAACGCCAGAAATCACTTCTGTTTTACTAGATGACTTTCCGTCAGTTACAACGAACTGTGACCTCTCTCACAGGAAATCACAGATCCAGTCACATAACTGAGACGATATTCCATAAGCACGCAATTTCACTACGAGCCGCTTGTGTGGTACAGTGTCAAAAGCCTTCCGGAAATCCAGAAATACAGAATCGATCTGAAATCCTTTGTCAATAGCACTCAGCACTTCATGTGAATAAAGAGATAGTTGTGTTTCACAGGAACGATGTTTTCTAAACCCATGTTGACTGTTTGTCAATAGACCGTTTTCTTCGAGGTAATTCATTACGTTCGAACACAATATATGTTCTAAAATACTGCTGAATATCGACGTTAACGATATGGGCCTGTAATTTAGTGGATTACTCCTACTACCTTTCTTGAATATTGGTGTGACCTGTGCAACTTTCCAGTCTCTGGGTACGGATCTTTCGTCGAGCGAACGCTTGTATATGATTGTTAGGAATGGAGCTAGTGCATCAGCATACTCCGAAAGGAACCTAATTGGTATTCAGTCTGGACCAGAAGACTTGCTTTTATTAAGTGATTTAAGTTGCTTCATTACTCCGAGAAATCTACTTCTACGTTAGTCATGTTGGCAACTGTTCCCGATTCGAATTCTGGAATATTTATTCGTCTTCTTTTGTGAAGGCATTTCGTAAGGCTGTGTTTAGTAACTCTGCTTTAGCAGCACTGTCTTCGATAGTATCTCCATTGCTGTCGCGCAGAGAAGCCATTGATTGTTTCTTGCGCTAACATACTTCACATACGATCAGAATCGCTTTGGACTTTCTGTCAGGTTTCGAGACAAAGTTTAGTTGTGGAAACTGTTACAAGCACCTCGCATTGAAGTCCGCGCTAATTTTCGAGCTTCTGTAAAAGAACGCCAATCTTGGGGATTTTGCGTCTGTTTAAATTTGGCATGTTTGTTTCGTTGTTTCTGCAACAGTGTTCTAACCCGTTCTGTGTACCAAGGAGGATCAGCTCCGTCGTTCGTTAATTTATTTGGTATAAATCTCTCAATTTCTGCCGATATATTTCTTTGAATTTAAGCCACATCTGGTCTACACTTATATTATTAATTTGGAATGAGTGGAGATTGTCTCTCAGGGAGGCGTCAAGTGAATTTTTATCTTCTTTTTTGAATATGTAGATTTTTCGCTTTTTTTTCGAGGATTTGGGGATTACAATATTCAATCTTGCTACGACAGCCCCGTGTTCACTAATCCCTGAATCGGTTTTGATGCTCGTTATTGACTCAGGATTATTTGTTGCTAAGAGGTCAAGTGTGTTTTCACAACCGTTTACTATTCGCGTGGGCTCATGAACTAATTACTCGAGATAATTTTCAGCGAATGCGTTTAGCACAATTTCGGATGATATTTTATGCGTACCTCCGGAATTCAACATGTATTTTCGCCGACATAGCGAGGGTAAATTAACGTCACCACCAACTATTATCGCATGATTCGGGTACGTGTTTGAAATCAAACTCAAGTTTTCTTTGAACCTTTCAGCAACAGTATCATCTTAACTGGGAGGTCGGTAAAAGGATACAATTATTATTTTATTCCAGTTGCCAACAATGACCTCTGCCCATACTAACTCACAGGAAGTGTCTACTTCAATTTCGCGACAAGTTAAACTACTTCTGACAGCAACAAACACGCCTCCGCCAACCGTGTTGAGCCTGTCCTTTCGGAACACCGTAAGGTTCTTCGCAAAAATTTCGACTGAGCTTATATCCGGCTTCGAGCCAGCTTTGAGTGTCTATAACGATTTGAGCATCAGCGCTTTCTATTAGCGCTTGGAGCTCTGGTACTTTCCCAACACAGCTACGACAATTTACAACTGTTATACCAATCCCTGTATCTACGTTCTTCCTGTGTTCAGCCTGCACCCTTTTTGACTGAAGTCCTTCTTGTGTTTTCCCGAGACCCTCTAACCTAAAAAACCGCCCAGTCCACGCCACGCAGCCCCTGCTACCCGTGTAGCCGCCTCCTGCGTATAGTGGACACCTGACCTATTCAGCGGAACCCGAAACCCAACAACACTTTGGCGCAAGTCGAGGAATCTGCAGCCTACACGGTCGCAGAACCGTCTAAGCCTCTGATTCAGACCCTCCACTCGGCTCTGTACCAGAGGTCCTCAATCGGTCCTGTCGACTATGCTGCAAATGGTCAGCTCTGCTTTCATCTTGCAAGCAAGACTGGCAGCCTTTACCACTTCTGTTAGCTGCTCGAAACCAGAGAGAATCTCTTCTGATCCAAAGCGACACACATCATTGGTACCGACGTGAGCCACCACTTGCAGTTGGCTGCACCCTGTGTAAATAATACTAACCATCTTTACAGTTCCACGTTGTTCTAATACTTGCGCTACTATCGTAACGTAACAGACGAACTCTATTCCGAAAACAGCTTCTTCTAAAAAGCGGTGTAAGAGGTCCATGATTAAGAAATTTGTTGCTAGCGCACTCGAGCAGATGTAATTTCGATGGATTGCTCACGCGCTGCCTGCGATATGTAAGCTAGAAGAGAATCGCAGACCAGAGAGCAACACTGTGTAGCAGTTGTAGTAGTAGTAGTAGCTATCAGTCTGGTGTATCGTGTTCGTTGTAGTATAAGGCAAAAGCAGCCTCGCGCATAAGAGAATATCAGAGAGCAACACTATATCAAAAATTAAAGTCGTTTACAGCTGTCAAACAGAGGGAAGTGCAGATAAAAGTAGTCCTTTTAAATACACTCCTGGAAATGGAAAAAAGAACACATTGACACCGGTGTGTCAGACCCACCATACTTGCTCCGGACACTGCGAGAGGGCTGTACAAGCAATGATCACACGCACGGCACAGCGGACACACCAGGAACCGCGGTGTCGGCCGTCGAACGGCGCTAGCTGCGCAGCATTTGTGCACCGCCGCCGTCAGTGTCAGCCAGTTTGCCGTGGCATACGGAGCTCCATCGCAGTCTTTAACACTGGTAGCATGCCGCGACAGCGTGGACGTGAACCGTATGTGCAATTGACGGACTTTGAGCGAGGGCGTATAGTGGGCATGCGGGAGGCCGGGTGGACGTACCGCCGAATTGCTCAACACGTGGGGCGTGAGGTCTCCACAGTACATCGATGTTGTCGCCAGTGGTCGGCGGAAGGTGCACGTGCCCGTCGACCTGGGACCGGACCGCAGCGACGCACGGATGCACGCCAAGACCGTAGGATCCTACGCAGTGCCGTAGGGGACCGCACCGCCACTTCCCAGCAAATTAGGGACGCTGTTGCTCCTGGGGTATCGGCGAGGACCATTCGCAACCGTCTCCATGAAGCTGGGCTACGGTCCCGCACACCGTTAGGCCGTCTTCCGCTCACGCCCCAACATCGTGCAGCCCGCCTCCAGTGGTGTCGCGACAGGCGTGAATGGAGGGACGAATGGAGACGTGTCGTCTTCAGCGATGAGAGTCGCTTCTGCCTTGGTGCCAATGATGGTCGTATGCGTGTTTGGTGCCGTGCTGGTGAGCGCCACAATCAGGACTGCATACGACCGAGGCACACAGGGCCAACACCCGGCATCATGGTGTGGGGAGCGATCTCCTACACTGGCCGTACACCACTGGTGATCGTCGAGGGGACACTGAATAGTGCACGGTACATCCAAACCGTCGTCGAACCCATCGTTCTACCATTCCTAGACCGGCAAGGGAACTTGCTGTTCCAACAGGACAATGCACGTCCGCATGTATCCCGTGCCACCCAACGTGCTCTAGACGGTGTAAGTCAACTACCCTGGCCAGCAAGATCTCCGGATCTGTCCCCCATTGAGCATGTTTGGGACTGGATGAAGCGTCGTCTCACGCGGTCTGCACGTCCAGCACGAACGCTGGTCCAACTGAGGCGCCAGGTGGAAATGGCATAAGCCGTTCCACAGGACTACATCCAGCATCTCTACGATCGTCTCCATGGGAGAATAGCAGCCTGCATTGCTGCGAAAGGTGGATATACACTGTACTAGTGCCGACATTGTGCATGCTCTGTTGCCTGTGTCTATGTGCCTGTGGTTCTGTCAGTGTGATCATGTGATGTATCTGACCCCAGGAATGTGTCAATAAAGTTTCCCCTTCCTGGGACAATGAATTCACGATGTTCTTATTTCAATTTCCAGGAGTGTATAAATGAAATGCAGCGAAATTACAGAAACGAAGAGCTGAAATGGACTCACCATTTATTTACAATGAACAATACACTTGTAGAAGATGTTGAACGTGACCCCCTGTAACATCAGTATACGGCTGTGCACGTCTTAGCATATTCATATAAACTCGGCGTGAAATTCAGAAATCGAAGGCGGCAACTTTACGGCTGACGTTGTATTTCAGTTCCTGTATTATGGGTGGATTTGTTTCATAGACCTTGCTCTTCATCAAGTGTCCCCACAGGAAAAAAAGATCACATGCTGTTAGATCCGGCGAACGTGGTGGCCGAAAGCGTTTGCCGACAATTCGTTCCTCAGTGAAGACATCATGGACCAATTGCAGGGTATCTTAGATGTGTGACGTATTGCCCGACATCTTGCAGGAATGAGCAGTAGTGTCTTTCAATATTCAGTGAGCTGAGCACAAAATGTATCAAAAATTTCCGTATATGAAACAGATTCGAGGGAAGGATCAAAAAAACATCAATTCCTGTTAAACAGTATCAAACGCCGATTTTTTCATATAAAGTGATGTTAGGGTCCTCCGCTATCCAGTACCTTGTGTTCTCTGAATTTACATGACCGGGAAGATGAAACCATGCTTCACCACTCATCCACTCATGATGTAATGGAAAGGGTCTAACAAACCATCGTTGATGTCTTTCAAAAGGCATGAGCCGTTATCTAAACGTTTCTGACTATCATACTCTCGTATTTGTTGCACAACCGTCACTCGATATGGTTTCAGATTAAGACGTTTCAATACTCACTGGCAACTCCTCGTACTTACACGCGCCTGTTGGGCCATTTTACGTGTAGACTTCTTTGGGCTCTGAATATTTCTTCAGCTAACGTCTGCAATAACTTCCGGTGTGCGAAGTGA
The DNA here is from genome assembly GCF_023864275.1 of Schistocerca cancellata. Classification (NCBI taxonomy): domain Eukaryota; kingdom Metazoa; phylum Arthropoda; class Insecta; order Orthoptera; family Acrididae; genus Schistocerca; species Schistocerca cancellata. Next base: position 406,532,167 of record NC_064634.1, read on the forward strand.
AGGAATTATTTGTCGTTTTACGTTTTGCGCAGATCCGTCGGCGCGTCAGTTTTTATACAGGCTGTGTATTACTCTCTTTGCTGGTAGTCCTCCATTCGGATACTTGGTAGCGAAAATTTCGCGCCCGCATCTCGTGGTCGTGCGGTAGCGTTCTCGCTTCCCACGCCCGGGTTCCCGAGTTCGATTCCCGGCGGGGTCAGGGATTTTCTCTGCCTCGTGATGGCTGGGTGTTGTGTGATGTCCTTAGGTTAGTTAGGTTTAAGTAGTTCTAGGGGACTGATGACCATAGATGTTAAGTCCCATAGTGCTCAGAGCCATTTGAACCATTTTTGAAAATTTCGCGAATTTCCTTTCCAACTTGTTTTCACAAATGCTTTCACAATTTTAATTCTTTCTTGTATCGGGAAACTCATTTTGCAGTCTGCAAAGACAAACGTCTAACTTCATCTATGAAATAAACTGAAACGCTGGCAAAAGTACTAACAACCGATTACTGCATAAAACTGTCCAATGTTGCAGCTGTTTACTCTATTTCAGTTGTCGAAATATTGCATTCGCATTCAAAGGGGAAGCGAGTTACTTCAAACTGGGCCACCCTGTATATTTGTAAACCTGTCGAGCGATTTTTATACTGCTGTGTCAAATAAAGCGCGAAAAAGCATCTGCTAGAAAGTCACTGAAGAACACTACGGTAGTTACCCAGGTAACCGGCTCTCATTCATGCTGTGGTAGGAAATGATGGTGTGTCCGTTTCTTATATGACGAAGTGGTGCTTCCGATAAACAGTGCTCTGAACAAATACCCTGCTCCACCTTTTCTTTTCATTCGCCTTCCAGAGTTTAAACTCAACTTATTCATCTAAAATATGTTTATGTATGTGGTGTACGTAATTGTTCAGAGAAAATACACAAACGAGTATTTACAGAATTGAGAGCTGAATATGGCAATCACTTTTTTTCCTTTTTTTTCTTTTTTTTTTTTTTACAGAATAAATTTTTACCACATAGTATGAGAGCAAGTTGGACAAATAAAAATATTCATACCACCGAAACCAAAGATTTTCCCTATATTCTTACGAAAATTAGCACTCGGTTTATAAAGGCAAATGTCTTTAGCAAACACAGGAAAAGAGGCTGGTTCATGGAGGGGTGACCCATGCACACCACAGTCCGATCATTCGGAATCAAGTTTTAGACACGGAAACAAGATGTAGGTTTCATCAGATTCTGACTGAGAATCATACTCAAATGCAGGGAAATAATAAATGTTGATACTATACAGTGTGTTCTGAAATTCTCGGTACAGACTTCTAGGACTTGTAGAGGGGAGTGAATACATAATATTGTGAATGGGAACCCATGTCCGGAAACATCATCCGTCAAAGTTACAGGCGCCGGCACTTGTAAATTATTGTACACAGGATGTTCATTTTTCCTGAAGACATTGAAATATCTCGAAAATTGCACATCGTATCGAAAAACTTTATAATTACAGTTTGTCTCGCTCGGCACACAGGCGATACCACATTCGACTGTCACCCTACCCCATGCGTGGATGGCGGAGGGCAACTTCTTCAATGGAAACCCCGTTTTTTATTGCAGATTACGATTCTACGGCAAAATCGAGGTATTTTCTTTGTTCCGCCACAGGTGGAACTGTAATTTGTGGATTAGAAATGGGTACACAATGGTAATTTACGACGTGCTACTTAGCTGCCCTTGAATATCCATGCTGCGACGGTAGGACAGGTCAGTATATCAGAACTCTTAATTAAAAATCGCATTCGCAACGTAGTTCTAAAATGGTTAAATGGCTCTGAGCACTATGGGACTTAACATCAGTCCCCTAGAACTTAGAACTACTTGAACCTAACTAACCTAAGGACATCACACACATCCATGCCCGAGGCAGGATTCGGACCTGCGTCCGTAGCAGTCCCGCTGTTCCGGACTGAGCGCCTAGAACCGCTAGACCACCGCGGCCGGCACCGTAGTTCTCCTCCGACTTATCGCACAGGATCTACTCGGCGTGTGGCCGTATAGTGAACTACGACATGTCATAACAAGCAGTACACTGGAACCGGAGCACATGTATCCTGCAGATGTAGAACAGATGGTGACTCTAAATATTACAATACTTGCGCAGTGTTTATTGCCCACACAACTACCTGTCACTTGAGGAACAAACGTGCAAGTGGGCGATGAATGTTGCAACCACAGAAGAAAAAAATTAAATGAACCATTTTTACGGAGAATGTAGGAGAAATGTTGAGGCTGGAGTTGTACGCCGAGCGTTTTCTTGAGAAGACTGGCTCTCGTTAGTTTTTTTACAAGGTTATGAACACCTTGATGTCTGATGGCAGCGCGCAGACCGGCTGGAGGAAACGAAACAAACTTATTACAGAAGAACCTAATGAAGTAGCTGCACTAGCGTCAGTGCACCACAACCCACAGATAAGTAACCGGCAGTTGCACCGTGATTTCGGTTGTGACCGTAGATAGTATTGTCACAATACTGTATTGTCATAACTCAATAATGGACTCCCACAAGGCTCTGTCCTTGCGCCCCTTCTTTTCAGCCTTTACATCGCTGACATGCCTGCAACCAGATCGCGCAAATTTGGTTATGCTGATGACTGGGCTCTAGCAACAGCCCACAGAAATATAGAAACTGCCGAAGATATCCTTACGAGTGACCTAGGGATTCTCAGCGAGTACTTTAAAAAAATGGAGGCTACAACCTAGTGCTACAAAGACGGAAGTATCTGCCTTCCATTTGAACAACAAAATGGCCAACAGAGAACTACAAGTCTATCTAGACGGGAAATTACTAAATCACAACAAACACCCAAAGTACCTTGGGGTTACCCTAGATAGGACACTAACATTCAAAGAACACCTGACGAAAACTGCAGCGAAACTTAAAACACGCAACAACATATTGCAGAAGCTCTGTGGCACCACTTGGGGCTCCACAGCATCTACCTTAAGAACATCCGCACTTGGCTTGGTGTATCCAGTGGCAGAATACTGTGCCCCAGTGTGGCTCAACAGCAAACACACACACATGGTAGATAGCCAACTTAATGCAACAATGCGTATTATATCAGGCACAATCAGGCCAACTCCTACAGTGTGGCTGCCCGTTCTCAGTAACATAGCCCCTCCTAACCTGCGCCGTGAACACGCTCTGGTTAGAGAATTTCAAAAAATCATGACCAACCCTCAATTACAAATCCATGAAGATACTCACGACATCCAAGGAAACCGACTCCGGTCTAGGCATCCTCCACTAAAGACCGCACAGGCTCTGCACCAAACCAACTTCAAAATAAATGACCGATGGAAAGAGGAATGGGAGAGCAGAACAGTAGTAAACTGCCACAGTATGCCATGCATCTTTAGTAAACCAAAAAGATTTGACTGCCCTCGCAAAGTTTGGTCAACTCTTAATCGCATCAGAACCAACTGTGGGAGATGTGCCGACTCCTTACACAGATGGGGTAAACTTCCTTCGGCCGCTTGCAACTGTGGCGCTGAGAGACAGACGGTCAAACACATCGTGCAGGAATGCCCACTAAGGGCATACGAGGGTGACCCACAAGATTTCCTAATGGCGACCCAAAAGGCAATCGACTATTTACTATCTAAGCTGGACGTCTGCTTGTGACTGGTCTTCTGTGAGTGTAACTTTACAATTGGCGGTGTCCTTATATACAAACTGTTATTTATTGCTCTGTTTATACATATGTGATTTTTTTTAAATCGTGTTGTTTCTGTAATTTTTACTGTGAAGTTATGAGCCATACGCTAAATAAATAAATAAAATTGTCATAATTATGATCCATACCATGTGTCACTGCATTAAGAACTTCATGGCGCAGATTTCCATAATCGGGTAATGATTTGTGAATGGGCACGTCAACAAATGCAAACGACCCTACGTTTTTTGCCGAGGTACTCTTTTCCGATGAATCTACGTTCACAAACCATGATAGCATTAAAAGGCATAACATGCACTACTGGAGTGTAGACAATCCCCACTGAATACGGCAAGTTGACCATCAACGTCCTTGGTCCGTTAACGTGTGATAAGGCGCCATGCAAAACAAACTCATTACCCGCAATTTATGGACGTCACGTTGAATGGACGCAAATATTGAACGTTTTTGGAACAGGAAATACCGGTAATACTGTAGGGTGTTGCCCTGGACGTTCGACAACATATGTGTCTTCAACATGACGCTTGCCCAGCGCATTACGCAATTGAAGCACGGGAGATATTAAACCGTGTTCACACTAGTCGCTGGAAAGCATTCGATAATGTAAAACGGTGCAAGATGTTCAACATGAGGAAAACTGGGGTAAGCTATAGGGACAGACGGATAATATACAATATGTACAAGAGCCAGTAATAAGGGTGGACAACCAAGAACGAAATGCTCGAATTAAAAAGGGTAAGACAGGGATGTAGTCTTTCGCACCTATTGTTCAATCTCTACGTAACGGCTGTACGATACGTGAATGGCATTCTCCGACCGATAGTACAACCATATCGGCAGCATATTGCCGAGGCATTCGTTTTCATGGCACTGGACAGCCTTTAGCAAAAACAGTGATGCAACTATTGACACCTTCTTATGCAAAGTGGCATCACCTCTACATGGATAATTACTATAACAGTGTAGAACTTGCAGACTAGTTACTTGAAAATAAAATTCGAGTTTGTGGAACGATATGGTGAAATAGATGATTTCTGGAAAAATTAAAGAGCTTTGTTTGAAGCTTGTCGTCAGCGGAAATGTGAAGTTCTCGCACAGGTATGGAGAGCTTCGAAAAGTAAAAAATACTAATGATCTCTACAATACATAATGCCACTTTGACTGACACCCAAAGAAAATGTAGAAAAATCAATTACACAATTAAAAAACCTGAGATTGTATTAGACCACAACAAACACATGAAAGGAGTGGACCGGGCAGACAAGTATTTGAGTTATTATATTACCCTACACACAGAAAAACTATAAAATTGTCAAAAAATGTTTGCTTATACCTATTTGATTGCTCATTATTTAATGCATTTCGTACACGTCAGTATTTCAATACAGAACACAAGAGTCTCCGATTTCACGATTTTTTATTGGAAGTGTGTGATTCGTGCATAAAAGAGCATGTACCTGCTTCTGAGAAAAAATTGGAGGTTGCCACTACATCGCGTACGTCTCATCATGATCCGGTTGGCATACTTTTCCGGTCACATAAAGCTTATTACGCATTGTCCTATCGGAATTGACGAAGTCCGTCGGAATGCACAATGGATATGAATGGATGCAGGTGATCCGACAGGATGTGTACTTACGTGTCACTTGTCAGTCGTATCACTCCAACTGCACACACCCCACACCATTACAGAGCTTCGACCAGCTTGAATAGTCCCCTGCTGACATGCAGGGTCCATGGATACATGAGGTTGTCTCCATACACGTACACGTCCATCCGCTAGACATAATTTGAAACGAGACTCGTTCGACCAGGCAACATGTTTCCAGTCGTCAACATTCCAATGTCGGTGTTGACGGGCCCAGGCGAGGCGTAAAGCTCTGTGTCGTGCAGTCAAGGGTCCACGAGTGGGCCTCGGGCTCCGAAAGCCCATATCGATGATGTTTCGCTGAATGGTTCGCATGCTGACACTTGTTGATGGCCCAGCATTGAAATCTGCAGCAATATGCAGAAGGCTTGCACTTCTGTCACGTTCAACGATTCTCTTCAGCCGTCGTTTGTCCCCTTCTTGCAGGATCTTTTTCCGGCGACAGCAGTGTCGGAGATTTGATATTTTAGCGGATTCGTACGGGCAAATCCCCACTTCATCGATACCTGTGAGATGCTGTGTCCCATCGCTCGTGTGCCGATTATAACACCACCTTCAAACTCAGTTAAATCTTGATAGCCTGCCATTGTAGCATCAGTAATCGACCTAACAGCTGCGCAAGACACTTGTTGTCTTATATAGGTGTTGCCGACCGCAACGCTTTATTCTGACTTTTTACATATTTCTGTATTTGAATACTCATGCCTATACCAGATTTTCTGTCGCTTGAGTGTATTTTCTGCAATACATAAGTAACACAAAATAAATCAATTCCCATAGGTTACACTGGTGCAAGAGGCGTAATTCATTCTATGATATACGCTGGTCAGTTCAGCTCAACACTCTCTATTAGACAGATCACCTTCTTATAGCAGCTACAATGCATTTCGGCTAATATGCAGTTGTTAATGGATATTGGTGAAATTATATTCTCAATTTAACTATAGCACATAAACCGCCATGTCCTATTGTCTACTACGAATTACGTTTCACTGTTTACCTACTATTACATTTTTAGTCTCATATTTCAGTACACTGACGCAGCCACAACCGCTATTAAAAATAATCATACATACCACTGTGAGAATCTTGACAGACACATCACTGACACGTATTCTTGGCTTTTCGTAGAACTGGTAATCATTAGTATCATATTTGGTATGCTCAATACTCATTACAACTTACTCAAATGATTATATCATGCCAACCCAGGGCTTCTTTTTACAATATTTTGAAGCACAATTCTGTTTGGAACTGTCAAAAAGACAACATCGACTCCTACATCGAGTGGCATTTCAGTATGGTTGGTTTCTACTAGAAAGAGACTAAACTTAGATCTTTCTCAATTGCACATTCACTCTTAGCGGACCATGGCTTTTGCTACCTATAATAAGACGATCTTATGTAAACTGAAGGAGGAAGGGGGAGGAAGGAAAGGAAATGGAATTGATTATTGTCAGCTGTGTTTGGGCACTATGCCGAATCATGAACGACGAGCGAAACAGTGTGCCGGACCGGGATTCCAACCCAGGACCTACTGCTTATTAGGCAGTTTCGTTAACCACAGCGCCACCTGGACACAGTGTTTACCGCAGCTGAGCGGACTACCTCGCCACGCCTCTCCGCCCTCGGCTGTCACGCTTTTCCACCAAGCGCCACCTATCCGCAACTCTGTCCACGTCCTCCATACTCGCTTCTTTTGGCTTTCCGCAGGAGGCCAAACGAATTGTGCATTCCAGACTGAAGGTGATGGATTCATTGCCCATCGAGGCGAATCAGTTACATGAAGGCGTGGTGTCTATTCTTTAGGACATATCCGAAAGGAGACACCATGCATTCACGTAATAAGATGGTCGACACCTGTCTACTTTTATATCTCAGACTACTTGGCAACAACAGCTAAAACTTCGTAATTACAAGACCAATTGCAAGCATCAATATCGATCTCATAGATCCCATTGAAACCCAATGAGACTTTAATTCTTGCACAGTACAAGCCATGTTGTTATCTCGAGGACATATTACCACTCGCTTCTAAGTACCAGTTCCGAGTTCCACTTCATAGGTCCATTTCGATCTAAAACTATGCATGGTGTGTTGTATAATGTGTTATTCATTTTAATAATAATTAGTACTTGATTAATATCTTGAGTCATCTCCATTTATTCATAAGACACCTGTTGAATCTGTTATACACTACTGGTCATTAAAATTGCTACACCACGAAGAAATGCAGATGATAAACGGGTATTCATTGGACAAATATATTATACTAGAACTGACATGTGATTACATTTTCACACAATTTGGGTTCATAGATCCTGAGAAATCAGAACCCAGAACAACCACCTCTGGCCGCAATAACGGCCTTGATACGCCTGGGCATTGAGTCAAACATAGCTTGGATGGCGCCCATGCAGCTTCAACACGATACCACAGTTCATCAAGAGTAGTGACTGGCGTTTTGTGACGAGGCAGTTGCTCGGCCACCATTGACCAGACGTTTTCAATTGGTGAGAGATCTGGAGAATGTGCTGGCCAGGGCAGCAGTCGAATACTTTCTGTATCCAGAAAGGCCCGTACAGGATCTGCAACATGCGGTCGAGCATTATCCTGCTGAAATGTAGGGTTTAGCAGGGATCGAATGAAGGGTAGAACCACGGGTCGTAACACATCTGAAATGTAGTTCAAAGTGCCGTTAATGCGAACAAGAGGTGACCAAGACGTGTAACCAGTGGCACCCATACCATCTCGCCGGGTGATACGCTAGTATGGCGATGACGAATACACGCTTCTAATGTGCGTTCGCCGCGATTTCGACAAACACAGATGCGACCATCACGATGCTGTAAACAGAACCTGGATTCATCCGAAAAAATGACGTTTTGCCATTCGTGCACCCAGGTTCGTCGTTGAGTACACCATCGCATGCGCTCCTGTCTGTGATGCAGCGTCAAGGGTAACCGCAGCCATGGTCTCCGAGCTGATAGTCCATGCTGCTGCAAAACGTCGTCGAACTGTTCGTGCAGATGGTTGTTGTCTTGCAAACCTCCCCATCTGTTGACTCAGGAATAGAGACGTGGCTGCACGATCCGCTACAGCCATGCGGATAAGATGCCTGTCATCTCGACTGCTAGTGATACTAGGCAGTTGGGATCCAGAACGGCGTTCCGTATTACCCTCCTGAACCCACCGATTCCATATTCTGCTAACAGTCATTGGATCTCGACCAACGCGAGCAGCAATGTCGCGATACGATAAACCGCAATCGCGATAGGCTACAATCCGACCTTAATCAAAGTCTGAAACGCGATGGCACGCATTTCTCGTCCTTACACGAGACATCACAACAACGTTTCACCAAGCAACGCCGGTCAACTGCTGTTTGTGTATGAGAAATCGGTTGGAAATTTTCCTCATGTCAGCACGTTGTAGGTGTCGCCACCGAAGCCAACCTTGTGTGAATGCTCTGAAGAGCTAATCATTTGCATATCACAGCATCTTCTTCCTATCGCGTCTGTAGCTCGTCATCTTCGTGATGTAGCAATTTTAATGGCCAGTAGTATATTTCATGATAACTGTGAGTATTTTGGATTCTTTCAACCCTAAAGGAGCGACTCAGGGCGCCATACCAATACATGCATCAAAACAATAGGAACAGCAGCAGACCATGACGTACTGCCTCATGCAAAAGACAAAAAAGAATTCATGCCCAATCGACTAGAGAACGATGTTTGCCAACACTTAACGATCATAACAATGCGAGCAAGTTTTAACACTAGCTTATTACATAACTCAGTTTTATCGCTTTGAACTAGAACGAATCAAAATTTTAGGATTCTTTCCGAATGCAGACTTCAAAGTGCCAAAAAGGGGACACATCCGGAAAAATCCGGGCGTATGGGAGCCCTGCAATTAACTATTGCGTAGAGCAGTGTTTTTCAAACTGTGGGTCGCTTCCCCCTGGGTGGGTCGCAAAGCCCTGCTGAGGGGTTCGCGGTCGCAGGAGAAAGCACTTGCAGCATGGCTAGTGCCGTATGTTTCATGATCATCTGCTGTGGTACGAATCTCACACGAAAGTGACTAGGTTTTGTGAAAGCACCTTACAAATTGGCTCACGTTCAGATCTGGTACTTATTTATAATAATGAATACGACTTAATTTAAACATGTTGAAGAGTTCAAATACGCGAACACTTGCAACAGTCAGAAGCAACACGGTGTCTACCGATCTCTTCCCACTTCTCTTGTTTGGTTCGAAGCTTGTTACTTAAATGCATTCTAGTAACCGTGGTGCCAAATCTTGTACGTAAGCTGTGTGCCTGTTGTTGCAGCCATTTTGTATCACATTTGAACGTGAGCGTCTTTTAAATGCGCTTTCATAAATTGTTGTCGTTCCGTGTGATATTTTTATCGCAGCAAATGACTGGAGCGTAAAGTAAGATGTCAGTAATACACAATACGCTGCCACTGCACCGCCGTTCGAGCCCAGAAGTTGTTGTGGTCCTTTCCCTCTCCCTGCGAACCTCTCAGAAGTAAATACTATCTGTACAAGACTTAGTGACTCTCACAGCCCTAGTTCCATTCCGCAGAAGTGGGAAGAGATCTTGATTTCTCGATCAGTTTAGTATCAACAGAAAGAATATTAAATACGTTGCCTTTGGAATCGATGACAAACTTCTATTGTGGTTCTGGGGGTCGCCAGAATAGTTTTACTTGGAAAGGGATTTCGTATTCAGAAAGTCTGAAAAACAGTGGTGTAGAAGACCAAATCGAACTACAGATCTATCTATAGCATCTATATCCATATCCTAACAAAATAACGGTAAAGTTCGCGTCGTAAGGTACTCTTTATTAAGCCGCACATTAGAGTTCCTGCTCCAATAAAGTAGGAAACACAAAAATAAGAGATGATTCACTCACATTTGTGTGAGCCATAGTCTAATCCTATTTTCTCGATTACCACAAGGTGACGTGTGATATTTCTAGACACCTCTGCGAAGCTAAGGCATTATAATATTATTTCGAGATGTTTTCCCTATATAATACATTTTATTCGGAAACCGCCTACGATTTCAGAACTTCCAATACGATACGATCATCTCACTATATCTCGAATCCGATAAACATATGACTACTGAAGCGTTTTACTTTTGAATTTACTACAAGAAAAACACTGAGGTATTTTAAGTGAAAATTTAACCAGTAAGTCAATGCAAGAACAAAATATGATTATTAAACCATTGTTTATAATGCAACACCGTGACGAACGAGAGAAACGTCCAAAGATGGAACACGTGATCCAAAATCATAGATAAATGGAATGCATGATTGCTGTTCAAAGACGCATTCACGTAATGTTTCAAGTTGCAGCCTGTTGATTTTGTTGGTGCATAATACGTCAGGCCAATGGAGCGTTTGTCGACGTCATTGTTCGAATGCAATTGACCGATCAACTAACAAGATTCTTACGTAACAACCATACGGAAGAAACTAAAAGAAGTGACCGTCAAGTCCGCCGCTCGTGGTCTCGCGGTGGCGTTCTCGCTTCCCGAGCACGGGGTCCCGGGTTCGATTCCCGGCGGGGTCAGGGATTTTCACCTGCCTCGAGATGACTGGGTGTTTGTGTTGTCCTCCTCATTTCATCATCATCCAGGAAAGTGGCGACATTGGACTGAGCAAAGACTGGGTAATTGTACGGGCGCTGATAACCACGCAGTTGAGCGCCCCACAAACCAAACATCATCATCATCATCCTCAAGTGACCGTCAAATTTATTTCGTGGAGTTTCTGCTTAGTGATACAGTATAAAGAACGAAGAAACGTAGTATATTCTGTCGTTATACCCTAGAAAAAACCGTCACCAATCCTCCCTTTACGGCCCATGAAAAAATTACAAAATTCGAACGAAGTTATGGTTATTAACGTGAGATACAATCAAGTCTAATATTTTGAATGAATTCCACATACACAATTAAAACAGGGCCTTCTTTTTCATTCAAAACTACTGTTCACAGAAACATCCATGCTTACGTTGCAACTGTCACACGACACACGACATGTGTATCGCCTAAACATGGCGAGAATAATTGAAGTAAGCATTTTCGCTTGTTTTTACAAAAGATTACCTAGATTTTCGTCGATTCAGCAATTTTGTCTCGCTAATGAAGTCTGTGACCAAAAACATATCCTTTGGTATTAAATACAAAGTATTTCAAACACAGAATGAAACGAAAATTCACATTTATTACAGAATAAACACATTATTATCGGTGTAAAATTATTATACGGTTTATACTTGCGCACAACTTTGTGGGGGGTCGCATACATATATATCGAGGATAATTTATGTATTGCTATAATATCTGCGCTCTTAGTTTTGTATACATTCAGTGTCATGTGGTTGTCCTATGTGATGTGCGTCCAATTCACGTAAGCAGTATTCCGACATTGGCCGGGAATAGCTCTTACGTTTTATAAGCAGCTCCTTAAGTAGATAAACGAGTCGAAGTCAGGCGTTTGTCTTAACCGTGACTGAACGTCACTGATCATCATTCCTTTCATCCCACGTACTTTTATGACTTTAGGGTATTGTACGACTACCACTACCATTGTTATCTCTGATACCTTTGCCTGTTAGTCACCAGCAGTTCTTTTTAACACTGCTTGCATCTACCTCTAATCACCAACAGCAGTCGACCTTCTCGGTCAACCACGTCAATAGTTTTCTACACTCACCTATACTCCATCCCCATAGCCACATACTCTTTTTGTCACATCTGTTATCTCTCTACTGTCGTTTTCCAGCTACCCTGTCAGCTGGGAAGTTCTGCAGTGTAACACTACACATCTCCACTGTCTTCAAGTTCACCTGCTGTTTGCTAGACGTTTTCTGATGTCAACGGAACATACAAATACGCTCATTAATGAATCTAATACTCTAATTATTCATTATACAAACATTCCTTAATACAACAAATATTCGCTTTTTTCCACTGTGCCACGTGTATAGCTGATCGGCTTTTCTCGTTACTTTAACTTCAGCCTACCAACAGAGAAATGTCACACACCGACTAGCAGAACGACCTCATCAACTTACAAAGACAAGTCATTCTCGTGCAAAACTTATACGTACAAGCCCACTGTGAGAGCACGTAGTAACATTAGGAAAATGTTTTTTTAGATTAGGAAATGAAACGCTTAAAGTGGTAAAAGAGTTTCTCTATTTGGGGAGCAAAATAACTGATGATGGTCGAAGTAGAGAGTGGCAAGGAAAGTGTTTCTAAAGAAGAGAAACTTGTTAACATCGAGTATAGATTTAAGTGTCAGGAAGTCATTTCTGAAAGTATTTGTATGGAGTGCAGCCATGTATGGCAGTGAAACGTGGACGATAAACAGTTTAAACAAGAAGAGAATAGAAGCTTTCGAAATGTGGTGCTACAGAAGAATGCTGAAGATTAGATGGATAGATCACATAACTAATGAGGAGGTATTGAATAGAATTGGAGAGAAGAGAAATTTGTGGCACAACTTGACTAGAAGAAGGGATCGGTTGGTAGGGCACATTCTGAGGCATCAAGGGATCACCAATTTAGTATTGGAGGGCAGCGTTGAGGGTAAAAATGGTAGAGGGAGACCAAGAGATGAATACACTAAACAAATTCAGAAGGATGTAGGTTGCAGTAGGTATTGGGAGATGAAGAAGCTGGCACAGGATAGAGTTGCATGGAGAGCTGCATCAAATCAGTCTTTGGACTGAAGACCACAACAACAACCAAATGTTGAATAACGATCATGTGACCAACGTGAACAGGAAACACACCCAAAGCATCATTGTCATTTTTATTAGCTTCGTAATAGATTTCACCACACCCTACGCATTCATCTTCATCCCATTCGGCAAAGCTATTTTCTATAATGTCTGCATCTGAAGATTTGCAGTATTTTTTTATTAGCCTCCGCAGCCTGTTTGTCTATTTACTACGTAGTATGTCACTTTAGTGATCTTTTTGTGGCTTTTTTGTTTCCTTTCTTTTCTTAACCCTCTTCTTCTTAACAGTTTCAATATTTTCAGCAGAGCTTATCTTTTTGGATACAGTTGTTGCCTTTCTCTTCAAATTCATGGTTTTATAAATGGAAGAAATGGTTGCTATTTCTTTCATAAGTTTTGTATTTGTTGGTTTAGGAGTAGTCAGTTTTGAGGTGGTAATCTTGGAAGTTTTAAGTTTAGTAGGAGAGGTGTCCGAAGTTGTGTCCATGAAGGAATTTGAGTTATGCAGATAATTCTGCTCTTTTGATACTATCTTTTGATGAGCTCTGAAGCCATTAGTTGGCGTTTGTGTGAGATTCTGCCGTTTGTTGTCACTGTCCTATCTGTGCATGTTAGCCTAGTCTGTGACTACGCCCATCTTCAATGGTATTATTCCACGTGCCTTGTAGCTAAATTTAATACTGCTCTTTCTCTCCCGCATTAAAACGAGTGGTCCATCTCCCCCAAATAACACCGGTGCATCTCTCCCGATTGTCTAGGAGAGATAGACCACCTCGACTAGGATCTGTAGGTAGCGAACTCGGCGACCTACATCTTTCTCAAGCTGGTAGTAGTAAAATTGCATCAGTATTGTGCAAAATAAGCCTTAATACTGAAATTATGTGACTACACGATAAAACGTTTTGGCTTACCAGAAAAGAGGATGAGATTTTACTCCAAAAGTAAAACGAAAATATTAGAAAGACTTGTGCACCGTATTACCGTGTCCAAGACATCAACTATTCAAATGCTTAGCCAGACGTTAAGAAAATTCCATCCGTGCTCCATCGCTCTGAACATACAAGTGAAACATGAGTTTTGCCTTTATTTGAGTTGATTGCTACATTATGTGGTTTCGTCGAACCCAATATGATGCCTGCAGCGCAGGCTGCAGAGACCTTCCATTGTCATTGTCTGCGATAGAACTGGCAAGTTCACAAAAGCAGAGCAAACAAGTTTTGTGAGAAAATGTAGGACATAACTGAATTGTGCTTAGAATGTAATAACACTGTCTCACGTTTGACTTCATGCAACATCTTCCACTACCGAAATTTCCTATGCATTTTATCTACTTACGTCAACTATGCACCAAGAGCTTCTGTATCAACAGCTTAAGGACCAAAATAGTCTTAGTTATTTTTTATCATGAAATGGAACAAAGAAAGGAGCTAGTGAAGTATGTAGCATATTGTAGATAGATATATGTAAATCATCCTTGATCTCGTTAAGCAAATAATCTTTACTTCTTTTTGGTCCTTTGTTCTGTATAAAAACGAAAACACATTATGATGATTTGATTTTGTCTTTTATAACTGATTGCAACAAGATAATGCAGAATTTTCTCATTAAAAACTTTCCTTGCTTCCGAATATACCAGATTTAGGTTCGATAAAGAAAAACGCAGCCGGATGGAAAGCTGAGAATGTTCGACAATGGTAATTGTAGCCTTCCTACATCATTCTGATTTCCCAACACTGGAGCCACAGTGACCATAGTACCTTGATCTTTGCCACAAACTCTTCGATTCCGCTGTGATTCAACTACTTAAAAAAAGTTTGCACTTCGGTAGCAAATAAAAGAATACCGCATGACACAAAGCTATTCATACTTTGTAAAGCTGACTCTATAGGAAATGCGTGTGTTAACATATATTGTTTCAATCAAATGTATATCTTTTAGACAAATATTACCTGTACTTCTGTAGTCTACAGATACGTTAACCTCAATATGTTAATTGTGTACAAACGCAGAGTTTTACGGGTAAATCCCCTTCATGAATGATGAAATACAACAACCTGCTTATTTTAAAGTTATCTGTGTTCGATTTTAGCCTTTCGAGATGGAGCACTGCGACTGTAAGTCCAGCTTTCTTAGCCACAATCTGGCCTTTCCCTAGAAGCAACGCAAGGTCATGGAGATAACAAAAAGTTTCAAATTTGCGGCAGGTAAGCGTTACAGTGCTATCTAATCTTTCCGCTGGTAAGCACTTCTATTGTTTGTCAACAACTTCTTGCACTTTGTGAAAGCTGCAGACGTACGTGATGAAGCGACTGTGTTCTATATGGGAACACTTTGATTTTTGCCTCTAGCCAGCCCTGTAACTATGAAAAGGCCCACCAACGCAGTTCAGAACCTGTAAGAGATTTCCTTCCACTTGGTGTATAAGATATGAAAAAACACGAGAATAAATTCAGTTGGGAACGCCATGCCACAGAATTACTGAAGCGCGTAATTTGTAATGCGAATGATGTCAGATGTAGGACACAACTTGATCCAAAACGGGGTCCAATATTCAGGAACACACATTTTCAGGAACACACATTTTCAGGAACACACATTTTCAATAAATTAACAGCACTCATTGAAAACTTGGTTTCAGATATAGCACAGTTTTGTGTTTGAAAGTTTTTCTTTTTTTTACTCTATAGATGAATATCTCAACTGGGACTGTTGGACCAATTTAAGTAAAAATAACTGTTCAATTTCGACAACACTTGGTCGCAACAGCTAAGATTAGGTGTTCTGTGTGTCATAAATTTATTAAAAGTGATTAATTTTTTGTAACTATTAGCAGTTCCAGTTTACTGTAACTTATTGACATGTCTTGACAATCTCCTACTTTTTATGTTATACTTTCTGACAAGTTCCATATCAACGAGAATCATCTCATTTTCCGGTCCATGGAACAAAAACTGGAGCTGATCTAATATAGCGGAAGTTTAGTGTATTTTCTTATTCCGATTTTAAATGAAAAGCATTTTTTGAATTTATCCAACATCGTCATGCACCAAGGAACAAATATTGTACGTATATTAAAAAGAGTTACAATCGAGAAAATCTTGCCAAACCTGCATTTAATAATAAAATCGAGAAAATCTTGTCAAACCTGCATTTAATAATCTATCCGTTACCCTTTTATTATATTACATGCCAACTATCAATGAGTTAAATAAAATTAAGTAGAACTACGCACATGAAAAACGTTCAGAGGGTTCCGGAACCTGTACAAAAAATAGAGATCAACATAAACATCATTTCGGCCATTTTTATTTCACATGAAAACCACACATTGCATGCTGTACCACCATATATCGAGACCTTCAGACGCGGTGGTCCAGATTGCTGTACACACAGGTACCTCTAATACCCGGTAGCACGTACTCTTGCATTGAAGCATGCTTGTATTCGTCGTGGCATACTATCCACAAGTTCATCAAGGCACTTTGGTCCAGACTGTCCCACTCCCCAACGGCGATTGGGTGTTGATCCGTCAGAGTGGTTGGTGGGTCACGTCACCCATAAGCATCCCTTTTCAATTTATCCCAGGCATGTTTCGATAGAGTTCATGTCTGGCCACTCTAGTCGTTATCCTGAAGGAAGTCATTCACGAGATGCGCACGACGGGGGCGCGAATTGTCGTCCAGGAAGACGAATGTTTCGCCAATATGCTGCCGATATGTTTGCACGATCGGTCAGAGGATGCTAGTCACATATCGTACAGCCGTTACGGCGCCTTCCATGTCAACAAGCGCCGTACGTCGGCCCCACATAATGCCACCGCAAAACAGCAGGGAACCTCCACCTTGCTGCACTCGCTCGACAGAGTGCCTAAGGCGTTCAGCCTGGCCAGGTTGCCTCGAAACACGTCTCCGACGATTGTCTGGTTGAAGGCATATGCGACACTTATTGGTAAAGAGAACGTAATGCCAATCCTGGGCGGACCATTCGGCATGTTGTTGGGGCCATCTGTACCACATGCATGGTGTCGTGGTTGCAAAGATGGGCCTCGCCATGTACGCGGGAGAGAAGTTCTGCCCCATGCAGCCTATTGCGCACAGTCTGTCGTAACACGACGTCCTGTGGTTGCACGAAAAGCATTATTCAACATGGTGGCGTTGCTGTCAGGGTTCCTCCGAGCCATAATCCGCAGGTAGTGATCATCCACTGCAGAAGTCGTAGCCTTGGGCGGCCTGAGTGAGGGATGTCATCGACAGTTCCTGTCTCTCTGTATCCCCTCCATGTCCGAACAACATCCCTTTGGGTCACTCCGAGACGCCTTGGCACTTCCCTTGTTGAGAGCCCTTCCTGGCACAAAGTAACAATACGGCCGTGGTCGAACCGCGGTACTGACCGTCTAGACATGGTTGAACTACAGACAACACGAGCCATGTACCTCCTTCCTGGTGGAATGACTGGAACTGATCGGCTGGCGGACTCTCTCCGTCTAACAGGCGCTGCTCATGCATGGTTGTTTACATCTTTGGGCGGGTTTAGTGGCATCTCTGAACAGTCAAAGGGACTGTGTCTGTGACAGAATATCCACAGTCAACGATTATATTTAGGAGTTCTGGGAACTGGGGTGATGCAAAACTTTTTTTGGGGTGTTTATTATTAAAAAAAAAAACAGTTACAAGTTGATTGCATTTTGACGTAAAAACTATTGCAAAGTAATAAGGATTTCCATTTTGAAGAAACATAAAATTATTAAGACATCACAGAAGCTCAAATCACTTGCAAATAACAAATATTCCAAGGTAAAAGACTTTCTCCCACTTAAAGGTACAAAATGCTGCATGATTGATTAAGTATGGCCTAAGTGTCCAAATGTTATGTAACTAGATTTAAAAATGCATAACTTTCATCATCATCATCATCATCACCATCATTTAAGACTGGTTATGCCTTTCAGCGTTCAGCCTGGAGCATAGCCCCCCTTATACAGTTCCTCCACGATCCCCTATTCAGTGCTAACTTTGGTGCCTCTTCTGATGTTAAGCCTATTACTTCAAAATCATTCTTAACCGAATCCAGGTACCTTCTCCTCGGTCTGCCCCGACTCCTCCTACCCTCTACTGCTGAATCCATGAGTCTCTTGGGTAACCTTGCTTCTCCCATGCGTGTAACATGACCCCACCATCTAAGCCTGTTTGCCCTGACTGCTACATCTACAGATTTCATTCCCAGTTTACTTTGATTTCCTTATTGTGGACACCCTACTGCCATTGTTCCCATCTACTAGTACCTGCAATCATCCTAGCTACTTTCATATCCGTAACCTCAACCTTGTTGATAAGGTAGCCTGAATCCACCCAGCTTTCGCTCCCATACAACAAAGTTGGTCGAAAGATTGAACGGTGCACAGATAACTTAGTCTTGGTACTGACTTCCTTCTTGCAGAAGAGAGTAGATCGTAGCTGAGCGCTCACTGCATTAGCTTTGCTACACCTCGCTTCCAGTTCTTTCACTATGTTGCCATCCTGTGAGAATATGCATCCTAAGTACTTGAAACTGTCCACCTGTTCTAACTTTGTTCCTCCTATTTGGCACTCAATCCGTTTATATTTCTTTCCCACTGACATTACTTTCGTTTTGGAGATGCTAATCTTCATACCATAGTCCTTACATTTCTGATCTAGCTCTGAAATATTACTTTGCAAACTTTCAATCGAATCTGCCATCACAACTAAGTCATCCGCATATGCAAGACTGCTTATTTTGTGTTCACATATCTTAATCTCACCCAGCCAGTCTATTGTTTTCAACATATAATCCATAAATAATATGAACAACAGTGGAGACAGGTTGCAGCCTTGTCTTACCCCTGAAACTACTCTGAACCATGAACTCAATTTACCGTCAACTCTAACTGCTGCCTGACTATCCATGTAAAGACCTTTAATTGCTTGCACAAGCTTGCCTCATATTCCATAATCCCGTATAACAGACAATAACTTCCTCCTAGGAACCCGGTCATATGCCTTTTCTAGATCTGTAAAGCATAGATACAATACCCTGTTCCACTCATAACACTTCTCCATTGTTTGCCGTAAATAAAGATCTGGTCCTGACAACCTCTAAGAGGCCTAAACCCACACTGATTTTCATCCAATTGGTCCTCAACTAATACTCGCACTTTCCTTTCAACAATACCTGAGAAGATTTTACCCACAACACTGATTAAAGAGATGCCTCTGTAGCTGTTACAAACTTTTCTGTTTCCATGTTTAAAGATTGGTGTGATTACTGCTTTTGTCCAGTCTGATGGAACCTGTCCCGACTCCCAGGCCGTTTCAATTATCCTGTGTAGCCATTTAAGACCTGACATTCCACTGTATTTGATGAGTTCCGACTTAATTTCATCCACCCCAGCCGCTTTATTGCACTGCAATCTGTTGACCATTTTTCCCACTTCCTCAAATGTGATCCTATTTCCATCATCATTCCTATCCCATTCTACCTCGAAATCTGAAACATTACTGATCGCATTTTCACCTACATTGAGCAACTCTTCAAAATATTCCCTCCATCTGCCCAAGGCATCCACAGGAATCACCAGCAGTTTTCCTGACCTATCCAAAATACTTGTCATTTCCTTCTTACATCCCTTTCGAAGACTGCTAATTACACTCCAGAATGGTTTTCCAGCAGCTTGCCCCATAGTCTCCAACCTGTTTCCAAAGTCTTCCCAAGATTTCTTCTTGGATGCTGCAATTATCTGTTTGGCTTTGTTTCTTTCTTCAACATAACTTTCTCTGTCTACCTGAGTTCTAGTATTTAGCCATTTCTGATACGCCTTCCTTTTCCTTTTACAGGCTGCCTTGACTGTGTCATTCCACCAAGCTGTTTGCTTCATCCTACTTTTACACACTACTGTTCCAAGACATTCTTTAGCCACTTCTAGTACTGTGTCGCTGTACCTTGTCCATTCCTTTTCCAATGACTGTAATTGACTACATTCAACTAACTGGTACCTTTCTGAGATCACTGTTATGTACTTGTGCCTGGTTTCCTTATCCTGAAGTTTCTCCACTCTTATCCTCCTACAGGTGGACCTGACCTCCTGCACTTTCGGCCTCACAATCCCAATTTCACTGCAGATTAAATAATGATCAGTGTCATCAAAGAATCCCCTGAATACACGTGTGTCCCTCACAGCCTTCCTGAATTCCTGATCTGTTATTATATAGTCAATGTCAGATCTGGTTCCCCTGACTTCCCAAGTATACCGGCGAATTTTCTTATGTCTAAAAAAGGAGTTTGTGATTACTAAGCCCATACTGGCACAGAAATCCAAGAGTTGTTTCCCGTTCCTGTTGGCCTCCATATCCTCTCCAAATTTACCCATAACCTTTTCATACCCTTCTGTTCGATTTCCAATCCTGGCGTTAACATCACCCATGAGCAGAACACTGTCCTTGTCCTTTACTCTAACAACTACATCACTGAGTGCCTCATAAAAACTATCCATCTTATCTTGATCTGTCCCTTCACAATGCGAATATACTGACACAATCCTAATTTTCTTGCTAGACACTGTCAAATCTATCCACATCAGTCGTTCGTTTACATACCTTATTGCAACTACACTGGGTTCCATTTCTTTCCTGATGTAAAGCCCTACACCCCATTGTGCTATTCCTGCTTTGACCCCTGACAGGTAGACCTTGTATTCTCACACTTCCTCTTCTTTCTCACCCCTTACCCGAATGTCACTAACAGCTAAAACGTCCAGCCCTATCTTACTTGCAGCCTCTGACAGCTCTACCTTCTTCCCAGAGTAGCCCCCATTGATATTAATAGCTCCCCATCTCATTACTATTTGTTTGCCAAGTCGTATATTAGGAGTCCCTGGTTTGTCAGCTAGAGGTGGGACTCCGTCACCTCCAAAGGTCCGAGGCATTATGCTCTGATTATTGCCAGCACCATATTTAAAGTACCAGGGAAGCAGGTTGCTAGCCTTATTTGCCCCGAGTCCCATTGGGTTTTACCCCTAACGGCTGAGGGACTAGCCAGTGGATTTGGTAGTCTTTGCCGTATGAGAACAAAGGTGACCACGACTCAGAATATGTCCGAGATGCCCAGCCTTATTCCGAAGTAACTGGTATCCCGGCTGTCGGGACCACTTACTTGGCCACTCATACGTTGCCCGTGGTTCATGAACTAGGACATGACTACAGGAACCCACACCATGAACCACTTTCATTCATTCATAACTTTCATTCACCACTAAATTCTGTTACTGTAGAATTAACAATGTTTTTCAAGTAGCTTTAATATATTACACATATCTTAAATGTGTAGAAATAATAATCTTTACAAATTCAGCACAAAACACTTTATGTCTCACAACAACAATCAAAGTATAAAATGCTGGAGACTGTTTATGGCTTTCCCTATAGCACATTGCTTCAAGTAATTCTGAAAGTAGTCACTTAATTGAAACACCTCCCAGGTAACTGTCCGCAAGGCACGGCAGTGTAACCTACATCCAGAGCGCAACAGTTTCTTATTTTTTTATATGAATGGTGTGGGCTGTAAAGTACTGCATAGCAGTACCAACTTTCATGTGCTGTGAGTAGGCAAATGTGTCCATCGCTACCTCTAAATCAACACTCCAAGTGTTGACCTCATTACCAGGCAAACTATAACACAACTGCACTATTAATGTGTGTAAGTGTGTTAATCAAAATTGTACTGTTTATGTGAACAACAGTTCCATTTTTATACCATTTAATCTGATCTTAAGAGAAAAGTGGAAGGAAGACAAGGATTTCTGGTCAAATGAGAATCGGGTAATATCAACAGCAGCAGAAAATGGTATAGCAGGTGTAGGATTCGTTATGAATAGGAAGGTAGGGCAGAGGGTGTGTTACTGTGAACTGTTCAGTGACCGGGTTGTTCTAATCAGAATCGACAGCAGACCAACACCGACAACGATAGTTCAGGTATACATGCCGACGTCGCATGCTGAAGATGAACAGGTAGAGAAAGTGTATGAGGATATTGAAAGGGTAATGCAGTATGTAAAGGGGGACGAAAATCTAGTAGTCATGGGCGACTGGAATGCAGTTGTAGGGGAAGCAGTATAAGAAAAGGAAACAGGAGAATATGGGCTTGGGACAAGTAATGAAAGAGGAGAAAGACTAATTGAGTTCTGTAACAAGTTTCAGCTAGTAATAGCGAATACCCTGTTCAAGAATCACAAGAGGAGGAGGTATACTTGGAAAAGGCCGGGAGATACGGGACGATTTCAATTAGATTACATCATGGTCAGACAGAGATTCCGAAATCAGATATTGGATTGTAAGGCGTATCCAGGAGCAGATATAGACTCAGATCACAATATAGTAGTGATGAAGAGTAGGACATTAGTCAGGAAGAATCAATACGCAAAGAAGTGGGATACGCAAGTACTAAGGAATGACGAGATACGTTTGAAGTTCTCTAACGCTATAGATACAGCAATAAGGAATACCGCAGTACGCAGTACAGTTGAAGAGGAATGGACATCTCTAAAAAGGGCCATCACAGAAGTTGGGAAGGAAAACATAGGTACAAAGAAGGTAGCTGCGAAGAAACCATGGGTAACAGAAGAAATACTTCAGTTGATTGATGAAAGGAGGAAGTACAAACATGTTCCGGGAAAATGAGGAATACAGAAATACAAGTCGCTGAGGAATGAAATAAATAGGAAGTGCAGGGAAGCTAAGACGAAATGGCTGCAGGAAAAATGTGAAGACATCGAAAAAGATATGATTGTCGGAAGGACAGACTCAGCATACAGGAAAGTCAAAACAACCTTTGGTGACATTGAAAGCAACGGTGGTAACATTAAGAGTGCAACGGGAATTCCACTGTTAAATGCAGAGGAGAGAGCAGATAGGTGGAAAGAATACATTCAAAGCCTCTATGAGGGTGAAGATTTGTCTGATGTGCTAGAAGAAGAAACAGGAGTCGATTTAGAAGAGATAGGGGATCCAGTATTAGAATCGGAATTTAAAAGAGCTTTGGAGGACTTACGGTCAAATAAGGCAGAAGGGATAGATAACATTCCAACAGAATTTCTAAAATCATTGGGGAAGTGGCAGCAAAACGACTATTCACGTTGGTGTGTAGAATATATGAGTCTGGCGATATACCATCTGACTTTCGGAAAAGCATCATCCACACAATTCCGAAGACGGCAGGAGCTGCCAAGTGCGAGAATTATCGCACAATCAGCTTAACAGCTCATGCATCGAAGCTGCTAACAAGAATAATATATACAAGAATGGAAAAGAAAATTGAGAATGTGCTAGGTGACGATCAGTTTGGCTTTAGGTAAAGTAAAGGGACGAGAGAGGCAGTTGTGACGTTACGGCTAATAATGGAAGAGCGGCTAAAGAAAAATCAAGACACTTTCATAGGATTTGTCGACCTGGAAAAAGCGTTCGACAATATAAAATGGTGCAAGCTGTTCGAAATTCTGAAAAAAATAGGGGTAAGCTATAGGGAGAGACGGGTCATATACAATATGTACAACAACCAAGAGGGAATAATAAGAGTGGACGATCAAGAACGAAGTGCTCGTATTAAGAAGGGTGTAAGACAAGGCTGTAGCCTTTCGCCCCTACTCTTCAATCTGTACATCGAGGAAGCAATGATGGAAATAAAAGAAAGGTTCAGGAGTGGAATTAAAATACAAGGTGAAAGGATATCAATGATACGATTCGCTGATGACATTGCTATCCTGAGTGAAAGTGAAGAAGAATTAAATGATCTGCTGAACGGAATGAACAGTCTAATGAGTACACAGTATGGTTTGAGAGTAAATCGGAGAAAGACGAAGGTAATGAGAAGTTGTCAATACTGTATTTAGTCACACAACATTTACGTTATTTCATTACTAAACACCAAAAATCAGTAAGTGACATCAAATTAAGCGGAAGTATTATCAGAAACCAGTTACAAGTTAATTACATTTTGAGATTAAAGCTATTGGAAACTGACATAGGGCTTAAATATGTATAACTCGAAATATTTACAAATGCTGCACAAAACGCAATCCCATGTCCGGCAACAATAAAAACTGTGTAAAAATGTGGAAACTACTTATCGCGGCCTCTAGTGCACATTTCGACAAGTGAATCTAAAATCATTCACTGGACTGAAGTACTGGTGAAAACCAATATGTTTTACTATGTGTTCTATCCCCTAGGTACAACTATCCCCCTAGCTGAAGAAGACGGACAGTACGATTGCTGCTGGCAACAAGTCTAAATTGTATACATATTCACCGTGAAATGATGATGGCATGTGGACCGAATGCAATGTCGCATCCAGCTGCAGTGAAATGTTTCCAACAATTTGCCCAAGTCGCACATGAATGACTGATGTTGATCTGGAATTTCAGACGTTGGACTATGCGATTACCACCGTTTCAGCAAGATAAAAGGATATTTTGGGAAATGGATGTTGTAATGGCAAAGTCGTTCATACAGTGGTACGCGAATGCATCCGTGGCAAAGTGGTGGGTTTCTGTCGTGAAGGAATTGAGCGATTGATAGAACGCTTGCAGAAAGTTGATGACTGTGCAGAAAAATAGTGTCATATATCTGTGTAGTGCAACATTTGTTATGCGATCGTTTTTGTCAAAGTTGTGATGTACAACAATTAAATTCCAATAAAGTAACTGGTCCAGCCCATCTAAGTTAACCTTTAGCTAGAAACGACAGTAAAAATGCGATTAAAGTTAATATCAGTGATTGTCTGAACGAAATCATGGTATGTAAGCCACTTTCAAAGCGCCACAGAATATCTTCCAGCCCAACCTACGCCATCCACACACTGAGGGTTGAAAGCTTCATGTGGTTTTCCGTGCTCTCAGTACCTTGACCTTTTGAAAAGACTCGCGTCTTGTCAGATCGCACTAAAAGTCGTCCAGCCGCCAAGTGTTCAGTTTCTGTGTTGTTTGGCTCATTCCAAACGTTTAGTGTCACGTACCGGTGTGACCGACGCCCTGACTCTAAAACTCCGTGTCATGCAGTCCCCTTCGCAATGCTCACCTGTGAACTGCTTTGTAATGGAGCTACAACCAGTGACAGCAGAAATTCTTGCCTAATTTGCAACCTATTGTCATTGACAAGAAGATGTTGTGACAGCCAAGCCACTATGATTGGTAGCCGAAAGGCACGCGTTAAGCTCACGCAGGCTGGCGTGAGGTCTGGAACAGTTAAGGGAATTTATAGCAGTAAAGAACGTAAGTAACTACTGGAATACTTATCTTTAATCCATAATTGGTGAACATCGGTCTGACGGTACATGCATCACAAGATAAATAGCAAATGATAATGGCGCCTTGCTAGGTCGGAGCAAATGACGTAGCTGAAGACTATGCTAACTATCGTCTCGGCAAATGAGAGCGTAATTTGTCAGTGAACCATCGCTAGCAAAGTCGGCTGTACAACTGGGCGAGTGCTAGGACGTCTCTCTAGACCTGCCGTGTGGCGGCGCTCGGTCTGCAATCACTGACAGTGGCGACACGCGGGTCCGTCGTATACTAGTGGACCGCGGCCGATTTAAAGGCTACCACCTAGCAAGTGTGGTCTGGCGGTGACACCACAGAAGTGACATTCGTCTCGGCTCGCTTAGAGTATTGTTATGACCACTGTTCCTATGCCATGTTACACGAGTATGAATGGTAGACCTTTCCTTGCAGTCTCGTTCGACAGTTCGCATGGTACACCAATAAATCGAGCAACTCCATTCACGGCATGGCCATGGCCACGTAGAGAAATAATGGCTTCTTTCTGCCACTGACATTTCTCCACGTCAGCCTCTTTACTCCGTTGATACAACTGACAGGTGTGTACACACCACATCACTGACATTAGTTACATCAGCAGTGGAGAGTCACTTGACCACCTTGTCCAAGTTCAACATCTACAGCAAATCAAACGAACATTAGTCGTGGTGTTAGCTTTTTTTATTGAGCTTGTGAAGAGTGAACCGTGACGACATGTCACGGTTGCTTCTCTGCGTTTCCTTCTTGTCTGTAGCGCGTTTCTTTTGAAATTCCCGCTTCGCGCTCTGCTGTTTCCTTACCCTGGTCAGAGGGCGCTGTGGCATTGCTGCGGTCTGCTGCCTGCCGTGTTTGCGAGAGGGCGTCGGTCTGGAGGAGGAACTCTATTCAAGGCGTCGGAGATCGTACAGGAGGCCACACCGTTTTATTGATTTTTTGGGGTGACTCGTGTCAGGTGTGATGCATCTTTAAGACCGTGGTAGCAGCCAATGTTACTGTCGTGTGACTAGGGCCTCCCGTCGGGTAGACCGTTCTTTCTATTTGACGCCACTTCGGCGACTTGCGCGTCGATGAAGATGAAATGATTAGGACAAGACAACACCCAGCCCTGAGCGGAGAAAATCTCCGACCCAGCCGGGAATCGAACCCGGGCCCTTTGGATTGACATTCTGTAGCGCTGACCACTCAGCTACCGGGGCGGACCAATGTTACTGTCTTGGTCGCAGATGGATCAAAGGCGATGAGGCCTGATTGTCCATTGAAACTACGAATGTCGTCGGACTTAAGGAAGTTGTTTTGACCACTATTTTTCGTTATTTGCAAGCAACTGCGTATAACAAGGCGAAAATTCCTATTAATGTACGAGTACATAATAAATGCCCAGTCTTTGGAAGCGGTAACGTCCGTCAAGTACCTGGTGTGACTATTCGAAATGAACGCAAATGGAATGGATTACACAAGTAACGGATAAGGCGAACTCTAGGTTGTGGTTTATTGGTAGAATACTGAAGCGATGCAGTCCTTCAACAAAGGAAAGAGCTTACAATACCTTAGTTCGTCCAGTCTTGGAGTATTGTTCGTCTGTATGGGACCTTTACCAGTTGGGTCTGATTCAAAAGACTGAGAAGGTCCAAAGAAGAGCGGCAAGATTCGTGACTGGTACATTTAGCCATCGCGAGAGCATTGCAAATCTCATAGAAAGTTTGAAGTGGGACACACTTGCAGAGAGACGGCGCGCTAAACGGAAGGGGCTGCTCACTAATTTCCGAAATCCGATCTTCACCGAGGGTGTAGAGCATATATTATTACCACCAACTTTCAAATCGCGCAGTGATCACGATTCAAAGATAAGGGAAATAAGAACTCGTACTGAGGCGTTCAGATACTCGTTTTTCCCTCGCGCGATACGCGAGTGGGACAGGGGGGGAGAAATATGACTTTGGAGCGAATTGTGCCCTCCACCACACATTAACTTGGTGGCTAACGGAGTATATAATTATGTAGATGTAGACAACTGGGGATTCCGGCGTCTACAGTAATTCGGCGAAGATTGTTTCGTCGGAGAGTAAATGACTGAACAAGAAGCAGATTATTTAATGTTCACATTATGCTCGTGTTCTGCGTGTGCTGTTTGCGAGTGTAAACTTGACTCTCACCTTTGTTTGTTGAATGGTTCAAATGGCTCTGAGCACTATGGGACTTAACAGCTATGGTCATCAGTCCCCTAGAAGTTAGAACTACTTAAACTTAACTAACCTAAGGACATCACACAGTCATCACGAGGCAGAGAAAATCCCTGACCCCGCCGGGAATCGAACCCGGGAACCCAGGCGCGGGAAGCGAGAACGCTAACGCACGACCACGAGCTGCGGACTTTGTTTGTTGATTTTGAGCACATCGTCAAATACTGAATCCAAGTAGTGGCTTTCAATTAATTAGCTGGATTCTTCCTTTTCCTCGTCACGAGGCGTGTTAAATGGCAAAGTAGAATTGTAGACCTTAAATTGCTACCGCATTTGCGTGGAATCAATAACGGAGCCTAACCTGTTAACTAATTAAGGCTTGTTATAAACAAAGGTATTTAAGTATGTTGTTTTAAATATTATCTGAAATGTGTCAATGATTTATGTTGCGCTAGTTGATTCTGGGGTATGAACGGATGTGCTGGCACGTCTGCCGTGTAAGGCAATCTTGCAAGTTTGATTACCTTCTGGCCAGAGTCCTTGCTCGACGCTTGTCTTTAAATACGCCTCTAACCTAGTTAGCGTGTGTTGTGGCTATTTTAAATTAATCACTACTCAGTAGCCCAAGACCGTCAGCCATCAGAAGCCGTGTATGTGTTATTTATTCCTTTATTCTAGTCAATCTATAAGCATGCTATTCTTAATTTGTCACTCTTGGTACCCATTAAGTTGCCATTTTCGGGGTGTCTGGATGGAGTGCGGCTCCTTTGAGTATAAATTTGTCAATTTCCAATTTATTGTTTTTCCACCAGTTTTTAATTGTATATATATATATATATATATATATATATATATATATATATATATATATATATATACACTCCTGGAAATGGAAAAAAGAACACATTGACACCGGTGTGTCAGACCCACCATACTTGCTCCGGACACTGCGAGAGGGCTGTACAAGCAATGATCACACGCACGGCACAGCGGACACACCAGGAACCGCGGTGTTGGCCGTCGAATGGCGCTAGCTGCGCAGCATTTGTGCACCGCCGCCGTCAGTGTCAGCCAGTTTGCCGTGGCATACGGAGCTCCATCGCAGTCTTTAACACTGGTAGCATGCCGCGACAGCGTGGACGTGAACCGTATGTGCAGTTGACGGACTTTGAGCGAGGGCGTATAGTGGGCATGCGGGAGGCCGGGTGGACGTACCGCCGAATTGCTCAACACGTGGGGCGTGAGGTCTCCACAGTACATCGATGTTGTCGCCAGTGGTCGGCGGAAGGTGCACGTGCCCGTCGACCTGGGACCGGACCGCAGCGACGCACGGATGCACGCCAAGACCGTAGGATCCTACGCAGTGCCGTAGGGGACCGCACCGCCACTTCCCAGCAAATTAGGGACACTGTTGCTCCTGGGGTATCGGCGAGGACCATTCGCAACCGTCTCCATGAAGCTGGGCTACGGTCCCGCACACCGTTAGGCCGTCTTCCGCTCACGCCCCAACATCGTGCAGCCCGCCTCCAGTGGTGTCGCGACAGGCGTGAATGGAGGGACGAATGGAGACGTGTCGTCTTCAGCGATGAGAGTCGCTTCTGCCTTGGTGCCAATGATGGTCGTATGCGTGTTTGGCGCCGTGCAGGTGAGCGCCACAATCAGGACTGCATACGACCGAGGCACACAGGGCCAACACCCGGCATCATGGTGTGGGGAGCGATCTCCTACACTGGCCGTACACCACTGGTGATCGTCGAGGGGACACTGAATAGTGCACGGTACATCCAAACCGTCATCGAACCCATCGTTCTACCATTCCTAGACCGGCAAGGGAACTTGCTGTTCCAACAGGACAATGCACGTCCGCATGTATCCCGTGCCACCCAACGTGCTCTAGAAGGTGTAAGTCAACTACCCTGGCCAGCAAGATCTCCGGATCTGTCCCCCATTGAGCATGTTTGGGACTGGATGAAGCGTCGTCTCACGCGGTCTGCACGTCCAGCACGAACGCTGGTCCAACTGAGGCGCCAGGTGGAAATGGCATGGCAAGCCGTTCCACAGGACTACATCCAGCATCTCTACGATCGTCTCCATGGGAGAATGCTCTGTTGCCTGTGTCTATGTGCCTATGGTTCTGTCAGTGTGATCATGTGATGTATCTGACCCCAGGAATGTGTCAATAAAGTTTCCCCTTCCTGGGACAATGAATTCACGGTGTCCTTATTTCAATTTCCAGGAGTATATATATATATATATATATATATATATATATATATATATATATATATATATATATATGGAACCTAATTTTTTTATTACTTTTGAGCTGTAATTAATGTCATATTGTAAAGACAGGAACTTATTGGAGATTAACTGTCGCCGTAAGGTGTTGTGATCGGTGCACTTTACTCATATTCATCTTGATGTTCCAGTCAATGTTTAAACTTGCTAATTTTTTCTTTACATGGAGTGTGCCTGCCTTGATGTTATAAGTGACTGTTTCATAACCAGTTTTTTTAACGCGCCTAGGTGCATATTTATATTTGTGGGAGAACTTAAAGTGTGTTCCTCTGTTGAACTTCAACAAAAGAGCAGTAAACTGAATCAGGTGTTTGTTATTGTTCTAGTGCTATTATGTGTCAAGTGTAACACGCGACATTTTCTTGGTCTGTTATCAAGTGTTACAATAAATGCAAATTGCATTGAAGCAGGGATGTATTTCAGTTGTTCCAGTGATTTCCTATCTCCGCATTTGTTAATCTTAACTCATAATATTTAATTGTTTAAATATTGGAGGGAGGTGCGCGTCTCCCACTGAGTAAGAGATATATGCCTTTGATCGACAGCTAGATCTTCGGTGGTTGTGACTAGGTGGCAAACGGAACATGGGGGACATTGAGGCCTGCATACGCGGACAATGCTGTGTGGTGACAGTACTCTCAGAGCAGTGCCCTGGTCTGCAAGCAGGGTGAGCGCCGAGTTCTCGGAAAGAGTAACCAGCCGTGCTTCCGGGTGTGTCCTAGTACAGGAGGCCAGTGTATTGCAGTTGATAGTCGGCTGTATGCAACAGTGATCCGTCTCCAGAGAGGGTTCGTTAGTCAGGGGCACAGCGGGCACATATATCTCTATAATGGTGTGTCTTGAGAGAAGACATTGTCAGGGCAGCACGGCAGTTGGGCCTTATGAATCACCTCGAAGGGAACGATCTGTTGATACGTAACCAGCATGGTTTCAGAAAACATCGTTCTTGTGCAACGCTGCTAGCTCTTCATTCGCACGAAGTAATGGCCGCTATCGACAGGGGATCTCAAGTTGATTCCGTATTTCTAGATTTCCGGAAAGCTTTTGACACCGTTCCTCACAAGCGACTTCTAATCAAGCTGCGGGCCTATGGGGTATCGTCCCAGTTGTGCGACTGGATTCGTGATTTCCTGTCAGAAAGGTCGCAGTTCGTAGTAATAGACGGCAAATCATCGAGTAAAACTGAAGTGATATCAGGTGTTCCCCAGGGAAGCGTCCTGGGACCTCTGTTGTTCCTGATCTATATAAATGACCTGGGTGACAACTTGAGCAGTTCTCTTAGGTTGTTCGCAGGATGCTGTAATTTATCGTCTAGTAAGATCATCCGAAGACCATTATCAGTTGCAAAGCGATTTAGAAAAGATTGCTGTATGGTGTGGCAGGTGGCAGTTGACGCTAAATAACGAAAAGTGTGAGGTGATCCACATGAGTTCCAAAAAATATCCGCTGGAATTCGATTACTCGATAAATAGTACAATTCTCAAGGCTGTCAATTCAACTAAGTACCTGGGCCGCGGGACTGCTACGGTCGCAGGTTCGAATCCTGCCTCGGGCATGGATGTGTGTGATGTCCTTAGGTTAGTTAGGTTTAAGTAGTTCTAAGTTCTAGGGGACTGATGACCACAGAAGTTAAGTCCCATAGTGCTCAGAGCCATTTGAACCATTTTTAAGTACCTGGGTGTTAAAATTACAAACAACTTCAGTTGGAAAGACCACATAGATAATATTGTGGGGAAGGCGAGCCAAAAGTTGCGTTTCATTGGCAGGACACTTAGAAGATGCAAGAAGTCCACTAAAGAGACAGCTTACACTACACTCGTTCGTCCTCTGTTATAATATTGCTGCGCGGTGTGGGATCCTTACCAGGTGAGATTGACGGAGGACATCGAAAGGGTGCAAAAAAGGGCAGCTCGTTTTGTATTATCACGTAATAGGGGAGAGAGTGTGGCAGATTGATACGCGAGTTGGGATGGAAGTCATTAAAGCAAAGACGTTTTTCGTCGCGGCGAGATCTATTTACGAAATTTCAGTCACTAACTTTCTCTTCCGAATGCGAAAATATTTTGTTGAGTCCAACCTACATAGGTAGGAATGATCATCAAAATAAAATAAGAGAAATCAAACACAAAGGTTTAGGTGTTCGTTTTTCCCGAGCGCTGTTCGGGAGTGGAATGGTAGAGAGATAGTATGATTGTGATTCGATGAACCCTCTGCCAAGCACTTAAATGTCAATTGCAGAGTCATCATGTAGATGTAGATGTAGATGTAGATGTATTCAGAGTTGTACTGCGTCTCGCTGCGGTTCCACTATGGTATTTGGCCAGCGTACCTTGAGCTTACTGTGTCGGTGTTAGAATGAGTTAGAACTCATTACGTTGTTTCAAGAAGCTACCCGACTTGCTCCAGAAAGCGTACCAGGCTATATCATCCTGGTTTCCAGAGTGTTGTATTCTGGTTTACTACGAGCTCGCTGAGAGTGCAGCGCAGAAT
Organism: Schistocerca cancellata; assembly: GCF_023864275.1. Classification (NCBI taxonomy): domain Eukaryota; kingdom Metazoa; phylum Arthropoda; class Insecta; order Orthoptera; family Acrididae; genus Schistocerca; species Schistocerca cancellata. Next base: position 406,564,599 of record NC_064634.1, read on the forward strand.
AAGCCATATTTAAAGTGTAATATCCGTATGTACTCCCCGACTTTACACTAAAAAATCTTTGTCATTTACTAAGATTTTCTGTTTAATTCTGACCCGAGTGATGGGCAAGTACTGTTTCTATTCAGTTATAGTAACGGCTAATTAGTATCTCTTGATTCTGGCCTGTAAATTTCCTGAGCCGTTAGAAAATTCTTTCAAGCAAAGTGCTTTAACCCTAGATCACTAAGCCCTCGTAAAATATATAGTTGGTACCGATTCGCGGTTCCCGCCAATCTGTTATGTCAGTATAGTGTGTAAAACAGTATATTTCTTACTTACTTTTGTGTGATATACAAGTGGAGACTTTATGAATGTAATTAACTAATGCATAAACTGCAAATTATGACATCCTTTGAATAAAATACGGAACAGCAAAATTTACGATGGTTTCGTAAGAAAGTAAAAGTAACCTCCTTTAATGTTCTAGGATTAAAGTTAGTAGCTCATTCAGCTGCCGCCGTTGTGTGGTAATTTAAAAATTATTTTCAGACTTTTGGCTGTTGAAGTTAGGAAGGTTTCCTTTATCGTATGTGTGCGTTAACTGTATTTTAATCGCTTATTTGTAAAAGGACATAAGGTATAAAAGAAATGTTTTGGGGAATAAGAAAAAGACTTGTAAATCTGTTCCGTTCTTAGGGAACCAAACTTTAAATTCATTACTTGATTTGTCCATATACGTAGGATGGGTTAAAGGTAAGGTATCGTACCTAAACAATGCAGTATAATTGCAAAAATAGATTCAAATTTTGAAAATTTTCTTGCCTTACGTCGTTATATAAATAAATATAAATATGTAAATAAACTCTCGTATTTGAGGAAAAAATATTGAAGAATATTATATGCCCATTAACAATACTTTATTTTCACCCCTTTTAGAATAAACAAATGGTTTAAAATATACATAATGCCATTTAACTAATTCCTGAAATTTACGAAACGTTATTACCGAGAATAATTGCTTGTGGACCACTGGAGGAGAGGTCTATGAAAGTCTTTATGCTCGTCTTGTATGTTTTTAGGTAAGTCCATAATTTTATGATTGATAGGCAGTTTTTCGTAATACGCTCCTACTTTTGGAATTACTCATGAGACATTCATATGAAACTTGTGCTTTACCGCAAAAGTGTGCGTTGTTAAACAGATATGTGTTGTGAACTATGCCTGTAGTGGTTTCGTTGTACTCAGACTGCATGAAATTAGCGATGGTGAAATCTTGTCTTTTTTGGGGTGGGGGGGGGGAGGAGGAAGGGCGTGTCGTGCCACAATTTGAAAGGTAGGAGACGAGGTACTGGCGGAAGTAAAGCTGTGAGGACGAGGCGTGAGTCGTAGCTCAGATGGTACAGCACTTGCCCACAAAAGGCAAAGGTCCCAAGTTCGTCTCGGCTCGGCACAGAGTTTTAATCTGCCGGGAAGTTTCACTATACAATTGAAGAAACGCATATTTGGGCACTTCCAGCATGTGGTCTCCGTTCATTACATGGCACGTGAAAGATGAACTGTTTTGTTCATTTATAAAGGGACATAAGTCGACTCGCTAAGACGTTACACAAAGAAATGAAAAAAAAAAGACCAGGCTTGTTTGTTCCATTCTAAGCATCAGTTTCCTTCATTACCAAATAATGTCTACAATCAAATAAATGGTTTCCACCAGTAACTCATTTTCACCAAAAACTGACTTATGTCCTTTCACAAATAAGCAATTCTTTCTTGGTTATATAATTTGGTGTGTTACAGCTAACTATTTACTGTATTGCAGCCTCTGGGTCTCCACATTGTACATGGAAGCTAACTGTAAATTACCATCATAATCTGTGTTTTTTCCAAGAGCATTTGTTTAAGTATTGTAGGTTTATTCTTTTAAAGTTCACGCGTTATCATTTTCTGAAGAATTTAACTAAAGGAACTTAAAGTTTTCGGTAGTAAGTTAGTTTAATCATTCTTTTTGGTTGGAGTTATTTTTAATTAATTTTATTCTGATAAAGATTATTACTTTCTTGTTCAGAGCAACCGTGTTTTATTATAAAATAAAATGTGAAATCTGTTTCCACACTCTTGAGTTTTTTAAATTTTGTAGGTAAATTTGTTTAAAATATTATGGCTTTTATTAAAGTCCAGCACCATACCACTCCACCACCTAGCTCTCAACCACCTGAGCAACCAGTATCCCCTTTTACGGGGTTGACAAATATTTCGGTCAGTGAGGTTACCAAAAAGGAATAAATGCGACCACCTATCAGTTGAAGCGCAGAATGAGGGAATTACGTAATTGTCCAAAATGTGTGCTTATACTTCTTTCTAGAAAGCCAAGGATCAAAGTTAAATTCCTGAAAGTTAGAGTTTAAAATCCGACCGACACCCGAGATGGGGAACGGTCAAGAAAAACACCCACATCCTTGTGAAAGGGAACAAAAAAAAATGGTTCAAATGGTTCTGAGCACTATGGGACTTAACTTCTAAGGTCATCAGTCCCCTAGAACTTAGAACTACTTAAACCTAACTAACCTAAGGACATCACACACATCCATGCCCGAGGCAGGATTCGAACCTGCGACCGTACCGGCCGCGCGGTTCCAGACTGTAGCGCCTTTAACCGCTTGGCCACCACGGCCGGCGTGAAAGGGAACCATCCGAGCATTTGCTTGAAATAATTTATGGAAACCACAGAATACTAAAAGAGGTCGTTGAAGTTCTCTGTGCCGGCCGCAGTGGCCGAGTGGTTCTAGGCGCGTCAGACCGGAACCGCGCAGCTGCTACGGCCGCAGGTTCGAATCCTGCCACGGGCATGGATGTGTGTGATGCCCTTAGGTTAATTAGGTTTAAGTAGTTCTAATTCTAGGGGACTGATGACCTCAGATGTTAAGTCCCTTAGTGCTTAGAGCCATTTGAACCATTTTCTCTGTTTTCTGTTTCAGTTACAGCGCTGTATTCATGAGCTGTCCCAGGAACATATTGGAGGTGACGGAGAAGGCTTTGTTTCGTAAAAGGGAGTGCTGGCGTAAGATATTGGTAGAAAGTTGACGAATGTTGTTTTTTTTGTCCCAGTTTAAAACTACCTTCAACCTCATAATAACTGATGGGACTTTAACAGTGCAACGTTGAACCATTCGGGCGTCGCGGGAGCTATCAGCTAAGGAATAATTTTAAAATTCTAAGAAACACAGCTTCACTTTCTGAATGCATTATGCTAGAGCGTAGCAGCTAACCTGGTTAGTCAACTTGCTCAGTTCGCAGTTTATTAAATAGTATGAAATTTTATCTACACTAGTATAAACGTAGACATGAACACCACTGACTTTACACTGGCATCGTTCGAGACCTCCCTTCCTCACAAAAGTCCGAGGACCGAGGAGGTATAGGATATCGAACGCAGCTCCTGGTACACCGATGGCAACGACGCTATGGAGGCGCTCTCTACACTAGTGACTAACCATTAACAGTTGAGAGGGACAGGGGAGTGTGGGTAAAGGAGGTGTCAACGTATTCTTAATGTTTCACGTATGTTTCATTTGAGATCAGATGACTTCTGGCAGGTCAGTGCATTCGTTCGCGTATTTTATTATGAGGCTGCTACAACCGAAAGATATTTGCAGAACTCAGCAAGTACGTACCCTGATCAGCCAGAACATTATGACCACCCATCTAGCAGACGGTACGTCCACCTTTAGCGCGGATAACAGCGACGACGCATCGTGGCATGGTGGTAATGAGGCCTCGGTAGGTCGCTGGAGGGATTTGGTACCACATCTGCACAAACAAATTATCCAGTTCTTGTAAATTTCAGGGAGGGGGTCGATGAGCTCTGATGCCACGTTCAGTCACATTCCAGATGTGTTCGAACGGGTTCAGATCTGGCGAGTCGGGAGCCAGCAAATCTGAAAGCCGCCACTGCGTTCTTCGAACCACTCCATCACACTCCTGGTGACATGGTGCATTATCTTGTTGAAAGAAACGTGGTCGTCATGAAGGCTGTACGTGGTCTGCAACCTGGGTATGATACACATTGGCAGTCAAGGTACCTTGCACGAGCTGCACTGGACCCATGGATACTCACGTGAATGTTCCTCAGTACATAATGAAGCTACAACCAGCTTGTTTTCGTCCCGCAGGACAGGTGTCAGGTAGTTGTTTCCCTGGAAGACGACAGGTGCGCGCCATCCTATCGCTCGGGCTGACGAAGAATGAATCGGAATTAATTAGACCATGCAATGCCCTAAGCTAATGTCCAGTGCTGATGGTGATGTGGCCATTTCAGTAATAGTTGCCGATGTTGGAGTTTCACTTTGGTTTCGCCACATGTGCATCACAGCACTCCTCGAACACCTGACAAGTCGTACACTTTCCAAAGTGCTCGTGTCGAGTCTCCAGGTCTTCACAGTCTGCCCTACGTCAAACCGGAATAGATCGCACACCTTCCCCATCCTACACACAGACGGGACTTGACCTTGGTCTATAAGTTGCTTCTAGTGCAAGTGGCACATCGATGCAATTGCTCAGTCGTGAGTTGTGCTGTAATAACAAGTTAACATGTGTTTGTGTTTCTCATCACGGAAATGGAACCGCATAATATTGCGCAACGGTATGCCATTTCTTTTTGCGTTAAATTGGGTGAAAACACGACGACAGCTTATGCTAAGCTCCAGAAGGCTTTTGGAGAAGAGGTTATGTGAAGAGCTCAAGTTTTTCGTTGGCATAAAATGTTTAGTGAAGGCATAACGAATGTTGAAGATGAAGACCGCAGTGGACGACCATCAACTTGGCCAGGATGTCAACTTGGCCAGGGTGCGTGAACTCGTACGATCTGATCGAAGATTATCCGTGAAAATGATTGCAGAAGAACTGAACAGTTCGTCTAATAATAACTGAAGATCTTGGTATGAGAAAGATTTGTGCAAAAATTGTCCCCAAAAATCTCACCCGACAACAGCGAGAAACGCGGAAAAATGAGGCAGCCGATCTGTTAGAGCAAACGGAAATCAAACCAGAATTGTTAAGCCGTGCTTTCACTGGTAATGACAGTTGGTTTTTTCATTACGATCGAGAGAAAAAAAGGCCAAAGTTCACAACGGTGCTCAAAGCGATCACCAAGCCCAAAAGAGGCTCGCATGTCAAAGTCAAAAGTGAAATGCATACCTGTGTGCTTCTTTGATTCCAAGGGAATTGTTCATAAAGAGAGGGTGCCTCCTGGACAAAACAGTTAACCAATATTACTACAAAGAAATTTTAGAAAGACTTCGTAAGAGAGATCTTTGTGTCCGTGCTAACATTGCTGATAATTGGATTCTGCACCACGATAATGCGCCATCCCATACTGCTCTGTCAGTACAGCAATTTTTAACCTCAAAAGAAATTTCAGTACAACCACAGCCACCTTATTCACCAGATATCGCTTCGTGCGACTTTTTTCTATTTCCTAGAGTCAAAACGGCGGTCAAGGGACACCATTTTCATACAACACAAGATGTCCGAAAAGCTGTGACGAGGGTGTTGGAGAATATTACAGAAGTGGGGTTCCAGAAATGTTACCATCAATGGCAGAAGCGCTGGAAAAAGTGTGTGCAATCAGAATGGAACTTCTTTGAAGGAGACAACACTAAACTTGACTAAAACGGTAAGCAACATTTTTTTCACATCAGCCTCATTACTTTATTGTCGCACCTCGTACATGCAATGCGTGTGACTGCTAGCAGTCATTCCTCGCCAGGTGACGCTGTTATCGCCTGCACCGGTTTGTATCAATAGTGGGTCGGTGGCCGTGACGTTCTGGATGATCAGTGTATGTGACAGTAGCGTGCTAGACTTTTCGGTGCACGACGTTCCTGGAGACCTGGGTTACGTTGAGTTAGTTTATATTATTTTTAAGTGATGTCTTTACTGTGTAAGTAGTGTTAAAGTACGTAGCTTTGTTTATTTTGTCTGTTGCGTGCAACTTACCGAGAGGAGAAGAGAGAGGACTTGCGTCCGACCAGCACTGGTCGCGGAAAACCAACCAGCCGATGGCCATTCGACAAGAGAAGACACCGTTGGACCCATCTGCATAAGTTATATTTAATTATTCTATAGTGTTAAGGAAAAAGACGAAACGTTGTGAAATCGCAAATAGGTTAGTCTAGAACCATCTGCCAAACTCTGTTGTATCTGCCAAATTGTTAACAGTACTGAAAGTATTATATCTGTTTATGATAACACGTTTTCTTACAAATTGTATTTGATTGTTTCTCAAGAATATAATAAAGTTGATTCAAAAGTTTTTTATTGTATAGAACGAGGAAGGAATTGTTGGTAAACTTAAAAATGCATTTAAATAAATCTGGGAGACTATTAATGAACATATCTGATTTTGCAGCGATTAAATCCATTTTAACCAAAGAAAATAAATGAGTAGTGGAAGTTAGACTTTCATACCTATTCATTTCTACGAAGTCACAGGTAAAGTCTATAGCCAATAACAAAATTCATATATCAAAATTCAGTAACAACACGTCGCTTGCAATATACGAGGTTTATTCGGAAAGTAAGGAACGATCGGTCGCGACATGGAAACCACAGTGAAAATTCGACGAAGTTTTGCACAGGTGTGTTGTGCAGTGTCTCTATTACGCCTGTCGATCGCGTCATGTCGTTCTTTTTAGTTCTGAGCACACAGGGAGCACATAAAGATACGTAGAACAATACTATCTCCCGCCAAGTACGAGGGCCTGGTGAGAAATATCGCCTGAATCTATGGAGCCAACATTACATAACTGTCGTGCGTTTTCTTCTTCAAAACAATTCTCTGCTGCATTCTGCAGGGGCAATGAAGATGCTCCTGCATCGTTTTCAATTGGAAATGTTTGATTGCCCACAATACACGTAATTGTCTCACTCTGCTCACATGAACCACTGGCTATGAAGACAACATTTTGGCACAGACCACGAGCTGTAGGCCAGCGAAGAGAATTGACGGAAAGCACTGGCGGCTGCCTTCTATAACGAGGGTATTGGAAAGCTGGTACAACGCTACGACAAACATCTAAGTTGGATCGGCGACTATGGAGATAAGTAGCTGAAAGTTGTAACTAACTGTTGCAAATAAAACAGTTTTGATTTTCACTGAGGTTTCTATTTCGCGACCTGTCGATCCTTACTTTCCGAATAGCCCTCGTATGAACTATGGAATACCTTTGGGATAACAACGTCCGACGCACACTAAGTTTTCATCGCTACACAAAACATAATATGAGAAAAAGACAATTTTTAACGAGAGAATGAGATGAATATGTAATGATGTGTGGCAAGAATAGACCACAAATATATTTTGCAAGAGAGGTTCAGAAACAGATTCTTCTAAATAGTGATCATGTCTAACAAATTATCGAACGCGATGACGATTTGCAGCCAGTCCCATCGTATTATTCTCCCTGTTGCTAGTATGTTGCGGTGTGACATGATGGCAGACTAGAACACAACCCTACGATGCTATGACAAAGCAGTTGATTCAATAACAGCAACAACAGGGTCTTCACAGCATCTGTTGCACGTTACGGCCAAAGTAAGTTATTCTCTATACGTAATATAATGCTCTTTCTCCAACAACTAGAGCTACGACCGAGGATTTGTACTCTTCATCGTAGAGATACATCACACGTGTATTAGTCAGGAAGTTTCCCTCAGTCAAATCATCACTATGACAGAAAAACAAATGCTGCACAGAGAGGAGTTTCTCTTACGGTTTCACAACGCAGTGGACAGGTTTTTCGCGGCTTTAGAGATTCGTCAACTTTTGCCGAAGAACATACTGGAGTAATTATTGTCGCGGTAAATTCTATAGCTACCAAAAGCTTTCGTCTGCTCACGTTCCGAGAACTTTCAAAATCTGGGAAATCACCTGACACAATTGAGTCGCCTTGTGTGATACAATATTCACTGTCTTGTCACAAATGTTTCCAACGGACTTAAGTGCAAGACAGCTTGATATTTCTATTTTCCCCAACAACAAGAATAAACAGTCTTCTACTCCACTGTTCGCCTCTCACAGTACGATTAGAAGCCTAGTTACTGGACTACGCAAGACCTGTGATGATACGGTAATGTTTTTCGGTGACTACCCATGAGCAGTATCATACTGATTAGACAATGTTACAAGTATGTAATTACACAGCGCTAAATGGCTTTGCTTTGGAGACTGGAAAACTTTTCATTCAAAATTTAATTATTTTGACTTGGAGGGAGAAACAATTAATATTCATTAACAGGAATGGATGTTGATACCTTTACGTATAGCCACAATACGGGTCTTATTTTTCATGTACATTTAGACTGCACAAACCATCTAAAGGTGCGTGTTGGACGGTACTTGTGACATCACAGCACGTCTCTTCCACCCTCTTCTAACTAACGAGGGCTACACGGGAAGTGCGTGTGCCGCACGAGATTGTAGAGAAGCTCCTTACTAATCCAAGAGCTCCGCACTGAGGAACAATTCAAGCATCCATCGAACTAATTTCTGAGTCACTCATCTTGAGGATTAATTATATTTCCTTAAGATGCTTTCGATAAATCTCAGTCCGCCGCTTGCTTTCCCTATAACTAGTTTTATGTGGCCATTGCAATTTAGGTCAATACTAGATACAGGATGACAATTATTGAAGTACATGAATTCTTTACAGACGAATGGAAAAACTAGTACAAGCCGACCTCGGGGAAGATCAGTTTGGATTCCGTAGAAATACTGGAACACGTGAGGCAATACTGACCTTACAACTTATCTTAGAAGAAAGATTAAGGAAAGGCAAACCTGCGTTTCTAGAATTTGTAGACTTAGAGAAAGCTTTTGACAATGTTGACTGGAATACACTCTTTCAAATTCTAAAGGTGGCAGGGGTAAAATACAGGAAGCGAAAGGCTATTTATAATTTGTACAGAAACCAGATGGCAGTTATAACAGTCGAGGGGCATGAAAGGGAAGCAGTGGTTGGGAAGGGAGTGAGACAAGGTTGTAGCCTCTCCCCGATGTTATTCAATCTGTATATTGAGCAAGCAGTAAAGGAAACAAAAGAAAAATTCGGAGTAGGTATTAAAATCCATGGAGAAGAAATAAAAACTTTGAGGTTCGCCGATGACATTGTAATTCTGTCAGAGACAGCAAAGGACTTGGAATAGCAGTTGAATGGAATGGACAGTGTCTTGAAAGGAGGATATAAGATAAACACCAACAAAAGCAAAACGAGGATAATGGAATGTAGTCGAATTAAGTCGGGTGATGCTGAGGGAATTAGATTAGGAAATGAGACACATAAAGTAGTAAAGGAGTTTTGCTATTTGGGGAGCAAAATAACTGATGATGGTCGAAGTAGAGAGGATATAAAATGTAGACTGGCAATGGCAAGGAAAGCGTTTCTGAAGAAGAGAAATTTGTTAACATCGAGTATAGATTTAAGTGTCAGGAAGTCATTTCTGAAAGTATTTGTATGGAGTGTAGCCATGTATGGAAGTGAAACATGGACAATAATTAGTTTGGACAAGAAGAGAATAGAAGCTTTCGAAATGTGGTGCTACAGAAGAATGCTGAAGATTAGATGTGTAGATCACATAACTAATGAGGAAGTATTGAATAGGATTGGGGAGAAGAGAAGTTTGTGGCACAACTTGACCAGAAGAAGGGATCGGTTGGTAGGACATGTTCTGAGGCATCAAGGGATCACCAATTTAGTATTGGAGGGTAGCGTGGAGGATAAAAATCGTAGAGGGAGACCAAGAGATGAATACACTAAGCAGATTCAGAAGGATGGAGGTTGCAGTAGGTACTGGGAGATGAAGAAGCTTGCACAGGATAGAGTAGCATGGAGAGCTGCATCAAACCAGTCTCAGGACTGAAGACCACAACAACAACACATGAAAAAAACGTAAATCATTTACAAACTACGGTGTGCAACAGGTGACCGTCACTGCAGATATTCGGATTTAGGTTATGCGATGATATGGCGCAGACGAATAGCGAAATTCTGCATGACCCGCCGAAGTGTCGGAAGATCGATGCTGTCGATGATTCCTGAATGGCTGATTTCAACTCAGCAATGATTTTGGGGTTATTGATGTACACCTTGTCTTTAACATGGCTCCAAAGAAGGGTTGCACGTGTTGAGATCCGGAGAACACGGCGGCCAATCGAGGCCCGTGCCAGTGGCCTCTGAGTACCTCAACAGCCAGAATGCGGTCCCCAAATTGCTCCTCCAGCATATCACTCTCCTGCTTCGATGGGGTAGAGCTCCGGCTTGCTTTAACCACATCTAGGCGAAATCAGGGTCACTTTGGATAACAAAACTTTCACGTACCGTTCCGTAGTATTCGTGGCATCAAAGAATATCGCACCGATTATTCTGTTGCTGAACACTGCACACCGCACAGTCACCCGTTGAGGGTGAAAAGACTTCTCGATCGTGAAATGCGGTTTCTCAGTCCCCCAGATGCGCCAGTTTTGCTTATTCACGAACCCATTCAAATGAAAGTGGGTTTCGCGTGTGCATGCGCATACTAATTTCCGTCATGCCCGACGGCCATGCAGTTTCAACGTCCTAACGCAAACCGTTCAGAAGTTACGACGATTTTATTTCATATAGTTCAATAATTGTCACCCTGTATTTACCCACCAGTGATGTTATTGACGTTTCCCGTCAGCTGACAGACCCCGCCCCAATCATGCACCCTTCACAAGTCATCCTGCATTTCGCTACACTCATCTGGCGTTTAAACTTTCTTCTATGTAACTGCGTTATCTGCAAGCAGCCTCATAAAATTTCGGACTTTATCCACTAGATCTTTTATACACTTCGTAAACAGTAACGGTCACGTAACACTTCCCTGTGGTATCCTCGGAGCATCGTTATCTGTAGATTTTCTGCTAGGAAGTCTTGAATCCAGTCCCACATCTGATCTGATACTCTGTAAGTTCGGCTCAGTAAATGAAAGAGAAGATCCATATCAAATTCTTTCTAGAAGTCAAGGAATACGGCAACAATCTACACACCGATGTCGACGGTACGCTGTATTTCATGGAGGAACAGAGCGAACTCAGTTTATGGAAACCAAGGTGATCCTGAGATTTTAATGCACAAGAAAGTGACAATACGTGAGCGTAAAACACTTCATACGTTGACCTCATCTATGCAGCAAACAATGTTTTTGGACGAACATCCTCAACTGAGATGAGAATTATACTAGAGGTTGAAAATACCGCTTCAGTTGTAAATTTCTTATATTATCACGACCGGTTTCGGGCTCTCATGGCCCTCATAGGTAGCAAACCGCGCCTAGCACACGTCCACCGCGGCGCTTGGGGACCACAGCACAGTTACGACACCTGAGGATGGGCTTATGAGAGCCCGAAACCGATCGTGATAATAAAAGAAATTTACAACTGTAGCGCTATTTTCAACCTCCAGTTATCTATGCAGGTCTACAATTAGTCCGCCTGTCCGATGAATGTCCTTCAAAATTTGTGAAAGTTATTCCTTCTTCTGAACCTGGGACAATGACTGACAATAAGTAATGGAAATGGAACATCGCAGCCGTATTTTCGAAATACAGGGTGTTTGTGGTGTCACCGCCAGACACCACACTTGCTAGGTGGTAGCTTTAAATCGGCCGCGGTCCATTAGTACATGTCGGACCCGCGTGTCGCCACTGTCAGTAATTGCAGACCGAGCGCCACCACACGGCAGGTCTAGAGAGACGTACTAGGACTCGTCCCAGTTGTACGACGACTTTGCTAGCGACTACACTGACGAAGCCTTTCTCTCATTTGCCGAGAGACAGTTAGAATAGCCTTCAGCTAAGTCCATGGCTACGACCTAGCAAGGCGCCATTAACCATTTCTAGAGAGAGTCTCACTTGTATCAACAAAAATGCTGTATACAAATGATGAATTAAAGTTAAGTATTCCAGCAGCTACGTACTTTTCTTTATAGCATTCATTACGTATCGTGTTTCAGACCTAAGCAACCCTGCGTGAATTAAGCGCGTGCCCTTTCGGCTTCCTCGCCTTGTGTCTAGACTATCTTGTCTAGACACAACAGTGTTATTAATAATATCGGGGTTTTAACGCTTTTATTCCATTAAACTTACAGTTATAAATGATATTTCAAATGAAAGAGCAACTCAAACAGTTGTTTGGCACCAGCGCCACCTCACTGGCATAGCGAAGTACGAGATTGGTTGATCTTCACTGTACCCCTAGCGCTGGATAGGCCGCAAGGGGCCGAATGACAGGGCCTGCCTTGCATGGCCTCCAAGTTCACCCGACCTAAGGCCTTGCGATTTTTTCCTTTGGGGCTTCATCAAGGATCGTGTATACTTGCCTCCGCTACCAGCAGACCTCCCTGAATTAAGAAACCTGATTGAAGCAGCTATTGCTACAATCACTGAAGACACACTTATCAACGTTTGGGAAGAACTCTGCTATTGATGTGTGCCGTGTGACAAATGGTGCTCACATTGAACATTTATAAAGTTCTTGGTGAAACTGTTTGAGTTGCTCTTTCATTTGACATATCATTTATAATTGTAAGTTTAATATAATAAATATTATACAGCGTGAAAACCCCGATGTTCATTCATAAAAAAATGGTTCAAATGGCTCTGAGCACTATGGGACTTAACATCTATGGTCATCAGTCCCATAGAACTTAGAACTACTTAAACCTAACTAACCTAAGGACAGCACACAACGCCCAGTCATCACGAGCCAGAGATAATCCCTGACCCCGCCGGAATCGAACCCGGGAACCCGTGCGTGGGAAGCGTGAACGCTACCGCACGACCACGAGCTGCGGACTTCATTTATAAACACCCTGTATTTATTATTCAGACGACTAGTTTCAACGATACATTTGCGTCATCTTCAGGTTCTACTATTAGTCAAATTACTACTTCCAGTCAATGGCTAATGTATGTTAGGATCCGTACACCATGTGTCGTGAACCGATATTCATCAGGAGTGTACGTTGTGTACGGATCCTAAAATACATGAGACAATGATGAAGTATTTATTTGGTTATTAGTAGGACCTAAAGATGACGCAAATGTGGCGCTGAAAGTGGGCGTCTGAATATTAAATACTATAACAATACGGCTGTAGTGTTCCATTTCTATTACATCTTGAAAATGGCCTGTACTTTGTCTAGTCGCTTGCTACCTTCAGATGATGCAGCGAGCTAAGATAAACTGCTGCTAGATAAGGTGCAAGTTTCGTCATTTAGTCGTGTACAATCAGTTGTTTGATTTTTATTTGTATTGCATTAATTTTGTAACAAATCTGGTCTAGTCATTTCATAGCGCTAGTCATACACTTCGTCTGCCGGCCGAAGTGGCCGAGCGGTTCTAGGCGCTACAGTCTGGAACCGCGCAACCGCTACGGTCGCAGGTTCGAATCCTGCCTCGGGCATGGATGTGTGTGATGTCCTTAGGTTAGTTAGGTTTAAGTATTTCTAAGTTCTAGGGGACTGATGACCTCAGAAGTTAAGTCCCATAGTGTAGTCAGAACTCTAAAAACCCAAAATAACGTATTTAATGAAATCACCAAATGTATACAGTGCGAAACAGACTAGACTGGTGAAAAGCTTTTTGGTTTCCATCTGGAAAGCAGTGTCTAAACACAGCGACTCTTCTACGAGTGCCATATTCATCGATTTCTGTTTATCCGATTGGAAAACAGAGTTTCCATCACTGGTATATGCTGGGAGGTCTACATCCAAGCAAACAAAAAAGAACGTCGCCTCAAAGAAATCCTGGTATTCTGAGACTGAATGACCAGTAACCGTTTTTGTGTTTCTGTAGCGCAGAAAGTATACTGGAAGTTTTCTCTGTTTGGAACAGCAAGAGGAGATGTTTCATTGCTATATTCTGGGGTATGTCAGATATTAGAAACACTTTTACATCAAGCGACAGCTGCATTTTTTTGAATTGTCGTGGTGAGGCGTGGTGTACATTCTGTTCTTAGACCACCGTCCATAAGCTGAGGCTATCTCTCGTATGTCAGTGGTAGGACATAAGCGACCAAGCAGCAGCAGCAGGATATCTCCTGTCCAGCGTGGAGATATCCTTTGAGTTACAACGTTTTCTTCCAACCCTGAATCAATCTAGGGTCCCACACAACAGACACATGCCTTGCTGCTTCACTGGGAAAGCACACTTTGCTGGTGACAAAATTAGTACACCTGGTGTTTTAAAATTGTGAATGGTTTATTCACTCACGTCGTCGAAGCAACCATTCAACTCGTTTGCTGGTCTTTCGACTACTCACAATGTCTACATATTGTTCTAGTGTTGATGTCCTAAATGCATGTTGTTACTGCCCATTATCTTGTTTTTTACCTGGATCGTATTGGAGAAACGTTTCTTCCTAAAGATGCTCCACAGCATCTGCAAGGGCTACTTAGCGCACGTCAGCGTTGCTGATTGATAGTACATTCATTGAAAGTCTGTAACAAGTCAAAACGTACTAGCGGATTTATCATTAAACAGTTTTATAACACTAATTTCTTTCGTTCCATCATTCATCTTTAGCCACTGAAATACCCTTCTTTTTAATATATGCGTGACGAGCACCGCTTCACTGCTGGAATCAGTTTGCCCTGATCTATGAGAAGTAGAAAATTCATCATCTTCATCATCATCATCATCATCATCATCATCATCATCATCATCATCATCATCATTTAAGACTGATTATGACTTTCAGCGTTCAGTCTGGAGCATAGCCCCCCTTATAAAATTCCTCCATGATCCCCTATTCAGTGCTAACATTGGTGCCTCTTCTGATGTTAAACGTTTTACTTCAAAATCATTCTTAACCGAATCCAGGTACCTTCTCCTTGGTCTGCCCAGACTCCTCCTACCCTCTACTGCTGAACCCATGAGTCTCTTGGGTAACCTTGCTTCTACCACGCGTGTAACATGACCCCACCATCTAAGCCTGTTCGCCCTGACTGCTACATCTATAGAGTTCATTCCCAGTTTTTATTTGATTTCCTCATTGTGCACACCCTCCTGCCATTGTTCCCATATACTAGTATCTGCAATCATCCAAGCTACTTTCATATCCGTAACCTCTACCTTGTTGATAAGGTAACCTGAATCCACCCAGCTTTCGCTCCCATACAACAAAGTTGGTCGAAAGATTGAACGGTGCACAGATAACTTAGTCTTGGTACTGACTTCCTTCTTGCAGAAGAGAGTAGATCGTAGCTGAGCGCTCACTGCATTAGCTTTGCTACACCTCGCTTCCAGTTCTTTCACTATGTTGCCATCCTGTGAGAATATGCATCCAAAGTACTTGAAACCGTCCACCTGTTCTAACTTTGTTCCTCCTATTTGGCATTCAATCCGTTTATGTTTCTTTCCCACTGACATTACTTTCGTTTTGGAGATGCTAATCTTCATACCACAGTCCTTACATTTCTGATCTAGCTCTGAAATATTACTTTGCACACTTTCAATCGAATCTGCCATCACAACTAAGTCATCCGCATATGCAAGACTGCTTATTTTGTGTTCACATATCTTAATCTCACCCAGCCAGTCTATTGTTTTCAACATATGATCCATAAATAATATGAACAACAGTGGAGACAGGTTGCAGCCTTGTCTTACCCCTGAAACTACTCTGAACCATGAACTCAATTTACCGTCAACTCTAACTGCTGCCTGACTATCCATGTAAAGACATTTAATTGCTTGCAAAAGTTTGCCTCCTATTCCATAATCTCGTAGAACAGACAATAATTTCCTCCTAGGAACCCGGTCATATGCCTTTTCTAGATCTATAAAGCATAGATACAATTCCCTGTTCCACTCATAACACTTCTCCATTATTTGCCGTAAGCTAAAGTTCTGGTCCTGACAACCTCTAAGAGGCCTAAACCCACACTGATTTTCATCCAATTGGTCCTCAACTAATACTCGCACTTTCCTTTCAACAATACCTGAGAAGATTTTACCCACAACGCTGATTAAAGAGATACCTCTGTAGTTGTTACAATCTTTTCTGTTTCCACGTTTAAAGATTGGTGTGATTACTGCTTTTGTCCAGTCTGATGGAACTTGTCCCAACTCCCAAGCCATTTCAATTATCCTGTGTAGCCATTTAAGACCTGACATTTCACTGTATTTGATGAGTTCCGACTTAATTTCATCCACCCCAGCTGCTTTATTGCACTGCAATCCATTGACCATTTTCTCCAGTTCCTCAAATGTAATCCTATTTCCATCATCATTCCTATCCCATTCTACCTCGAAATCTGAAACATTACTGATCTTATTTTCACCTACATTGAGCAACTCTTCAAAATATTCCCTCCATCTGCCCAAGGCATCCACAGGATTCACCAGCAGTTTTCCTGACCTGTCCAAAATACTTGTCATTTCCTTCTTACCTCCCTTACGAAGACTGCTAATTACACTCCAGAATGGTTTTCCAGCAGCTTGACCCATAGTCTCCAACCTGTTTCCAGAGTCTTCCCAAGATTTCTTCTTGGACACTGCAATTATCTGTTTGGCTTTGTTTCTTTCTTCAACATAACTTTCTCTGTCTACCTGAGTTCTAGTATGTAGCCATTTCTGATACGCCTTCTTTTTCCTTTTACAGGCTGCCTTGACTGTGTCATTCCACCAAGCTGTTTGCTTTATCCTACTTTTACACACTACTGTTCCAAGACATTCTTTAGCCACTTCTAGTACTGTGTCGCTGTACCTTGTCCATTCCTTTTCCAAAGACTGTAATTGACTACACTGAACTAACTGGTACCTTTCTGAGATCACTGTTATGCACTTGTGCCTGATTTCCTTATTCTGAAGTTTATCCACTCTTATCCTCCTACATATGGACCTGACCTCCTGCACTTTCGGCCTCACAATCCCAATTTCACTGCAGATTAAATAATGATCAGTGTCATCAAAGAATCCCCTGAATACACGTGTGTCCCTCACAGCCTTCCTGAGTTCCTGATCTGTTATTATATAGTCAATGACAGATCTGGTTCCCATGCCTTCCCAAGTATACCGGTGAATGTTCTTATGTTTAAAAAAGGAGTTTGTGATTACTAAGCCCATACTGGCACAGAAATCCAAGAGTTGGTTCTCGTTCCTGTTGGTTTCCATATCCTCTCCAAATTTACCCATAACCTTTTCATACCCTTCTGCTCGATTTCCAATCCTGGCATTAAAATCACCCATGAGCAGAACACTGTCCTTGTCCTTTACTCTAACAACTACATCACTGAGTGCCTCATAAAAACTATCCATCTTATCTTGATCTGTCCCTTCACAATGCGAATATACTGACACAATCCTAATTTTCTTGCTAGACACTGTCAAATCTATCCACATCAGCCGTTCGTTTACATACCTTATTGCAACTACGCTGGGTTCCATTTCTTTCCTGATGTAAAGCCCTACACCCCATTGTGCTATTCTTGCTTTGACTCCTGACAGGTAGACCTTGTATTCTCCCACTTCCTCTTCTTTCTCACCCCTTGCCCGAATGTCACTAACAGCTAAAACGTCCAGCCCCATCTTACTTGCAGCCTCTGCCAGCTCTACCTTCTTCCCAGAGTAGCCCCCATTGATAGTAATAGCTCCCCATCTCATTACCATTTGTTTGCCAAGTCGTATCTTAGGAGTCCCTGGTTTGTCATTTAGAGGTGGGACTCCGTCACCTCCAAAGGTCCGAGGCATTTTGCTCTGATTGTTGCCAACATCATATTTAAGGTACCAGGGAAGCAGGTTGCTAGCCTTAATTGCCCCGAGTCCCATTGGGTTTTACTCCTTACGGCTGAGGGAGTAACCGGTGGATTTGGTAGTCTTTGCCGTATGAGAATAAAGGTGACCACGACTCAGAATATGTCCGAGATGCCCAGCCTTATTTCAAAGTGTATCCCGACTGTCGGGACCGCTTACTTGGCCACTCATACGTTGCCCGTGGTTCATGAACTAGGACATGACTACAGGAACCCACACCATGAAAATTACGTGATAATATTCACTTGGAACACAACAGCATGGATTCCGTAATCTCACTGTGATGCTTCACTAAGACATGCCTTGATGTCCCAAGGCGACTATCTGAACAGTCTGTAGAGAAAATCCAGCTAAATATTGGATACAGCGGTAATATAAGATGGCAGACTTCGAGTATAAGTACTCGTGTTAAGTTAAAAAGGCACGCAATACAGGTCACTTCGTGTCTACCAGCTATGTGAATATATCTGAATGTTGAGCGCATATTGAGCTACGGTAGGCCGCAGTGGCCGTGCGGTTCTAGGCGCTGCAGCCTGGAACCGCGAGACCGCTACGGTCACAAGTTCGAATCCTGCCTCGGGCATGGATGTGTGTGATGTCATTAGGTTAGTTAGGTTTAACTAGTTCTAAGTTATAGGGGACTAATGACCTCAGAAGTTGAGTCCCACAGTGCTCAGAGCCATTTGAACCATTTTTGAAATACGGTAAAAAACTGTGTAACTCGTAGGATCGGCGTAATAGTAGCAACACTAAACAAATATTATCATAAGTTTTAGTATACATCGGAGCTCACAAAATATATTTCCAGTGCAAGGAACATGTCATGTTTCAAAATAAATAATTTCAATGTCATTAAATTTATTGACAAGATTATTTCCAACTCAAACAATAAATATTGGATGAGCACACATCTTATAAATATAAGAGAACCATATCAAACACGCAAATTTTACGAATTATGCCTTCCCACATGAACCATGGACCTTGCCGTTGGTGGGGAGACTTGCGTACCTCAATGATACGGATAGCCGTACCGTAGCTACAACCACAACTGAGGGGTATCTGTTGAGAGGCCAGACAAACTTGTGGTTCCTGAAGAGGGGCAGCAGCCTTTTCAGTAATTGCAGGGGCAACAGTCTGCATGATTGACTGATCTGGCCTTGTAACATTAGCCAAAACGGCCGTGCTGTTGTTGTACTGCGAACGGCTGAAAGCAAGGGGAAACTACAGCCGTACTTTTTCCCGAGGCATCCAGCTTTTCTGTATGGTTAAATGATGATGGCGTCCTCTTGGGTAAAATATTCCGGAGGTAAAATAGTCCCCCATTCGGATCTCCGGGCGGGGACTACTCAAGAGGACGTCGTTATCAAGAGAAAGAAAACTGGCATTCTACGGATCGGAGCGTGGAATGTCAGATCCCTTAATCGGGCAGGTAGGTTAGAAAATTTAAAAAGGGAAATGGATAGGTTAAAGTTAGATATAGTGGGAATTAGTGAAGTTCGGTGGCAGGTGGAACAGGACTTCTGGTCAGGTGAATACAGGGTTATAAATACAAAATCAAATAGGGGTAATGCAGGAGTAGGTTTAATAATGAAAAAATAGGAGTGCGGGTAAGCTACTACAAACAGCATAGTGAACGTATTATAGTGGCCAAGATAGACACGAAGCCCATGCCTACTACAGTAGTGCAAGTTTATATGCCGACTAGCTCTGCAGATGACGAAGAAATTAAAGAAATGTATGATGAGATAAACAAAATTATTCAGGTAGTGAAGGGAGACGAAAATTTAATAGTCATGGGTGACTGGAATTCGAGTGTAGGAAAAGGGAGAGAAGGAAACGTAGTAGGTGAATATGGATTGGGGCTAAGAAATGAAAGAGGAAGCCGCCTGGTAGAATTTTCTGCAGAGCATAACTTAATCATAGCTAACACTTGGTTCAAGAATCATGAAAGAAGGTTGTATACATTGAAGAACCCTGGAGATACTAAAAGGTATCAGATAGATTATATAATGGTAAGACAGAGATTTAGGAACCAGGTTTTAAATTGCAAGACATTTCCAGGGGCAGATGTGGACTCTGATCAGAATCTATTGGTTATGAGCTGTAGATTAAAACTGAAGAAACTGCAAAAAGGTGGGAATTTAAGGATATGGGACCTGGATAAACTGAAAGAACCAGAGGCTGTACAGAGTTTCAGGGAGAGCATAAGGGAACAATTGACAGGAATGGGGGAAAGAAATACAGTAGAAGAGGAATGGGTAGCTTCGAGGGATGCAATATTGAAGGCAGCAGAGGATCAAATAGCTAAAAAATTGAGGGCTAGTAGAAACCCTTGGGTAACAGAAGAAATATTGAATTTAATTGATGAAAGAAGAAAGTATAAAAATGCAGTAAATGAAGCAGGCAAAAAGGAATACAAACGTCTCAAAAATGAGATCGACAGCAAGTGCAAAATGGCTAAGCAGGCATGGCTAGAGGACAAATGTAAGGATGTAGTGGCTTATCTCACTAGGGGTAAGATAGATACTGCCTACAGGAAAATTAAAGAGACCTTTGGAGAAAAGGGAGCCACTTGTATGAATATCAAGAGCTCAAATGGAAACCCAGTTCTAAGCAAATAGGGGAAAGCAGAAACGTGGAAAGAGTATATACAGGGTCTATACAAGGGCGATGATCTTGAGGACAATATTATGGAAATGGAAGAGGATGTAGATAAAGATGAAATGGGAGATACGATACTGCGTGAAGAGTTTGACAGAGCACTGAAAGACCTGAGTCGAAACAAGGCCCCGGGAGTAGACAACATTCCATTAGAACTACTGACGGCCTTGGGAGAGCCAGTCATGACAAAACTACCATCTGGTGAGCAAGATGTACAAGACAGGCGAAATACCCTCAGACTTCAAGAAGAATATAACAATTCCAATCCCAAAGAAAGCAGGTGTTGACAGATGTGAAAATTACCGAACTATCAGTTTAATAAGTCACAGCTGCAAAATACTAACGCGAATTCTTTACAGACGAATGGAAAAACTGATAGAAGCCGACCTGGGGGAAGATCAGTTTGGATTCCGTAGAATTGTTGGAACACGTGAGGCAATACTGACCTTACGACTTATCTTAGAAGAAAGGTTAAGGAAAGGCAAACCTACGTTTCTAGCATTTGTAGACTTAGAGAAAGCTTTTGACAATTGTAACGTTCCCTGGCAAACTCACGCTGTTAATAAACTAAAATTTATTTGTACCATATACGCCGCTCTGAGCAATTTGAATATACTGTAATTATTTAACAAAAAATATTATTGAATTTTGTGTAAAAGACATTTGTTATTATTGTAATATTTTTTGTAGTAATATTCTTTCTGTATTTAGGATGGTAATATTTCTATATTCATTATGTAATTGCGAAATGCGTCAATATCTGCGATAACAGAGATGTGAAATTTAGCCAGAGGAAAATAATGTTATGAGATTACAAAGAAATGTTAATAGTCAGCAGTAGTATAAAAGCACCACGTACTGTGTATTCTTTGGTCATCTCCGTGTAGAGCTGAAAGCGAAAGGAAGCTGTGACGAAGCGTTTTATGAATGGGTAGACTTCTTTTGTCTGTATCTAGATTTAGCCGCCATTAGAGGAGAAATTACAAACCAATGTGAGTTGAATTATTGTTGGGTCTAAATATATCATAATTTATCAAAAGTGTGTATTATTAATGTAAATTAGCTTGCCCATGTCATCTTTCTTTAAAGAATTTTCAGCATTTTTAGCGGTGTTGCAGGGCTGTGCCGCGACCGATCGATTTGCAGCGGCGGCACATTTAAAAAAATTGTTCCGCTAAAGGAAAATTAACCAAACCCGTAAATCGGGAACAGATAAAAATTAGCAGTGAATTAAGAAAATGTTCTTCTTTTACAGTGATCCTGAGACTGATGAATTTTAACTAGTTACACATTTGTGCATTCGTAGGCGGATAGTTAATGTTGAAATTTAACAATTTTGGTTCTTTCAAATAACTTAAATGTAATAGCGAAGTGTGTTTTATCAGTGATAATTAAATGTCGGCTTGGCAATATTTAACCATTTTCTGCTAATAGAGACAGTCTTGTGTTCCATAGCTAACGCCGGGAAGTAATTCAGTAAATATTTAAAAAAAAAACACTGCATTTAGAAAATGTGTGCCAAGGCCGAATTATGTAAAGGATTTAATTCTCAACTAAATATTCTTAATCAGTTAATATGAGTTCACGTAATTTTTAAATGTACGTAATTCTTTTGAAAATGAATTTTTATTACCACACGTAAATAAGAGAAAGGTTCTACAACAAAGTTCGTACTTACAGAAGAAAGTTAAAGAAAGGCAAATTAATTAACTAAAAAACAAATTAATTATTTATTATACTTTAATGAAAAATTTCATTGTATTTCATTAAACAGTGTTGACTGGAATACTCTCTTTCAAATTCTAAAGGTGGCAGGGGTAAAATACAGGGAGCGAAAGGCTATTTACAATTTGTACAGAAACCAGATGGCAGTTATAAGAGTCGAGGGGCATGAAAGAGAAGCAGTGGCTACGAAGGGAGTGAGACAGGGTTGTAGCCTCTCCCCGATGTTATTCAATCTGTATATTGAGCAAGCAGTAAAGGAAACAAAAGAAAGGTTTGGAGTAGGTATTAAAATCCAGGGAGAAGAAATAAAAATTTTGAGGTTCGCCGATGACATTGTAATTCTGTCAGACAGAGCAAAGGACTTGGAAGAGCAGTTGAATGGAATGGACAGTTTCTTGAAAGGAGGATATAAGATGAACATCAACAAAAGCAAAACAAGGATAATGGAATGTAGTCGAATTAAGTCGGGTGATGCTGAGGGAATTAGATTAGGAAATGAGACACTTAAAGTAGTAAATGAGTTTTGCTATTTGGGGAGCAAAATAACTGATGATGTTCGATGTAGAGAGGATATAAAATGTAGACTGGCAATGGCAAGGAAAGCATTTCTGAAGAAGAGGAATTTGTGAACATCGAGTATAGATTTAAGTGTCAGGAAGTCGTTTCTGAAAGTATTTGTATGGAGTGTAGCCATGTATGGAAGTGAAACATGGACAATAAATAGTTTGGACAAGAAGAGAATAGAAGCGTTCGAAATGTGGTGCTACGGAAGAATGTTGACGATTAGGTGGGTAGATCACGTAACTAATGAGGAGGTATTGAATAGGATTGGGGAGAAGAGAAGTTTGTGGCACAACTTGACTAGAAGTAGGGATCGGTTGGTAGGACATGTCCTGAGGCATCAAGGGATCACAAACTGAAGGGCAGCGTGGAGGGTAAAAATCGAAGAGGGAGACCAAGAGATGAATACACTAAGCAGATTCAGAAGGATGTAGGTTGCAGGAGGTGTTGGGAGATGAAGGATCTTGCACAGGATAGAGTAGCATGGAGAGCTGCATCAAATCAGTCTCAGGACTGAAGACCACAACAACAACATGGCAGATGAGTTCATAAATGCGAGTTGCCTAACTGAAATAAATTATTCTTATAACGAGACACACGAGCTTTCGTTTTCGCTCCAGATGTATGTTATGATTAGATAACCTCCTAGAGTACTGTGGGCTGACTAATGATTATTATAAGTGGCCCATCTGCGAATCATCCGATTATAATGTAAGTGACAAACGAAAGTTATATCTGGAAACGCGTGTAAGTCTACATCAGCATTAGCGAGGCCACTTCAGCACAAGGAGACACTTCAAACTGACCTTCTTGGTGCTATAGACATCTCATCACGCTCACAGCTAGTGACATTTGAGGAAAGATGTTTCACCATCTTACCGAGTAAGAAGAAATGCGTCTCGTTTTCTCACTGTCACTAAGTTTTCTCCTAACAAGAAGATCGATTCAGTTCTCTACTACGGGTGAAGTCTTCACTGGATATCAGTTATTAACGTGGTTGTCGATTATAATCTATACCTCGTTTCGAGTTTTTTAAGTATTCAGATGTTTTCCAAAGATTGCCGATATTCGATCAACTGGTTTTCCAGTTGTCGTTAAAGTAAAAGTTCTTGGACATATCAGACTATATTCACGCGTTGCTCTTGGACCGAATGGTACTTCAAAGCGTCTCTCTTCTTCTCCACTTGATAAGTCGACATCGAAAGAAGTGTGGTTATGGAGCCCCTAATACAAGTAGTAATCAGCGAAAAAAATCACCTTATTATCATTGAAAACAACGGATGGAGAAGATGTGCGCTAGGATAATTTAGGAGAGAATCTAACTTCAAAAATCAGCAAGCCGTATCAAGTGATTTATCAGGGCGAAATTCTATACACATATCTGCAAAGGGAAAAGATTGGAAAAACCGAATTTATAGCTTTGTATCTGGTGACCTGCGTTCGAAAAGGTGCATGAGCAACCCACACTTCTTTCGAATCAACTGAGACTGGGCACTATCATTTGGTGTTGTGTGTGGGTTCATTTTCGCTTGGCATTCTTGTTAGTTGTCCCGACTGAGTT
This sequence comes from Schistocerca cancellata, assembly GCF_023864275.1. NCBI lineage: Eukaryota > Metazoa > Arthropoda > Insecta > Orthoptera > Acrididae > Schistocerca > Schistocerca cancellata. The sequence goes on from NC_064634.1 coordinate 406,588,918, forward strand.
CCTGGTTGGTTGTCACCAGTTTGGTATGTAGTGTTTCCTTAGAAGTCAGCATGTGCAGTACTTACATGGAGCAGTAGGGTAGAGCGGATGCTGCTGCGGTCATACATCCTTCCGGTTATTCGTCGAGGGCATGGATAGACGATTTCGTAATAGCTAATAAAAGTTGGCAATATCTGTGAAAAAAGGCAGTCATCAGAAAGTCGTTCGCTGGAATAACATTTCTTTTGACAGTGCGAAGAAGCATCTTCACAAAGCAAAAGATGTGAAACGTGATTCTTTTCTAACTGTTCAAACACTGTTCAACACAGTAGTCTACACTAGCACGCCTCCTATCAGATCTAAAGTATCAACTTGTCCACACACTATTAATGTAGTGCCACTTGTTCATTATAGATATTAATGCTGCATTTCAATGATTCCCATAAGAGTTTGAGCCCGATGTGGTGTGCGTCTGTACTGAAGGGATCGTTGGCTGTCTCACCTTGATCGATAGTATCTGAACACCGCCAAGAAATACGTTTTTCATATTAGGTGCATTGTGCTGCCATTTACTGACAGATAATTCATATCAGCGGCATCAGTAGTCATTAGACGTCGTGAGAGGGCAGAATGGGGCCCTCCGAGTAACACATGGATTTCGAACGTGGTCAGGTGATTAGGTGTCACTTGTGTCATACGTCTGTACGCGATATTTCCACAATCCTAAATATCCCTAGGTCCACTGTTTCCGATGTGATAGTGTAGTGGAAACGTGAGGGAACACGTACAGCACAAAAGCGTACAGGCCGATCTCCTCTGTTGACTGACAGAGACTGCCGACAGCTAAAGAGGGTCGTAATGTGTAATAGGCAGACTATCCAGACCATCACACAGGAATTCCAAACTGCATCAAGGTCCACTGCAAGTACTATGACAGATAGGCGGGAGGTGAGAAAACTTGGATTTCATGGTCGAGCGGCTGCTCATAAGCCACACATCACACCGGTAACTGGCAAACGACGCCTATCTTGGTGTAAGGAGCGTAAACATTGGACGATTGAATAGTGGAAAAACTTTGTGTGGAGTAGCGAATCACGGTGTACAATGTGGCATTCCGATGGCAGGGTTTAGTGAATGTCATCTGCCAGCGTGTGTAGTACCAAAAGTAAAATTGAGAGGCGGTGGTGTTATGGTGTGGTCATGTTTTTCATGGAGGAGGCTTGCACCCCTTGTTCTTTTGCGTGGCACTATCACAGCACAGGCCTGCATTGACGTTTTAAGCACCTTTTTGCTTCCCACTGTTGAAGAGCAATTCGGGGATGGTGATTGCATCTTTCAATACGATCAAGCACCTGTTCATAATGCACGGCCTGTGGCAGAGTGGTTACACGACAAAAACATCCCTGTAATAGACTGGCCTGCACAGAGTCCTGATCTGGATCCTATAGAACACCTTCGGGATGTTTTGAAACGCCGACTTCGCAGCAGGCCTCACCGACCGATATCAATACCTCTCCTCAGTGCAGCGCTCTGCGAAGAATGGGCTACCGTTCCCCAAGAAACCTTTCAGCATCTGATTGAACATATGCCTGCGAGAGTGGTAGCTGTCGCCAACGCTAAGGGTGGGCCAACACCATATTGAATTCCTGCATATATATGTTTCATCATTGCATATATTGTTCTTTAGTTCCACGGCAAAGAGATGAAAAATCATTCCAGTCATTTTTTAATTGTTTGCCCAGAGATCGTCTTTGCAGTGATTAATAACAGTTAGAAGAGTACCTACCCCTTGCCATTCTTCTTCATACGTCGTAAACAGAAATTTTACCATAGGTGTCCCCTACTATTGATAAGAATACATAGTAGTATTCTATTCAGGACAGTGGACCTGTCACCCAAAGCGTAAGCAGACCTATAGGCCACCGTCCCTATTCGCTGCTCCCCACTTCGACTTCTTAACACCGAACGGCACCACACGACTTACTTGGCAATATTCGAGCAGCCTTCGCTTTCAGTACAGGGAAGCCGGCCGATCTGCCGCTCTCTTTGACACAGATCACGCGAATTCGGGCCTGTCTGCCATGCTCGATGTCACAATGACCTCTCTGGCAGGTAGCGATGATTCCAGTGGTGTAAAGTACAGCAACAAGGATACATCATTGTTGTTTCGAACATCTATCCTCAATGTCGATTGACACAGTTCTGCATTGATGTCTCGCAGCGCCTAATGTCTTAATCTGACCAAAACTTCTGCAATGTATGCAACAGTAAATAATGATTAGTGCTACTCTACTCACATTTATAATTGTAGAATTACGTCTAGACTGTGTTGTAAATATCTTGTTACACTGCAGAAAGATATATCAAGGAAATGAAAAAAATTTTAAATTTTCCCCATTCAGGCCAAGCCAAACCAAGACAGACTCAAGTGCAGTTTCACAACCACAATGTCAAACAGGCAGAAGAGCCGATACTTTAATATTGAGGCATACTAACGAGATCATCGCTCGATGGAGATGTCTGAATTGCCAATCCAGCAATCTGTCAATTTAACATAACCTCATTCTGACAGCATTGCAGTGTGCCATAATAACACACAAATCATACACAAGAACGCCCGACAGCCTCCTGTTATCACAGAATGCGCCAAGCTGAAGCGTTGAAAGCTACAATGCCATTGCCTCTGATAGGTAGCCACAAATACTCAGGCTCCTAAGCCCTTCTGTATTCCAGCTGCAGTGAGCCAGTTTAGAGGCAGGACGGGTGCTGTGCTGACTACCATTTGCCGGGCGACTACTATGTTGGAGGTTGCAGGCAACCTGGTATGCTGGACTCAGTCGTGTGAGCTGCCGAGTTCTCCACTTCTGATGTGAAGCCTTGAAGTCTTCTACTACCAACTCACTTGGAGCCAAACTGATGTGGCGACCTGGAGTCTTCAGCACCAGTTCGCTGGGAGCCAAACCGATGGTGTCTGACACACTAGCAGTGAACCAAATTGAACAAGTATTAGCTTTCTGCTTATAGCATCCAGCTGTGCGACGATGACGGTTCCTCAGTTTCGGGAGCATTGACGTGGAATAGAAAGGATCTGTACATCATCTGAAAGAACATATAATTTCTAAATATTGTCTTTATTGAACATCATAGAAATCTGCGAAATCCTTCCGCGATATGTACGAAACAGCATACCGAGAAAAGTTGCTTATTACGAGGGCGTGAGGGCGTGCTGAATCGTAATGCCTCCGAAATTTGTATGAGAAAACCCTTAAACTTTTTAAATAAAACAAACGTTATTAACATTCCACATCTTTATTCTTCATGTCTGCATATTTATTTCTCGTCATAGCCACCCTGGCGATGAACAAATTCCATTTCTCTCCTCGTACGATTCAATATTTCTACGGTCACATGTTAAACATGCATTGCGAATCTGTACGTTCAAGTCCTGTAGGTCTTTAACCTTGCTTCGCTACACCAGATCCCTTACAAACGTTTAGTGATGTGAGGACAGGAGATTGTGGCAGCCGCTGAGTTGTATCATCTCGTTCAATCCATCTATCCATAAAAAACCTTTTGTCTAGACACTGGTGGACATTTAAGTATCCTGCTGGAATATGATTCAAATGGCTCTGAGCACAATGAGACTTAACATCTGAGATCATCAGTCCCCTAGAACTTAGCACTACTTAAACCTAACTAACCTAAGGACATCACACACATCCATGCCCGAGGCAGGTTTCGAACCTGCGACCGTAGCAGACGCGCGGTTCCGGACTGAAGCACCTAGAACCGCTCGGCCACCGCGACCGGCTGAAATATGATATCAGGTTGTAGGTGTTCCAATTATGGCACAGCAAACTCCTGTAACATGTCCAGGTGATTAACAAGAATGGATCAATGATGCAATCGTGCTTCAGTCCCCAACGAACAGTGACCTTGAGACTGCCTTTTTCCATTTTACGTGTAACCCGAGAATGCTGTGAACCCCACACATGAACGTTATGACTTTTCAGTTGCCATATAGATAAAACGTAGCCCCATCGGCGAAATAAATATTTTCCAAAAAGTCATTGTTTTAGTCAATCTTGCCTATCATATCCTCTGCGAACTGTTCGCGCTAAGGTTTCTTCGTAGGTTTTAATGCCTGAAAGAACTGCATCTTGCAGGGATATAGCCGTCGCCTCTTACGTTAGACATTGAGCACTGTTGAAAGTCTGAAGTTGTAAAGATAATTTATGGATGTATTTTAAACTCTTCCGTTGGTCCATGTTTGCATAAAAATAACAATATGGGATTGTGGGCCTTCCTTGATGCAAAACACTTTTGTTTGGTTTTCTTTCCTGAACTAGTTTCAGCGAAAATATCTCGATAATCAGTGGTTTTTCTCTATTCTAAAATATGCAAAATTAGCACGTTATAAACATTATAAAACGTTATTACATCTGAATTGTTTGGTAAAGTCATTAGATTGTGTGAATACTTTTATAAAACCTTATTTCTTTTAACAATGCATAGTTTCTACGCTAGTTGCCTTAGTAATGAACGAACGTGAGTACATAATAGATTACGTAGCAGCGTAATGCACATCTAAATTACATCCACAATACCATCGCAATCCCCAATAGTATAACACTGATGTACCCAAGGTCACAATTCCATATTTGTTAATTACAGCCGCTGATACAGTTATAGATGACATGCAGTATACCGAAGAAACGGGAAAAAAGAAATCCACAGAAAATGTGCCGTATATCACTGAAACAAAAGTAAAAAAAAATAGTGTGGCTTAAAGTAAATATGGCATTTAAAGCTATTCACACGAAACAGTATTTGGAACAAAACAGCACACAAGTCATTACGTTTTATAACGTTTATATTGGCGCTAATTCTGCATGTTTTAGAATAAAGTAAAACCCAAGGATGATGGCGATATTGTCGCTGAAACTAGTTTCGAAAATAAAATACAAGTGCTTTGCATGAAGGCAGACCCATAATTCCATATTGATATAGAATATTACTAACGTTTGTTTCATTTACAATAGTTTTCACAGAACAATCGGAGGCATTATTTTTAGCACGTCTTCGTACTAATTCCTTGTGAGATTTGAATGCAATATTTCATTTGTGATATGATCTGAATATTTGTGGATCATCTAGCCCGGCGACGATATTCAACAAGATAGTGGCAGTGCAACGTGGCACTATCTAGTGCCATAATACAAGGAACAATAAAGAACGCGAAATAAATCCGAAAGAAGTGGTTAGATAAACAGTTGTCTTGTAACTGAACACAAATAAATTATTTTACAAGATCGCATGGGTACTCAAATCTAAAAGGCCAAGTTTCAGACTCACACCAAAAAACTGGAACATCACGTACACATTTCACGCTTTTAAACAAAGCAAAAACTATTTTATGCTTCAGGAGAGTGTGAAAAATTTGAATTTACGGCATGGCGAATTTAATGTTCGGCGCTATAACCGGCATCGATTCAACTAAGCATGAGCAGCCTATTAGCTTCCGTTTCACACGGCCCCACTCCTTATCGTGGTGTAATCTCAATCATGCGCTGCCAGAATAACTCACGACTTTGAGTGAGCATCACCACGGAGAGCAAGTTGAAACAGTCTCACCCAACTCTTTATGTATTATAGACTCTCAACAACAGCACGGACCTCCACCAGACAGATGTAGAATTCTTTCCGAACACGACTCCACCAAACATCATCCCATCAGAAACGAGAACAGAAAATAGACTAGAATGCCGAATACTCTTTCAGACAAGAATGATCTTATATGTTGGTCGAAACAAAGTGTATCCCAAAAGATGTGAAACTGCTTCAGCGACCATGCAAAGAGATTGCTGCAGAACTTATATCGATTAATCAAAACTGATTAGAGCAGACCCGCGTAAAGCAGTAATTTAGTAAAAGTACAATATAATGGGAAGAACTGAAAGTGTCAACTGTACAGGAAACTTTCACATTTCTTACACGATAATTTCACTTCGTCTTCAGCAGTCTCCTGCCAAGTACAATTTCAAAGGCTTCCAGTGATTTGATTTCTGTCTTTCCCACCGATCAGATTTCGCACGCATATTGTAATCACAGTTTTTCATAAATCTTTTCTGATCTCAAAATTCAATTAGTAAAAATTTCTTATTATGGGATAACCCTTTAGCTTGCGCAATCCTCTCTCCTAAGCCTTTCTTGCGTCTTCCTCATTTATCTATTCTACTATCGAGCTAGCAAAATGCATCACCGTCTTGAAGAGCCACTTGAACAAGTTTAATATTTAGTTATACAACGTGTCCTCCTGCTGCGTACATCGTTACCGTACTTGTTTTTCTTTCTCTTATCCATACTGTACCCATCTGTTGGCATATGCTATACTTCGTTAACGAATTCTTGTTCACTTTCGGTGATTTTGGCACATCACAGCGAGTGTACTGTCCTGATTTCTTGCCTATGAGCTTCGAGTACGTCAATATCACAACAAGTGGCAAGTCTGGGAATCTCCTAGCCTATGCGCAGCTGGTTTTGTTCCCAATACAAGAACCGTACACAGCTTGCAACGTGCTCTCCAATAATAATGGAAGCAGCTACCAGCCAAAGTTTTTACGCCGCTATTGAAGGAGTGTAGTGCCAGAGCGAATATTGTACTGCTCTTAGTCGCTCTTGCATTTCTTACCAGGTGTTCTAGTTCGGTATTAGTCTCTTCAAAAGTCATTTTGAAAAAATGTCTTCGCACTCCTTTAGTGCCCACTCTTTTATTCCTCTCTCAGCTGCTGACTCACAGTTCAGGTGAGCGCTGGCTATCGCAAGTCACTCCGATCCCTGTGAAAGCTTTCCTCAGATTACGCAGCGCATCATCCTGACAACACCTCGTTACCGCACAGTGACCATATTTTGATTTGTCACGGGACCCGTGAGAATGGCTTCTACTCCACTTGTTATGAATCTCGTATCTGAAATAACACCAAATTAATGTAATGACACTGCATCCTTCGTTCAAGATAATTACAAAAGCAAGATGTATATAAGTCTCGTCACAAAACAGACAGAACACTATGGGCTTGCAGTAGCCTGCAAACATCTTACAGTTGACGTCGTAAACTGTAAGTGTTCCACTACTTTACAAAATTTTAGTTCGTAATGACTGTTTTTTATGTCAGTGGTTGGTGCGTTTCTATCTCTCACAATTTCTAAAATATTCGTGAAGTGTTTCACATTCTAGTAAGCCCGATATTCATTGTATATGTGGATAAGTAAACAATAGCAGTTATAAAAGTGAAACTTGGACATTATTAACGTGTGCTTCGGGGTAATACTTTCGAGTTATTAAACCTGTTGGATTTATCAAATATATGTTCCTGTCACATGAGACATAATACTTCTACGCACCGTTGTCAATGTTGAAGACAGGTTTACAAGCCACATAATGATAGTTCTCGCGTTTATCTGCCCTTACTATCTTCCGAATTGAGCGGGCGATATTTTTCCGAAAGTCTGACGGTATGTCACCAGTCTCATGAATTCTACACCCAAACTGAGTAATCGTTTGGATGCCCCTTCCGCAGAGATTTTCGAAATTTCGGTGAGATATATTCCATCCCTCCTGCCTTATAACTACATCTACATACATACTCCGCAAGCCACCGTACGGTGCGTGGCGGAGGGTACCTAGTATCACTTTCCTTTCCTACTTGCAGACATAGCGAGGGAAAAACGACAATCTATACGCCTCAATATGAGCCATGATTTCTCGTATCTTTTCTTATTCGTCTCAATGCGAAATGTTTGTTAGTGGCAGTTGGATAGTTCTGCAATCAGCTTCAAATGCCGGTTCTGTAAACTTTATCAGTAGTGTTCTTCGAAATGAGTATCTTCTCCCGTCCAGGGATCCCACTTGAGCTCCCAAAGCTCATCCGTAACACCTGCACGCTGATCGAACGTACCACCAACAAATCTAGCATCTCGCCTCTGAACTGATTCAATGTATTCCTTCAATCCGACCTAGTACGGATCCCAAACACCCGAGCAGTTCTCAAGAGCAGGTCGCACTAGCTTTCTATATGAGGTCTCCTTTACAGATGAACAACACTTTCCTAAAATCCTCCCAATAAACCGGTCGACCATACGCCTTCTTTACCTCAATTTTCACATTCCCGTTCCATTTCATATTGCTTCGCAGTGTTACGCCCTGATACTTAAAAGACGTGACTGTGTCAAGCAGGTCACAGTTAATGTTGTATCCAAACATTACGTGTTTATTTTTTCCACTCATCCGCATTAATTTACAAAAATGGTTCCAAATAGCTCTGAGCACTGTGTGACTTAACATCTGAGGTATTCAGTCCCCTAGAACTTAGAACTACTTAAACCTAAGTAACCTAAGGAAGCAGGATTCGAACCTGCGACCGTAGCGGTCGCGCGGTTCCAGACTGATGCGCCTAGAATCGCTCGGCCACACCGGCCGGCAATTAATTTACATTTTTCTACATGAAGAGCCAGCTGCCATTCATCACACCAACTAGAAATTTTGTCTAGGTCATCTTGTACCAACCTACTGTCACTTATCTTCGATACCTTCCTATACACCACAACATCATCAGCAAACAACCGCAGATTGCTGCCCCTCTGTCTGTCAGATCATTTATGTATATAGAAAATAGCAATGGTCCTATCACACTCTCCTGGGGCACACCTGATGTTACCCCTGTCTCCGATGAACACTCGCCGTCGAGGACAACATACTGGGTCATATTACTTAAGAAGTCTTCGAACCATTCACAAATCTGGGAGCCTATTCCGTGTGCATGTATCTTCGTTAACAGTCTTCAATGAGGTGCCGTGTCTAATGCTTTTCGGAAATCAGCATGTTGCCCTTCTTCCACAGTCCGCAGTATATTATGTTTGTGGGTTTCGCATGAGCGATGCTTTCTAAATCAGTGCTGTTTCGTGGACATGAGCTTTTTGATCTCAATGTCATTTATTGCATTAGAAACTCAGAATGTGCTCTAGAACTCTGCAGCAGACCGATGTTACGATTACTAGACCCTAATTTTGCGGGTCCGTTCACTTACCCTGTAATATACAGGAGTGACCTCCGCGTTTTTCCAGTCGCTTTGCGCTGGCCGTGAGATTAGCGATAAATGCAAACTAAGTAAGGGGTACACACTTCGTAAAAATGAATTGGGATTCCAGTATGATTTCAGGTTTTCCGCAGCCGTTTTAAATTCTCACTCTAATACTGGATCCCCTATCTCTTCTGGATCGACTACAATTTCTTCTTCTGTCGCTTCATCAGAGACCACCTCCCTATCATAGAAACCTTCGGTGTGCTCCTTTCACCTACTCGCTCTCTCTGCCTTTAACAGTAAAATCCCCATTGCACACTTCATATTACCACCCTTGCTTTTAATTTCACCATAGGTTGTTTTGACTTTTCTGTATGCTGAATCAGTCCTCTAAAAGATCTTTTTTTTGTTTTGTTTTCTTGATATTTTTCCTGCAGCTATTTCGCATTGGCTGTCCTGTTTATTTCTTTCTTAATTGATTTATATTGCTGTATTCCTGTTTTTATCTGGACATTTTTGTACGTCCATCTTTTGTCTAGCAATTGAATTATTTCTTCGGTTATCAAAGGCTTCATCGCAGTTACCATCCTTGTACGTTTGTCTGTTCTAACGCTTTTTAGTGATTTCCACTCTTTTTCAACGGAACTGCCTACTCTGACCTTCCTCACCGCAGTTTCCACATCATTAGTGAACGAACGCACCACATTGTTACTCAGTACTTTTGTATGCTACTGCTCCCACACTGATTCTTCCGGACGATCCTCTTCAACTTTAATCTACTCTTCATCATTACTAAATTCAGATCTGAATCTGTACTTGTCCCTGGGAACGCCTTACAATTCAATATCTGATTTCTAAATCTTTGTATGTCCATGACGTAATCTAGCTGGAACCGTCCCGTGTTACCCAGTCTTTTCCTAGTATAGCTCCTCCTCTTGTGATTCCTAAACAGAGTATTCGCTATTACCACCTAAAATTAGTCTTCTCCACTGTCATTCCTGCTGTCAACTCATATTCTTCCATAAACCTTTCTTCTGTTCTTTCCCTACAACCACCCTCCAATCCTCGATGATTATTAGATTTTCATCTCCGTACATACTGAATTACCTGATCAATATCTTCATACACTTTGTCTATCGACTTCGACGTTTATACCTGAATTATCGTAGTCGGCATTGGTTTGCTGTCTAATCTGATAAGAATAACACTATCACTGAACTGTTCACAGTAGCTTACTCTATGCCCCGCTTTGCTATTCGTATTGATATTACCCTATATACGTCTGACCAAAAATCCTTGCCTTCTCTCCATTTCACTTTACTAGCTCCCACTATATCCAGATTGAGCCTTTACATTTCCCTTATCCTATTACGTTTAAACTTCTAACATCTCATCCTGTGACACGTACAATGTTACTCCTTCGTTAGTTATTCCATCTTTTTCTCATGGTCACTTCCCACTTGGTTGTACCCTCCCGGAGATCCAAATGGAGGACTAATGTGCGATGTTTGCCAATGGAGAGGTCATCGTGAGTGTAATTATGTAATATGAAGATCACTGAACGTCTGATTGAGAGCTAACAGTAACAACTACGTACTCTGGAGTTACAGGAAACATGTTTCCAATTACCTTACCCGCTGGATGTTGTAAGGTGGTGCATTGTAACAGAGTGGGGCCCTGAGGGAACTACACATGAGTGTCATTGTTGTGACAGCCATGTGTACGTTTCCAGTATAACAACGAATAGCTCTGACACCTGTTTTGTGTCTGACTGTTGGCAGAGACATCTGGGGAGTATGCGACTGCTGCTGGTGGTGGCGAGTGTGTGGCTGGTGGCCGCGGTGGGGCAGGCAGGGGCCAAGCCGCCCAATATCGTCTTCATCGTCGCCGACGACATGGTGAGTCGCCTGACCTCTTTGGATATTGAAAATCTCTATCGCAGTTGCTTGTGGCTGTATTAGATGGTGCAAGTTCATCACATGTAAGGCAACCTTATACTGTGTGACATGGAGTACAATGAACTCGACTCATCATAATCACAATGCCATGACTTTACCTTCTGCCAATCTGGGAACCTGGTAGGTCCAAAGCGGTCTGAGTTGTAAAGTTTACGATCACACTTAATGCCAAGCACAGTTCGAAAGGTTGTACTGACAATGGAATAGAAAGTGAAAGCTTTAACTTAGTTTCAATACCACAAATTATTCGTCTCTTCTCTAGGTTTGAGGCATATTACTGCCAACTGTGATAAATCGATTGAATAATAAAGAGATGTTATGGTTGAACCACCAACAACCACAACATCTCTAACTGTAAAATTTCGAAGTAAGTGGCTATTCTACATTAAGTTCTATATGGTTGCAGATACCAAACTGTTGAAAGGAAAGCAAGTATAACCCAAAACGTAAAAACCAGAAAACCACAGCATGTGTTAACAAGGTATTCCTGTACATCTACAGAAATTTGTTTGTTCTTCAGATGTGTAAATACCCGCTTAAAGACTCAAATTTATATGTGTACTCATACTGAAGAACATTTTTCCTGCTTATAGAAAGAAAATAGAAACTCACGGACGACACTGAAATTCCAGCGAAACGCGTCTGAGAGAAGGAAAGAAAAACAATGTTGTGTTTGCTCAAGGTTGGCGCCCCCCCCCCCCCCCCCTCCAAAAACAAAAGTGCAAGTCATTTTTGAGCGTGTTCAGTAAGAGGTAAACCCATAGCAGATAGGATCCTTTCAATTTTCTAAGGCTAGTCACTTCTTTCCTCATTGATGCTGGTCTATCTAAGCATTCCTTTTTCTTCAATCTGGACACGCAACATCATGAAACTATGATTTGTCCATCGGCCTACATTCCTTAAATGCAAAATCCTGTGCTGTCTCAGAGGATCAGAATAAAATGACTGACATCTGCTAGTGAGTCATATCTCCTCTGCAGTCCATGTGCTAGGCACAGTTTCACGTCTGATCCCACGAAACAACTCCATATGTCTAAGGAACGAGAAGAATAAATTGCGGGACGGAAACTAAGTGAAAAGGTCTTCAGTAATGAAGAAAGAAAATGAGAAAAAGAAATATTGTGAAGAAGATAGGAAAAATAGCACTCTACTCTGTGGTTTGAGTACACAACAAACCCAGCGTTACGGAGGACAGCATCGGAACAGCAGTGAAAACCGGAATGGGACCATTACGCTCTTAAGATTGGAAAATAATATTGTTCTTTTTGAAGATTATTGGGAAAAAGTGGATTCTCCAAAGGAAAAAGAGCAGGAAGGTAATCTTTCATGAGAATGTATCCACAATGTAAATACGAGGGTAGGAACTTTAATAGTGGCAACTATTTATTTAAAGCTCGTACAAAATAGATACGTGTTTCAAAGTTTTACTTGCCTTCAAAGCAGTCACCCGCATTGCCAGCGACGTGGAAGTCGTAGGATACTCTTAGCAACGCAAGTTGTGTTGACAGCTTTAGCGGCGCGGTCTATTGCCCGACGAATTTGTAGCAGTTCTGAAGCGAATGCCATGAAGTGTTACCTTCAGTTTAGAAATCGAGTTGAACTCACAAGGGCTTAAGTCAGGGAAGTGCAGTAGGTGGTATAGCACTTATCAGCCCCATTAGTCAAACAAATCAGTAACAGCTTGCACCGTACGTGCTTGAGCATTATCCTGCAAAATGATGGTCACGTCCTGCAGAAAGTGTCATCGCGTCTGTCTCTAAGCTGGTCGTAGGTTTTGTTCCAAAAATGAACAGCATAGAGACAAAAGTGATGATACTTTCTGCAGTACTTGACCATCATTTTGCAGGACAATGATCAAGCACGTACGGTGCAAGCTGTTACTGATTTGTTTGACTGATGGGGCTGATAAGCGCTATACCACCTACTGCACTTCCCTGACTTAAGCCCTCGTGAGTTCAACTCGATTTCTTAACTGAAGGAAACACTTCACAGCATTCGCTTCAGAACTGCTACAAATTGGTCGGGCAATAGACCGCGTCGCTCGAACTGTCAACACAACTGGCACTGCTAAGAGTATCCTACGACTTCCACATCACTGGCAACGGGTTCTATACAATGGTGACTACTTTGAAGGTCAGTAAAACTTTGAAACACGTATCTGTTTTGTACAAGCTGTAAATAAATAGTTGCCACTATTAAAGTTCCAACCCCTGTACATTGCGTCAAATTTTAAAACTACGATTAAGGCTAAATGTTTGGAGAAAATTATGTTATAAATTAAACGTGAACAATAAAAGGAATGGGAAAAGAATAAGGTGATCCCATTTGAAGCGTGGTACTACGTAAGGCTTTAAAAATTTCATGTATCCTAGTGTCTGGATTTTCAGTACGGGAACTGTGAAATACGAAATGTTTGAAACGTCTTATGAAACTGAAGACTAGCTTTGTTGGATACGCGATGTAATAGCCAAACAGGGAGGAAACATATCTCCTTAGCTTATTCAAACACGTCACTCCGAACAGTGATAAACAGATATAATCGATGACAATTTTATATTTCATTACGCTTCCCTCAGCACTGCTGTAACTTTAATTCATTAATCGATCGTAATACGTGTGTAAAATAGACCCAAATGATTAATAAGAAAATACGGCAGTCTCATTACAGACGTGTGATCACAAGCCGTAGAATGCGTGTGACGTATCAAAACGTGTTGCAGGGCTGGAACGACGTGAGCTTCCACGGCTCGGACCAGGTGCCCACGCCCAACATCGACGCCCTGGCGTACCACGGGGTGATCCTCAACGGCCACTACGTGCAGCCAGTCTGCACGCCGTCCCGGTCGGCCATCATGACCGGGAAGTACCCCGTCCGGCTGGGTGAGTCTGCCATCAGCGACGGTCCGTGCAACAGCACTTTCTCGTTATTCTGCCATGTGAGAAGATTATACACAGGAAACTCCTGTAGTGTCTCTCAAACTTGCTTTATACGTAATCCCTTTGATATTACCTCTGTGTAAGTTTTCATTCTGGTTCTCAGTTTCTGATACCTCTTCTTCAATTGGAAGTAGAACTGTAACCTACTTCCTTCCTACGACTTCGTCAGTAATTGATGCAGATATTTGTGTGTTGAAGCCCCTTTTGTTTCCGCAGCTAACTGCAGAGAGCGAATGCTGTTGCGTTACCAGGAGATGAATTGCTCCACAGGTTTTCCATCTACATTTGTGCGCTGTGACAATAGACACCCCGTGTTGTTGCAGGCATGCAGGGCCACGTGATCCTGGGGGACGAGGTGCACGCGCTGCCCGAGGGCAAGATCCTGCCGCAGTACCTCAAGGACCTGGGCTACGTCACCAGAGCCATCGGCAAGTGGCACCTGGGCCACTACTCCAAGGTCTACACGCCCACCTACCGCGGGTTCGACTCCCACCTCGGCTACTGGAACGCCGGCGTCGGCTACTACGACTACATATTTGCAGACCGGGTAACCAGTCGGCTTATTTTCTGCACTACAAGTCACCTCACAAAGTCTTAAGATACTGGCAGAAGTAAAGCTGTGGGGATGGGGCGTGAGTCGTGCTTCGGTAGCTCAGATGGTAGAGCACTTGCCCGCGAAAGGCAAAGGTCCCGAGTTCGAGTCTCGGTCGGGCACACAGTTTTAATCTGCCAGAAAGTTTCATATCAGCGCACACTCCACTGCAGATTGAAAATCTCATTCTGGGAAGTCTTAAGTCTCTTATACTACTGCGTCAGGGGCCCAAGCGCGCACATCCCGTAATCGAAAAAGTTTCGACATTGAATTACAAAAAAAAAAGAGAAAAGTTAAGCTGGTGGTGTTTTACATAGCCTTCCACCACTTGAGTGCAACGCACAGAGCCTTCATAGAATCATGTGAAATATAAAAGCCCTTCTTTGAGATGTTGTTCAACTCACGCGTCACATTGGTCTGAGTGTTGGTTATGCCGTCAAATCGTTGCCCCTTCATGCAAATTTGGACACTTTGTTGTTTTGTGATAGGTTAGTATTGATAATCGTTATTCGTGATAATTTCTTTTTTTCATAAAAGAATATTTCTTGTTTTGCATTTCAGTCAAGTTGTGGCGGGCATCCACAAGTGAAGGTGTGCTGGACAACCTCTGCACACACTTTCCTCTTCTTAAAAGTATTGTACAGAATGTCTTGAACGCTGGACTTACAGATGTTGCGATTTGAGTCACAACAACGTTGCGCACTACAGCAGCACGTCCACGGCTTCACTCTGTCGGCTCACAACTGACTTGCCGAATACACGTCTGTTGTTTACAGTGTTTGGTTCAAGCTAGCGCCGTAGTTATTGAGCTGAAGCGGTGTATACGCCAGGAATAAAATCAGTCTCTGAGCTTTCTGTAGAGACGATGTATGAACTACCACAGCTTCACTACAGGCTCAGACGTATCTAGAATGAAATTTTCACTCTACAACGGAGTGTGCTCTGGTATGAAACTTCCTGGCAGATTAAAATTGTATGCCGGTCCGCCGGCACACAGTTTTAATCTGCCAGGAAGTTTCATTTCAGCGCACACTCCGCTGTAGAGTGAAAATTTCATTCTAGAAACATTCCCTAGACTGTGGCTAAGCCACGTCTCCGCAATATCCTTTCTTTCAGGAGTGCTAGTTCTGCAGGTTCGCAGGAGAGCTTCTGTAAAGTTTGGAAGGTAGGAAACGAGGTACTGGCGGAATTAAAGCTGTGAGGGCGGGGCGTGAGTCGTGCTTGGGTAGCTCAGTTGGTGGAGCACTTGCCCGCGAAAGACAAAGGTCCCAAGTTCGAGTCTCGGTCCGGCACACAGTTTTAATCTGCCAGGAAGTTTCAGGCTCAGACGTTTCTTCTGCTGCGATAACGAGATACTTCTTGATGTCAGTCTGTACTCCGCACTGAAGAGTGCATCTGACAAATGTCAGGTACATACGTGGCACGTTGGTCTCCACATGGGTCATAGAATAAGTTCCACGTCCCAGTCATTGTCCCGGAATGGCCTCTTTTAGATATCCTGAATGGACAAACACCTGTGATGTTATTGCCCGCCCATAAGATGCAAAACGTTCTGCGTATTTTTGGTACATCAGCCAGGTGTGTAATGAATTTGGTGATTTTAGTTTCCGAACTCGTAATTTCATAGCGCTCCTTTACATTATAAGACATTATGAGCGTTACACTGACGTGTTTCATATTACCACGACGTAGACGATTATCCTTCGGTAATGGCTTCTTGACCGGAGGTGATCTTTTTCTCGATCATTAATTCATTTTTGATAGGATTGTTACAAGAATTATAACAATTTCTTGTTATTGTGGAGAGTGAGCTTCTCTGAGTAAAACCACATCGCACTTGTGGCTGAATAATACCCTTTCAGTAGATTGTTTCCTGACTACCAACTGTCCATGACACGCAGTGTATAAGACTTGGAGAACAACACGAGCTTCTCTCCCATTGGTAGCTGAGTGTTGCGTTTTCCCCGGCAGGGTGCCCACGGGTACGACCTGCGCGAGAACCTGACGACGGCGTGGCAGTACAACGGCAAGTACGCGACGGACGTGTTCACCGAGGAGGCGGAGCGGCTGATCCGGGAGCACGACACGGAGCGGCCGCTGTTCCTCTACTTTGCGCACCTCGCCTGCCACCCCGGGGACCACTCGCAGCTCATCAACGCCCCGCAGGACCTCATCAACAGCTTCTCCTACATCTCGCACCCCGACCGCCGCATTCTCGCAGGTGAGCTCTGTAACTGCTTTCCGTCCTCCAATGAACACCTCCACCAACAGTGAGGTGATACCGGGATGGAACATTTAGTGTCCCAAGTGGCACTTCAGCGTCTTGTTCATAGCTTATGGTATTGTTATACACCACGGTCTGTAACTTATGGTATAATAAGTGGGAGTGTTCTTGTGTTGACAGCGGTGATGGCGAAGATGGACGAGTCGGTGGGGCGTGTGGTGACAGCCCTCCACGAGCGCGACATGCTCAACAACTCCATCATAGTGTTCGTCGCCGACAACGGGGCGGGGAGCGACGTCAACTGGGGCTCCAACTTCCCGTTCAGAGGCGTGAGTTGAATTCTCCTACACTCTCACGTAGTCTGAAGTCGGTATTGTGTTGCGTTATTTTGGACACATTTTCTTAATGAAATTTAATCCCCTTCATAGACATCCTCCGTACCCAATATCGGTAACACACGCTTTTGTCCTGGAGTTGACTCTGAGGCAGGTTGGTTCGAATCTTGGCGGTGGATGCCATTTTCACTGATCTATTTGGTGCTATTCGAGAGAAAAAGGCTATTTTCCAGCACGAGGTTTCACCCTCTGTCTCTTCTTTTCACGATAGTACAACATAAACATAACACTAGCTATATAAGCCAGGCTCTATATAGAGCCAACGGTCTTGCCGCAGTGGTAACTCCGGTTCCCGTCAGGTCACCGAAGTTAAGCACTATCGGGCTTATATGGGTGACCATCCGGCCTTCCGAGCGCTGTTGGCAAACGGGGTGCACTCAGCCCTTGTGAGGCAAACTGAGGAGCTACTTGATTGAGAAGTAGCGGCTGCAGTCTCGTAAACTGGAAAAACGGCCGGGAGAGCAGTGTGCTGGCCACATGCCCCTCCATATCCGCATCCAGTGACGCCTGTAGTCTGAGGATGACACGGCGGCCGGTCGGTACTGTTGGGCCTCCATGGCCTGTTCGGAAGGTGTTAAGATTCTTAGTTTAATCTCTATATAGACACGTGTGAAACACCTCTCGCATATACGTAAGGAGAGGTGCCAATGAATGAGTGTAGAGGAGGCTGAGCCGAACCAGTGGGATTTCAAAATCAAAGATATCATACACTTACATTTTTACTACTCTGTAGCGTCAAGTGTCCTAATTGCTACGTAGTGGTTGCACTCTTGGTTTTGGAAAGACCACAAAAGTCTTACAGAGGGTATAGAAAGATGTCATGGTCTCTTCCTCCTGTTGGTGGTTCCTCTGGAAATATGCAACCCTGTCTATGTTGGTGGGACAGGGTAGAAGAGGAATGGGAGAACTGCAATATTTCACAACTGATTTATTAAACAGCAAAAATTACGAAACGTAATTACAGTATTCGTATCAAATAGACATATTTGCTCGAACTTAGTTCAGTCAGTAAGAAAATCAGAATATGAGACTCAAATTTACAATTCCATTCAAAATGGTGAACTCTATGAAACTGTAATTATTCGAAAATCGTAATCTTATATATTTTTTATAATTTTCAATGCGATAGTGTCCTCAGCTGCGATGAATTTTTTGAATGATTTCTTGAAGCCTTCAGCTTCCATTTTCTTTATTTCCCGTACGATTGTACAAGTTTTCAAGTATTTTATGGATGAGTTTTTGGTAACAGATTATGTCATATACGTCTTTGCTCCTATGACATCATGTTATGCTCATAAATTAGTTCGAGGTGTTCACGCTATTTTAGTAGCACGTTACTTTCGACCAGTTGTTGCAAAGCTTACCAAAAATTCATCCATAAAACACTTGAAAATGGCGTAAGGCCGATACAATCGTACAAGAAATAAAGAAATTGGCAACTAAAGGCTTCAAGAAATCATTCAGAAAAAATTATATTGTGGAAAATAGTGGCTTAGTTCACTGTCTTAAAGATTTGCCTCAGTAACTAGTGACTCTATTAATAATGTTTTTGATCACAATATAACCTTTTATAAAAGGCCAGCTTTAGCAGCCGTTGGATTAGAGATATTACGAAAAAATATCGGCAAAGACACGAACAAAATTCATCCAACAGAATGAAACGCTACTCTCCACAGTAACTGGTGACTGTGCTGAGTACGGAAATGACTTACTCAATAATATTACTCCAAACACCAAATGACCCTATGAGCAAGTAACTGCCATGAGAGGAATACGATAAGATGTTCTATGACTGCTTCGCCAACACGTCGAATTCCGGCACCAAATCACTCAGTGTCCCTCGCACCAACAGAATGCAATCTGAGGTGGGCAGGTCGGCTCGCAGGTTGCTGTCCTGTCCAACTCTCAGGAAAGTCTCTCCACAGGCGGAACGTACCTGTTTGCCTGAGCCGACGTGAGGACATCAGGGTCCTCTACGTGGTCCAGCGGCCTCACTTGGCAACACAGCCGGGAAATCCACCTTGAATGAACCGTGCCGATCGCGCCTCAGTTGGTATTTCTGTACCGTTCCCGTCGCCGGCATCTCCAGAAGGTCCAAAGCACTCTCGTTGGATCTTCTGCAACCTTCTGGTGATCCCAATTGAACTTTCCATATTAATCGCATTCGTATAGCATCACCTGCCCCTTGAAAGATGCTATGTTTCGAATAACATCTGATCACAGTTAGAGAACTGTTTCAAAAGTAATGTATTAAATTTCCTGGTCAACCTGTGTCTTTTCAGTGGTCAGGAAAGATTCGGCGATTCCGTAAGAATGATGGTGGCTCTTCCCAAGTAATGTATTCACTGGAAGCATACTTTTTCGAAATTCTTTAGCAGTGTATTTCTCAGCTATTGTTCTTCTACACAAATTTCTTTCAGAGGAAATGAGGAAAAGAGATTCAGTGGATTAAAAGTACATGTTATATTTGGTCACAGAGTGTTTCAATGTCTTTGCGGCAAACGTCTTTCGGATCAAGTTTTGTTAGAGAAAAAATGTTCACTGATACGACCCACCGACGCCAGCTGTCCGTTAGTACAAGTAGCTGGCTCTGTGAGGGCAAAGTTTCACTGAACCAGCAGAGCTTGCTTTCTTTTGCAGCATACTATCCACCCCAGTAAAGTGATAGATTTTCAACAAGAATACGTATGAGTCTCTCTAAGCGGAGAACATTGTTTTAGCAGCGAATCAGGAACTTCAATTATGCGCGTTCTACCGCCTGTCCCACGGAGCAGATGTCTGGTTGATAGGCAACACACACAGCATACGAGGGCCGCGAGGTCCCTATGCCCCGCAGCATATCAAGTGCATAACCGGCCTTAAAAGTGCCTAGCGTAGCGGGGAAGCGTCAGCAAACATTTTGTCTCTAACAGAAGTTTCTCACCAGTGGCGTGATCTATCAGCTGTGACTCTGAAACACCCGTTGTTGTTGTTGTTGTGGTCTTCAGTCCTGAGACTGGTTTGATGCAGCTCTCCATGCTACTCTATCCTCTGCAAGCTTCTTCATCTCCCAGTACCTACTGCAACCTACATTCTTCTGAATCTGCTTAGTGTATTCATCTCTTGGTCTCCCTCTACGATTTTTACCCTCCACGCTGCCCTCCAGTACTAAATTGGTGATCCCTTGATGCCTCAGAACATGTCCTACCAACCGATCCCTTCTTCTGGTCAAGTTGTGCCACAAACTTCTTTTCTCCCCAATCCTATTCAATACTTCCTCATTAGTTATGTGATCTACCAATCTAATCTTCAGCATTCTTCTGTAGCACCACATTTCGAAAGCTTGTATTCTCTTCTTGTCCAAACTATTTATCGTCCATGTTTCACTTCCATACATGGCTACACTCCATACAAATACTTTCAGAAATGACTTCCTGGCACTTAAATCTATACTCGATGTTAACAAGTTCCTCTTCTTCAGAAACGCTTTCCTTGCCATTGCGTCGACTTTTTATATTTTCTCTACTTCGACCATCATCAATTATTTTGCTCCCCAAAAAGGAAAACTCCTTTACTACTTTAAGTGTCTCATTTCCTAATCTAATTCTCTCAGTATCACCCAACTTAATTCGACTACATTCCATTATCCTCATTTTGCTTTTGTTGATGTTCATCTTATATCCTCCTTTCAAGACACTGTCCATTCCATTCAACTGCTCTTTCAAGTCATTTGCTGTCTCTGACAGAATTACAATGTCATCGGCGAACCTCAAAGTGTTTATTTCTTCTCCCTGGATTTTAATACCTACTCCGAAATTTTCTTTTGTTTCCTTTACTGCTTGCTCAATATACAGATTGAATAACATCGGGGAGAGGCTACAACCCTGTCTTACTCCCTTCCCAACCACTGTTTCCCTTTCATGTCCCTCAACTCTTATAACTGCCATCTGGTTACTGTACAAATTATAAATAGCCTTTCGCTCCCTGTATTTTACCCATGCCACCTTTAGAATTTGAAAGAGAGTATTCCAGTCAACATTGTCAAAAGCTTTCTCTAAGTCTACAAATGCTAGAAACGTAGGATTGCCTTTCCTTAATCTTTCTTCTAAGATAAGTCGTAAGGTCAGTATTGCCTCACGTGTTCCAACATTTCTACGGAATCCAAACTGATCTTCCCCGAGGTCGGCTTCTACTAGTTTTTCCATTCGTCTGTAAAGAATTCGTGTTAGTATTTTGCAGCTGTGGCTTATTAAACCGATTGTTCGGTAATTTTCACATCTGTCAACACCTTCTTTCTTTGGGATTGGAATTATTATATTCTTCTTGAAGTCTCGCCTGTCTCGTACATCTTGCTCACCAGATGATAGAGTTTTGTCAGGACTGGCTCTCCCAAGGCTATCAGCAGTTCTAATGGAATGTTGTCTACTCCGGAGGCCTTGTTCCGACTCAGGTCTTTCAGTGCTCTGTCAAACTCTTCACGCAGTATCATATCTCCCATTTCATCTTCATCTACATCCTCTTCCATTTCCATAATATTGTCCTCAAGAACATCGCCCCTGTATAGACCCTCTATATACTCCTTCCACCTTTCTGCTTTCCCTTCTTTCTGCTTTCCCTTCTTTCTGAAACACCCATTACATGCAATACAAGAGTATCAGAAATACTCGCAGAAGCCTACAGCGCCATGGTCAGCAAGCACAGAACAAATTTTGAAATACCAGAAGACTCCTTCTGAGAGGCACGATATACACTCCTGGAAATGGAAAAAAGAACACATTGACACCGGTGTGTCAGACCCACCATACTTGCTCCGGACACTGCGAGAGGGCTGTATAAGCAATGATCACACGCACGGCACAGCGGACACACCAGGAACCGCGGTGTTGGCCGTCGAATGGCGCTAGCTGCGCAGCATTTGTGCACCGCCGCCGTCAGTGTCAGCCAGTTTGCCGTGGCATACGGAGCTCCATCGCAGTCTTTAACACTGGTAGCATGCCGCGACAGCGTGGACGTGAACCGTATGTGCAGTTGACGGACTTTGAGCGAGGGCGTATAGTGGGCATGCGGGAGGCCGGGTGGACGTACCGCCGAATTGCTCAACACGTGGGGCGTGAGGTTTCCACAGTACATCGATGTTGTCGCCAGTGGTCGGCGGAAGGTGCACGTGCCCGTCGACCTGGGATCGGACCGCAGCGACGCACGGATGCACGCCAAGACCGTAGGATCCTACGCAGTGCCGTAGGGGACCGCACCGCCACTTCCCAGCAAATTAGGGACACTGTTGCTCCTGGGGTATCGGCGAGGACCATTCGCAACCGTCTCCATGAAGCTGCGCTACGGTCCCGCACACCGTTAGGCCGTCTTCCGCTCACGCCCCAACATCGTGCAGCCCGCCTCCAGTGGTGTCGCGACAGGCGTGAATGGAGGGACGAATTGAGCCGTGTCGTCTTCAGCGATGAGAGTCGCTTCTGCCTTGGTGCCAATGATGGTCGTATGCGTGTTTGGCGCCGTGCAGGTGAGCGCCACAATCAGGACTGCATACGACCGAGGCACACAGGGCCAACACCCGGCATCATGGTGTGGGGAGCGATCTCCTACACTGGCCGTACACCACTGGTGATCGTCGAGGGGACACTGAATAGTGCACGGTACATCCAAACCGTCATCGAACCCATCGTTCTACCATTCCTAGACCGGCAAGGGAACTTGCTGTTCCAACAGGACAATGCACGTCCGCATGCATCCCGTGCCACCCAACGTGCTCTAGAAGGTGTAAGTCAACTACCCTGGCCAGCAAGATCTCCGGATCTGTCCCCCATTGAGCATGTTTGGGACTGGATGAAGCGTCGTCTCACGCGGTCTGCACGTCCAGCACGAACGCTGGTCCAACTGAGGCGCCAGGTGGAAATGGCATGGCAAGCCGTTCCACAGGACTACATCCAGCATCTCTACGATCGTCTCCATGGGAGAATAGCAGCCTGCATTGCTGCGAAAGGTGGATATACACTGTACTAGTGCCGACATTGTGCATGCTCTGTTGCCTGTGTCTATGTGCCTGTGGTTCTGTCAGTGTGATCATGTGATGTATCTGACCCCAGGAATGTGTCAATAAAGTTTCCCCTTCCTGGGACAATGAATTTACGGTGTTCTTATTTCAATTTCCAGGAGTGTATTACTTCCAACGATATAGTAACCGTGTAGTGTTCATCATAGGGAGACTGGAGGGAATCCCTTACATGCAAGGATATAAAACAGAGGTTCTTTCTCACAACACTCGAGAGCGTAATGCGGAAGGGGAACCATAGTGCACGTGTACACACTTCATAGCTTCCTCCGTATACTTTGCGACGGTTTACGGAGCAGTAATGTAGCTTCAGATATTCTATCTGTGTCTGCCTGAAGAGCTGTAGATTTGCTGTATTTGAGTGAAACAATTGTTTTCCCTATGTGCTGTGTCCCGAAACGCTGCATTTAATTTCTTAGCTGTAGAACATTATACTTAATTTGTAATACGGTACGTGTCATGCTGTGACGTGTCGTGCTGTTTTGCCCGCAGATAAAGAACAGCCTGTGGGAGGGTGCGGTGCACGGCGTGGCTGCTGTATGGAGCCCCCTGCTGCAGAACACGTCTAGGGTGGACCACGAGCTGATGCATATATCGGACTGGCTGCCCACGCTGTACGCTGCAGCAGGTACGTCCAGGGGATGAACGTGAGGAGGTGATGGGGAGACTTATGTGTGCTCACTTAGGAGGGCACCCAGGAGTACGGTCACATCTGGAGCCATTGTCAATACCATTTGCATGTAACGCCAGTATTTCCACACAGGTACGTCCAGAGCAGTGTGGAAGAGGGGCGGAGTTCGGTTGTTAGGAGGGCTGGCCACCAGAGCGGTCACGAGAAACGTTGGTCAAACTACGCAGTCCCACCCTTGTTGTTGCTGTTGTTGTTGTCTTCACTTCGAAGTCTGGTTCGATACAGTTCCCTATGCTAGTTACTTCTGAGCCCTACCACTAAAACCTACATCCACTTTAACATGCTTGTTGTATTCGTATCACGGTCTCGATCTATAATTTTTACCCCACTCTTCCCTCCATACCAAACCGACAATTTATTAACGTCTCACAAGGGCTCCCTTCAATGCCAGGTCGAAATTTCAATCTTCAGTAAGGTTCGTTGACGGTTGGTTTGAAATGTCATTATCTTACGTCTTTCAGTTCTGTAGCACTGTTATGCAACTATCCATTGGTTCCGCTGATGATGATGATGTTTCGCCAACTGCGACATAGTCGCGTATACAAACAGTGATCCAATATTGTCAAATGATTTTTATTCCAGCCTCTGATCACAATATGAATTCTTTAGACGATGACCGGTTTCAGTCCGTTATGAGCATCTTCAGATCTTTTTCACACCATGTCCTTACGGCCTTATCGGTTTAGGACACGGTGTAAAAAAGATCTGAAGATGGCCATTACGAACTGAAACCGGTCATCGTCTAAAGAATTCATATTGTGGTCAGAGACTGGAATAAAAAAAAAAGATTGATGATGCTATTGTTTGGTTTGTGGGGCTCTCAACTGCGTGGTCATCAGCGCCCGTACTCATACCCAATCTGTACACAGTCCAATCGAGCTACATTCATGAATAGTGATGGAATGGCGAGGACAAAACAGACACCCCGTCTTCGGGCAGAGAAAATCTCCAACCCGGCCGGTAATTGAACCCGAGACCCCGTGATCCAGATGTAACTAGACCACGAGCTGCGGACCCATTGGATCCATTGAAATCACTATAACCCATGTCGCGAGCGATTTGGTGAGCGTAACGCAGAAGGTCACTATCACACACATCCAGTAAATTGTATCGAGCATACTTGAAACACCAGTTTTTGTAATAAGTGTTCCTTGTCCTCTCATCACCGTCCGTAGTTTTACTTACACACTACAATGGCGCACTGCTGCGAAATTATTCGACATCTAATATCTTACTATGCAAAGAATGACCTTGCATGTACGTAATTATTTATAGTACCTTCTCCTTGAACAACAATTGTCCTTTCCTACGTTTCACTGGAGACGGGATTTGTGGCTTCCTGTCTTAAAAACTACACTTGTTAAGCACGTATCGTTGTCATTGTTCTCCTCATGTACATTGTCCGAGCAGTCGAGCGTACACGACACCACGCACATTCCACTGACTCATACAGCAGAAACGCAAATATTTCGTCTGTGCCATTTCTTTCTCACTCATCTAAATTCCTAGAGTTCCTGTTCGATGAAATATCAACTACGGTAACTGTTTTTGTAGCTATAATGCAATGTTTGCTTTGCTTATCATTGCTATTGTTCTGCTCTGTATCAACTCCACTAGCAGTATAGCACTATTGTGAGTTACTCGTCGACTAAGTAGTTCAACTATGTTCCGTAGTCTCATGCTGTGGTGCTGTGCTCGCCAGTGGATAATTGCTGTCCCGCCCCTGCTGTCATTGGCAACTAACATTGTGATTTCATGGTAGACAATGTGTGGAGTGTCAAACGCCGTAAACATCTTTGGTCTTTTGCGATCCTGCACTCCAAGCGTTTCTTGTCAGATGGTAACCTGTCAATCGATTCCTTCTTTTAGACAAATTGTGCCATATATATCTTATTCTCCCAGTTCGATTCAGCGCCGCTCATTAGTTGTTCGATCTCCCAATCTAATTTCGAGAATTCTTCTGTAGTTCCCCATTTGGACACCTCCTGTTCTCTTCTTGCATTAACAATGTATCATCCATGTTTCACTTCGGTACGATGCTACACTTGACTGACAAATACCTCTCTTCTTCGGCCAGCATTAGTTATTTCGCTGCCCAATTGCCAAGATTAATCTGCTAGTGTTAGTCTCCCATTTCCCAACCTAATCCCCTACGTACTGTATGATTCAATTCAGCCTCACTCAGTTACCCTTGATTTACTTTCTTTGACGTTCTTTTAACTTAGTACAGATTTTTCTGGAATGTGGTCCTTCAGAATAATGCTGAAGATTATATGCTAATAAATACGTACTAAATCAGTGAAGAAATGAAATTTGTGGCACAACTTGATTTAAAAAAAGAGGTCGCTTTATAGGACACATTCTGAAGCTTTAAGAAACTGTCGATTTGCTAGTGAAAGAAAGGGGTGGGGGAACGGGGCGGGGGTTGAAAGTGGAGCGGGATATCAAGGCCTGAAAACACTAAGACGGTGCAAATGGATGTTGAATGTAGCAGTCATGTACAGATAGACAGGCTTACACAAAAGAGATCAGGATGGAGAACTACATAAAACCAGTCTTAGAAGACCACAAACAGCTACTTAAAAGAACAACTTCTGTAACCAAAAACAAAAGGTCCTTTGAGTTAAAGTGTGAATGTATCGTAGCAAACTCTTCATTCTGCATTAATATTGAAACGTCCTGAAATTTTATTTTCATTGTAGCTACATCCAGTACAGCTATTCTGGATATACACAAATTCTTCTAGATAAGCTTAAGTATTGTGGTATGAGTGGGACAGTGCACAAATGGTTTAATTCATACTTAACTGGAAAGATGCAAAAGGTTGAAATTAACAGTACAGATAGTCTACAAAAACCAGCAGAGTCCTCTAACTGGGGAGGTATCAACAATGGTGTCCCACAGGGTTCAGTCTTGGGTCCCTTATTGTTCTTAATATATATTAACGACTTGCCACTCTGTATTCATGAAGATGCAAAGTTAGTTCTTTTTGCTGATGATACAAGTATAGTAATCACACCCAAGAAGCAAGAATCAGCTGAGGAAATTGCAAATAATGTCTTTCAGAAAATTATTTAGTGGTTCTCTGCAAATGGACTCACTAAATTTTGAGAAAACACGGTTTATACAATTCTGTACATTAAATGGCATAACACCATTGATAATTGTAGACTATGAACGGAAGCCTGTTGCTAAGGTAGAATGCTCAAAATATCTGGGCGTGTGCATTGATGAGAAATTGAATTGGAAGAAACACATCAACGTTCTGCTGAAACGGTTAGGTTCAGCTACTTACGCTATTAGGGTTATTGCAAATTTTGGTGATAAACGTATCAGTAAATTAGCCTACTATGCCTATTTTCATCCACTGCTTTCATATGGCATCATATTTTGGGGCAATTCGTCATTAAGAGAGAAAGTATTCATTGAACAAAAACGTGTAATCAGAATAATAGCTGGAGCCCACCCAAGATCACCTTGCAGACATTTATTTAAGGAACTCGGGATATTCACAGTACCTTCACAATACATATATTCACTTATCAAATTTGTCATTAATAACCCATCCGAATTCAAAACTAACAGCGAAGTGCATAGCGATAACCCTAGAAGAAAGGATGAAATCCACTATTCTGGATTAAATCTCACTTTGGCACAGAAAGGGGTGAATTATGCTGCCACTAAAATCTTTGGTCATTTGCCAAATAGTATTAAAAGTCTGACAGACCGACATTTAAAATCAAATTAAAAGAATTTGTAAATCACAACTCCTTCTACTGATAGATGAATTCTTAGATATGAAGTAGTAACTGGAAAAAAGAAAATTAATTATTTTGTGTTAAGAAAACTTACGTTAAAGTGACACGTTCCACATCATTACGAAATGTCGTATTCATTATCTATGGAACAAGGATTAATGTATGTATGTATGCACACATATGAAGCATAAAAGCAGGCCCATATTTCTGCCGCTTACGGAGCTGCCTTTTGCAGGAGGTAATGCGTCCGACCTGCCGGACGACCTGGACGGCGTGAACATGTGGCCGCGGCTGGTCTCTGGAGGGCCCAGCCAGCGCACGGAGATACTCCTCAACTACGACGAGGTGGCCGAGAACGGCGCCGTCCGCGTCGGCGACTGGAAGCTCGTCAAAGGTGAGTAGCAGCCATATCCGGGCTGGCGTTATCTGGAATACCACCCCACATGTAACAACAGTACTAACGGTGCAAAGGCACAGTAAGGAAACAAGTAGATATGCTGCACGATCTGTGGTTCCAATGACCATAGAGACCAGAATAGATAACTCTGATGTGTCCATTAGAGATATAACAACTATGTGTTAAGAGCTAGTGATATTTTATTTCGTAGATCGAAGATTAGTTTATAACGAATTGTCTCGGGAACAGAATCCAGCGGTAAATCGGCAGGAGCAATAGGTTTCTACAGGCAAGTAGTTCTTCAGGTATCTATATGATACTGATATTTTGCTGCCAGAGTTCTGCCATGAAAGATAAGAAAGCTCGTACAGACAAAAGTCTGGGGAAGAATCGAAGGGGCACTATAGGATTTAGCTCTAGAAAAGGCAATCATGAATTCCAATTAATACCAGAAAAACGATTGACCTAGGACAGAGAAACATCTATGACTTTCTTTAGCAAAAAATGGTTCAAATGGCTCTGAGCACTATGGGACTTAACATCTGTGGGCATCAGTCCCCTAGAACTTAGAACTACTTAAACCTAACTAACCTAAGGACATCACACACATCCCAGCCCGAGGCAGGATTCGAACCTGCGACCGTAGCGGCCACGCGGTTCCAGACTGAAGCGCCTAGAACCGCACGGCCACACCGGCCGGCTTTCTTTAGCAGTTAGTTAACTGGCAGAGCATTGAGAAAGGGAAGTACGAAACAGACTGAATAGTTTTTTGACGTTGGTATGGATCTGAAGCTATAGAATGCAAACTGTAATGATGTAAGACAAAACTTTAAGAGTGCAGGAAGCGAGAGTATAAAAAGAAGTAATAGCGACATGACGTTGGCCAGTTGCATTTACTGTATACACAATCTGGTCAAATGTATTCGGACACCCCTTTGTAATGAGAATTTGACGTCACGACAAGCGGATCCTCCAGTATAAAAAGATATGGGCAGTATTGTGGTATCGATGGGTTCGTCAAGAGAGCTCAGAGACTTTGACCGTGGACTAGCCATTGAACATCTCCTGAGCAACAAATCCAATGGGGACATTTCAACCCTTCCAAAGCTGCCCAAGTTGACTTTTTGCAATGTGATCAGGACATGGAAACGTCACGGAACAACCACAGGTAAACCAAAATCAGGTAAACCCCATGTACTGATGGAGAGGGACTTTTGTGCGGGCAATTCATTTCCGTAGCTAGTGCTAAACGAAGTTTGAGGTGGCGCAAGGAACGACACCACTGGATATTGGACGACGAGTGATTCATAGAGATGGATCATGCTATACCTGTAATAATCCAGTGGAAAGATTTGGATTTGGCGAATGCCTGGAGAACGTTTTATGCCGTCTACTGCCAACAGTGAAATACACAGAAGGTGATGATATGATATAGAAAGTAAAATTCTATGTACCGACTTGACAGAAAATCCTAGGAAGTTCTGGTCTTACGTTAAATCAGTAAATGGATCGAAACAGCATATCCAGACACTCTGGGATGATGGAATTGAAACAGAGGATGACACGCGTAAACCTGAAATACTAAACACCTTTTTCCAAAGCTGTTTCACAGAGGAAGACCGCGCTGCAGTTCCTTCTCTAAGTCCTCGCACGAACGAAAAAATTGCTGACATAGAAAGATGTGTCCAAGGAATAGAAAAGCAACTGAAATCACTCAAAAGAGGAAATTCCATTGGACCTGACGGGATACCAATTCGATTCTACGCATAGTACGCAAAAGAACTTGCCCCCCTTCTAACAGCCGTGTACCGCAAGTCTCTACAGGATCGGAAGGTTCCAAATGATTGGAAAAGAGCACAGGTAGTTCCAGTTTTCAAGAAGGGTCGTCGAGCAGATGCGCAAAACTATAGGCCTATATCTCTGACATCGATCTGTTAAAGAATTTTAGAACATTTTTTTTGCTCACGTATCATGTCATTTCTGGAAACCCAGAATATACTCTGTAGGAATCAACATAGGTTCCGGAAACAGCGATCGTGTGAGACCCAACTCGCTTTATTTGTTCATGAGACCCAGACAATATTAGATACAGGCTCCCAGGTAGATGCTATTTTCCTTGACTTCCGGAAGGCGTTCTATACAGTTCCGCACTGTCGCCTGATAAACAAAGTAAGAGCCTACGGAATATCAGACCAGCTGTGTGGCTGGATTGATGAGTTTTTAGCAAACAGAACACAGCATGTTGTTCTCAATGGAGAGACGTCTACAGACGTTAAAGCAACCTCTGGCGTGCCACAGAGTAGTGTTATGGGACCATTGCTTTTCACAATATATATAAATGACCTAGTAGATAGTGTCAGAAGTTCCATGCGGCTTTTCGCGGATGATGCTGTAGTATACAGAGAAGTTGCAGCAATAGAAAATTGAGGTGAAATGCAAGAAGATCTGCAGTGGATAGGCACTTGGTGCAGGGAGTGTCAACTGACCCTTAACATAGACAAATGTAATGTATTGCGAATACATAGAAAGAAGGATCCTTTATTATATGATAGCAGGACAAACACTGGTAGCAGTTACTTCTGTAAAATATCTGGGAGTATGCGTACGCAACGATTTGAAGTGGAATGATCATATACAATTAATTGTTGGGAAGGCGGGTGCCAGGTTGAGATTCACTGGGAGAGTCCTTGTAGTCCATCAACAAAGGAGGTGACTTACAAAACACTCGTTCGACCTACACTTGAGTATTGCTCATCAGTGTGGGATCCTTACCAGGTCGGGTTGACAGAGGAGATGGAGAAGATCCAAAGAAGAGCGGTGCGTTTCGTCACAGTGTTATATGGTAAGAGTGATAGCGTTACGGAGATGTTTAGCAAATTCAAGTGGCAGGCTATGCAAGAGAGGCGCTCTGCATCGCGTTGTAGCTTGCAGTCCAGGTTTCGAGAGGGTGCGTTTCTGGATGCGGTATCGAATATATAGCTTCCCCCTACTTATACCTCCCGTGGAGATCACGAATGTAAACCGTAGCGGTCGCTCGGTTCCAGACTGTAGCGCCTAGAACCGCATGGCCACTCCGGTCGGCACGTGACTGGAACAGGAAAAGAAGGGAATGACAGTGCCATCTAAAGTGCCCTCCGCCACACATCGTTGGGTGGCTTGCGGAGTATAAATGTAGATGTAGATTAAGTGTCTTTCGTGGTTAGGGTGTGGCTCCCTTATTGCACTTAAGAAAACGCAAAATGCAGATGGATGTGAACACATTTTCCAGCATTGTGTGTTGTGAACAGTAGGGAACAGAGATGATAATTGATTGTATCAGCACGATATTGCGCAATGTCGTAAAGAAGTATCTGTGAGGCGATGGCTGGTGAACAATAACATTCTTGAAATGCATTTGCCTACTCGGAATCCCAACCTGAACCCAATGGAACAGCTTTAGACTGATTTAGATCACTTACTTCGCTCCAAACCCCAGAATCCAACATCATTACCTTCTCTGGTTTCCGTTCTGGAGGGAGAATGGGCTGCCATTCCTACAAAGACGTTCAGAAACCTCATTGAAGATGTCCCCAGCATAGTTCAAGCCGTCATAAATGTAGAGGTGGACACGCCTCATATTAATGTCCGGTAATATGTGGCAGGATACTTTTAATCAGATAATGTACGTAATACTGTAAGTAGTTTCGACAACGGCAGTAACAGCTGTGTTCGTGTGGCAGGTGTGCAGAACAACGATTATTACGCGGGGGCAAGTGGGGCTGAGGACCCGCTGTTCACGCCAGCCTACGACCCGGAGGAGGTGCTGGCCAGTCCAGTGGGGCAGGCGCTCTCCAGCGTGGTCGGTGCTGCCCCGGAGGTGGAGGACGTCCTGCGGCTGCGTGAAGAGGCGACCGTGTCCTGCCCGGAGCGGCCCGCGCACGGGCTGTGCAACATCACGAGCAGCAGCGGCTGGTGCGTCTTCAACATCAGGCAGGACCCGTGCGAGGCGGGCGACGGCGCTCCCGCCGACATGCCGGAGGGCCTGGTGGACACTCTGCTGGAGCGGCTGGAGACGCTGTCGCAGCCGCTGATGCCGCAGCCGGGGGCCAACGTCACGCAGACCGCAGAGGCCGACCCCAAGCGCTGGAACAACACCTGGGTGCCCTGGGTGGACTGCCTCGAAGACGAAACGGATCCCATGTGCAACGTCATCACGTAGATCCTTCTCTCTCTCTCAATACCTATTTTGTACCAGAACTTTGATGTGCCTAGATGAAATACCAATAAAAGTGTGTCACATATCATACTTCGTGATTTTCTCTCAATTTCAGTTCCAGTGGAAAACCAACAAAAGTTTCCTGCATTAAATAGATCAATATAGAGGAATCTTCTGTAGATATCACAGAGGGAAGCCAGCTCCAAAAGCCTATTTTTGGTGGCAAAAGGTCAAATCTGTGGCTCAAGCCGGTTACCTGGTTATCTTCCTCATTTCACTAGATTGGAACCTCTCTATTCACGCATAGGAGGACTAGGGGTGATGGGCGACACACCCCAGCCGCCTATTACCCCAGGGAGACATCCCCAATAGTCATCTTGACAGTAGGCTGAGTGCACCTGGGGCCGTCCTAGAGGGGATGGAACGGGATAAATCCTCAACCTGGTATCTCCTGGGCTGGAGCCTAATGATCTACCTGCTAGACCGTGACGGCCATCGGTTTACGATGGCATCCTCAAGAAAGCAATTCGTACAAGTAAATGCAGCAAACACATTGTCCAGTAGCATGTAACGTAAGACTAACTGAAAAATATGCCGTCATAGATAAGTAACAGGTTTTCAACATTCAGAATTATCCATCTTGATGTATGCAGAATCAATCCATTAGCTAGCTTGCAGCCGTAAATGAGGGAAACACATGATCTACAGGACTTCAACAAGTACCGAGAAGAGCGTCGTGAAAGTGATGAGGAATATGCCTTACCAATGTACAGGGTTCAAAGCCAACATCAAAGTATCTACTCCATTATTGCCATCCCATCCTCACGTGTATGAGTATCCTATATAACCTTCCAGACCTTCTATGAACTGTCTATGTCTGTTAGCTTCCACATGACTACTAGTGACATAAAATTATATAGAGAATTTGTGAGCGAAGTGGAAGAAAGAATTGCTAACAGTCCAGAACATTATATGGTTAGCCTGGTGAGAGACTAAGTCGCCCTCACTGGAGAAGAGTGAAGAGTCAAGAACATAGTACAGAGTGAAAAACATAAAAGCGAATCTATAATGAAACTGTTACCTGACATTACATATGAAAGACTCTAAGACAACTACTGCGACTTGCGGATATACATTACTACTGATTATTGCTACCGTTCATCAGATGGCCAGGAGTCACTATGGTATTGAAAGTGTAGCTGTGTTCGTGTAATGTGTCTTGTTCAAAACCGAAGGGAATGTCTATAGTTGTGGCCTATATTCGTCCTCAGTCGTTTGAATTAAACACGTCAAATGATCATCGTGGTAAAAATTCGGAATGTCAGTTACCAGCGAAGAGTAGCATACACTATTTACTGAAAAAATTGGCCAAGTGCGAGTAGCGTTTGTGCGCTGAGTGATCGGTACAGACTTAGTTATGTATATAGATAGTTCATTCATGCCGAGAATCAAGAATCTGAACGATTTTTCTCTTTTATCGATAATGGCAAAATATCGGCCCCCTGGAATTCCAAGACCGTATCAAAATCTCTACACTAGTTCTTCAGACTAGCCCGAAGATACAAAAAAAGCGAGCATGAGACTTCAGTTTACATATAAAATACAAAACATTTAATACAACATCTTATTTACTTACTATAACATGATAACACATTTCTTTTTAGCATACAGTAATATTTTTCTGTTATGATTTTGATTGCGGATAAATGCGGTGTAAGTCCTAATGGTAAAATGATATTTTTATATGATATAATTACAATTTTTTCCTTTACTTGTACTGTGGAACCTTGCTTGTCGCCAAATTTCATGAATCTAGGTCAACGTTTAGTAGCATATACGTTTTGTTGATTTGTGTTTGAGAGTATCAGAATATGTGGCATAAATCCCCGTATCTTTTGAATATATTAACTTAGAAGCTAAAATGTGTGACACCGCCAAGAGACCGTAGACCTTACCCTGAAAACTGTGTACAACAGGTTAGGTTTCAAATACAAAACTAAATAGGCAATCTGCCTTTACAGATCCACTGACCGCTGGCGGTAATGAAAAGAGACTTTAGACCAGCCCAAAAACATCAGTTCCAAGTTATCCCATCAAGTAGGTGTTAAATACCTCGGGGTCCAGAAAACTGTTGAACTCTTTGACAGTTAATATCTTTGGAACAAAGTCACATATCATTGCAATTTTTCGCGGTAGTGCAGTCTCAACAGGTCTCGACGCGCGTTTTGCAGCAGATGGTAGTGCATCAATGAATGATGTATGATTTTCATTTGAGCAACGCACAAGTGGTAATGGAAGTGCGAAAACATGATAGAGGTACAACGGCAATGACGTTATGTGTACGAACTCAGCCACGAACACGTACAACAGCTTATGGGATTAGGGGATAAATCTGAAGCCGACGGTACTGTTCAGGATGTGCATAAGGAAAGGTCTGGTCGACCATCAACAAGTCCAGCTTCCAGAGCCGCTATGTTCCGACATTGTACTCAGTCGTTTCGAAAATCTATGAAGGAGGGTGCACGTGAAAGCCGGGTCAGTCGATGAACTGTACAACAAAGTGGTTCAAATGGCTCTGAGCACTATGGGACTTAACATCTGTGGTCATCAGTCCCCTAGAACTTGGAACTACTTAAACCCAACTAACCTAAGGACATCACACACATCCATGCCCGAGGCAGGATTCGAACCTGCGACCGTAGCGGTCACGCGGTTCCAGACTGCAATGCCTAGAACCGCACGGCCACACCGGCCGGCAACTGTACAACAAATTCTGAAGGCTGCAAAGTTGAAAGTGCAGATTCTAAGATCAATGCACGATATGAACGAGGACGACTCGGATCGAAGGTTGGAGTACTGTGGGTGGTCTGAAGGCATGCTTCGTGAGGATGAACGATTTCCAGGGTTGGTTATCTGGTCTGATGCGCATTTCAGACTGAACTATACTGTAAGCCGCCGCAACTGCAAGGACTGGGCTCCTGAAAATCCTCAAGTTCACGTGGATAAACATGGTAATCTACCGGGTGTTAAGGCGTAGTGTGGTCATGCCATCGCGCAGTTTGATTGGCCCATTCTTCTTTGATGGTACCGTTCAGGTAAGGTGCTGCAAACAACAATTTACCTGCCATCCGAGAGGCGTTTGGAAATGCAAGATTTTATCTACAAGATAGCACTCCCCATCCCTACCACAGAGACGTCCGAGCTTACTTGGATGAAAATGAACCTGGTCGAAGAGGAGCTGTTGAAAATCCACCACGGTCTCCAGAACTACACCTCTTAACTTCTACCTATGGGGACCTTGAAAAATGAAGTTCATCACCAGAAGTCAGCGACAATGAACGCGCTACAAGAAACCATCGAGGCGTCCCGTGAGGCAACACCGACAGCAGTAGATCAGTCAGTAGTTCCGTGTCATCGACATTGTTTAGCTGCCCATGGGGGTTACCTTGAAAACATAAAATAACCTTCCCCCCGCGCAACAATTGTAACGACATGTCATTTAATTGCCGGCCGCGGTGGCCGTGCGGTTCTGGCGCTGGATTCCGGAACCGCGGGACTGCTGCGGTCTCAGGTTCGAATCCTGCCTCGGGCATGGGTGTGTGTGATGTCCTTAGGTTAGCTAGGTTTAAGTAGTTCTAAGTTCTAGGGGACTTATGACCTAAGATGTTGAGTCCCATAGTGCTCAGAGCCATTTTTTTGTCATTTAATTGGATTATTGAAAAGTATCTACATTTCTCTGGACCCCTCTGTACATATCATGCCTAAAATTCTTTGTGAATCAGAGCTGAAACCATACCGCGCTACAGCTGTGCAACAGCTGTAGCAGACAGACAAACCGAAACGAACTGGTTATTGCAATTGGCTTCTGGAAAACACTTTTGGAAGACAGATAAACCTGATGTATTTGACGCCAGATGAGGCATGATTTCAATTATCCGGCTATGGCCAATCGGGTAACACAATATACTGGATGCTTAGGAATTCTCACGAGATATTCGGAAGTCCACTTCACGATGAAAAAGTGTGTTTGATGTGCAGTTTTTCGCCGGCGCCTGTGGCCGAGCGGTTCTAGGCACTTCAGTCCAGAACCGCGCTGCTGCTACGGTCGCAGGTTCGAATCCTGCCTCAGACATGGATGTGTGTGAGGTCCTTAGGTTAGTTAGGTTTAAGTATTTCTAAGCCTAGGGGACTGATGACTTCAGATGTTAAGTCCCACAGTGCTTAGAGACATTTGAACCTTCTTTTTTATGTTACCGTATAGTGAGAATAATATTTTTTGATCGGATTATCAGCAGCCGAATATACTTCACAATTTTCGAAGACCTGTATGCGCTATCAACTGACAATCTTTTTTTATTCGTGTCAAAGACATCAATTACAAGGGAATTAACAGAAATTAACAGTTATAAGACATGCAAGTAGACAATGGACATTAACATGTAAAAATGGAAAAGGACAAACAGATCTATAATTAACTTGTTTTTGCCTACGTTCAAAGCATTACAGTTAGCATACAGTTAGAAGTAATTGGCCATAAACGAACATTCATAAGTACATTTAAATATAGACTAACAGACATTGAATTAAATTGTCTTCGCCCAGAAACAGGCAACGTCCAAGGCTTTAGAACTGGCCAACATCAACCCTCATTCGGTGCATGATGACGGGCACAGACGGCAGTTGCGCAGGTGAGGCATCGTCTGCTCCTCCCCACACTCACAAGTTGAGGGTCCTCTAGCGTATCCCCATTTTTCAAGAGTTTCTTTACACCGCCCAACACCAGTTAGTAATCTGTTGTGGGACTTCCAGGTACACCAGGAGCTCTCTACTCTTTTCCTCAACATGTCTAGCCTACGGTTCGTGCTGTTGTTGCCTACATAGACCCTTACAAAACTTTTTCTGGACTTCAAGCGAGACGATGCTGGCGAATGGCCAAATAATGGGTGAGTGTCATATGTTAAGGCTCTACGTCCTTCTGCTTGAGCAGCTGTTTCACGGCTGATGTCGGGCAGAGCTATACCTGCTAGATGATGCAGCTGCTCCACTTTAGTGGGTCTCAGGCACGTCTCATTCAGAGCGGTGTCCACGTGCGTAGCATCGTAGCCGTTATGCGAGACAGACGCAAGTATACTCGCCCGCAGAGTTGAACAACGCCAAAGCCAAAGTCCGAATACTGACTGGCTGTGCACCCCAGTTAGATCCCCTTAGTTTTCGTATGATATTATTCCTTGCGGACACTTTCATTTTGGTGTTTTGACAATGCGTTTTGAACGTTAGGGTCCGATCTGAGGTCACCCCATTTTCTGGGGAAAATGAACGTTCAAGTTGAGTGCCATTCCATGAAATATTTAGTTGTTGATTGGCCTCTCTGGTTTTTAGGTGGAAAGCAGAGACTTGCGTTTTTGTAGGGTTATGTCTTCAGCTATTATTTTTCTAGAACCGTCCTAGTTCTTCCAGTGCTTCAGACAGATTAATTTCGACGTCATGGAAATCCTTTCCCTGGGTGGCCAATGCGAGATCGTCCGTATACAGAAAACTCCTGTTGTACAGCGGGAGTGTTTGGTCATTCGTAAACATATTAAAGAGTATAGGGGCCAGAAAACTGCCCTGGAGTAGCCCATTCCTCCGTAGTTTCCATCTATTGCGACGTCCTTTAAAATCCCAGGATAAATCTCCTGTTGCTAAGGAAGTTGGCTATTAAGGTGCTTAAAGTAGAGTCATTAGTGATCTCATACAATTTTTTCAGGAGTAATATGGTTCAGTGTCGTATGCAGCAAACAGGTCAACAAAGGCCACAACGGTTACCATACGTGATTCACAACCGTCTTCGATGTAACGCGTGAGACTGAGGACCTGTAATGTGCGGCTTTTACCCGGTCTAAAGCCAACCTGTTGAGGTATGAGCGCAGAGTCAATTGCTTCTGTCAAGTGGTTCAGAATCATTCTCTCCAAGATTTTATACAAATGGCAAAGAAGAGTCATGGGGCGGTCATTGTTCTCATTGTTCTCTTTGCCGGGTTTAAGGATAGCGATGACATGAGCATTCCGCCAGACTTTTGGGATCCTACCATTGTTAAAAAGTTTTTAAAAAGATCTAGAATCGATTTTAGTGTTGCAGGAGCAAAACTTTTATTTGCTAATTCCTAACATACACGAAACGTGTATCCACAGGACATGTGGCCTGTATTTGAAGAAGTGCCATGATGATCTCTCCATTGGCAAAAGATTCCGGAATACTCCCCCATTCGGATCTCCGGGAGGGAACTGCCAAGGG
The DNA here is from genome assembly GCF_023864275.1 of Schistocerca cancellata. NCBI lineage: Eukaryota > Metazoa > Arthropoda > Insecta > Orthoptera > Acrididae > Schistocerca > Schistocerca cancellata. The sequence goes on from NC_064634.1 coordinate 406,627,441, forward strand.
GGGAGGTTACCATGAGAAAAAGATTGAATAATATACGAAAGGATAACGTTCTACGAGTCGGGGCGTGGAATGTCAGAAGCTTGAACGTGGTAGGGAAACTAGAAAATCTGAAAAGGGAAATGCAAAGGCTCAATCTAGATATAGTAGGGGTCAGTGAAGTGAAGTGGAAGGAAGACAAGGATTTCTGGTCAGATGAGTATCGGGTAATATCAACAGCAGCAGAAAATGGTATAACAGCTGTAGGATTCGTTATGAATAGGAAGGTAGGGCAGAGGGTGTGTTACTTTGAACAGTTCAGTGACCGGGTTGTTCTAATCAGAATCGACAGCAGACCAACACCGACAACGATAGTTCAGGTATACATGCCGACGTCGCAAGCTGAAGATGAACAGATAGAGAAAGTGTATAAGGATATTGAAAGGGTAATGCAGTATGTAAAGGGGGACGAAAATCTAAAGGTCATGGGCGACTGGAATGCAGTTGTAGGGGAAGGAGTAGAAGAAAAGGTTACAGGAGAATATGGGCTTGGGACTAGGAATGAAAGAGGAGAAAGACTAACTGAGTTCTGTAACAAGTTTCAGCTAGTAATAGCGAATACCCTGTTCAAGAATCACAAGAGGAGGAGGTATACTTGGAAAAGGCCGGGAGATACGGGAAGATTTCAATTAGATTACATCATGGTCAGACAGAGATTCCGAAATCAGATACTGGATTGTAAGGCGTACCCAGGAGCAGATATAGACTCAGATCACAATATAGTAGTGATGAAGAGTAGGCTGAAGTTCAAGACATTAGTCAGGAAGAATCAATACGCAAAGAAGTGGGATACGGAAGTACTAAGGAATGACGAGATACGTTTGAAGTTCTCTAACGATATAGATACAGCAATAAGAAATAGCGCAGTATGCAGTACAGTTGAAGAGGAATGGACATCTCTAAAAAGGGCCATCACAGAAATTGGGAAGGTAAACATAGGTACAAAGAAGAAGAAACCATGGGTAACAGAAGAAATACTTCAGTTGATTGATGAAAGGAGGAAGTACAAACATGTTCCGGAAAAATCAGGAATACAGAAATACAAGTCGCTCAGGAATGAAATAAATAGGAAGTGCAGGGAAGCTAAGACGAAATGGCTGCAGGAAAAATGTGAAGACATCAAAAAAGATATGATTGTCGGAAGGACAGACTCAGCATACAGGAAAGTCAAAACAACCTTTGGTGACATTAAAAGCAACGGTGCTAACATTAAGAGTGCAACGGGAATTCCACTGTTAAATGCAGAGGAGAGAGCAGATAGGTGGAAAGAATACATTGAAAGCCTCTATGTGGGTGAAGACTATTCACGTTGGTGTGTAGAATATATGAGTCTGGCGATATACCATCTGAGTTTCGGAAAAGCATCATCCACACAATTCCAAAGACGGCAAGAGCTGAAAAGTGCGAGAATTATCGCACAATCAGCTTAACAGCTCATGCATCGAAGCCTCTTACAAGAATAATATACAGAAGAATGGAAAAGAAAATTGAGAATGCGCTAGGTGACGACCAGTTAGGCTTTAGGAAAAGTAAAGGAACGAGAGAGGCAATTCTGACGTTACGGCCAATAATGGAAGCAAGGCTGAAGAAAAATCAAAACACTTTCATAGGATCTGTCGACCTGAAAAAAGCGTTCGACAATATAAAATCGTGCAAGCTGTTCGAGATTCTGAAAAAAGTAGGGGTAAGCTATAGGGAGAGACGGGTCATATATAATATGTACAACAACCAAGAGGGAATAATAAGAGTGGACGATCAAGAACGAAGTGCTCGTATTAAGAAGGGTGTAAGACAAGGCTGTAGCCTTTCGCCCCTACTCTTCAATCTGTACATCGAGGAAGCAATGATGGAAATAAAAGAAAGGTTCAGGAGTGGAATTAAAATACAAGGTGAAAGGATATCAATGATACGATTTGCTGATGACATTGCTATCCTGAGTGAAAGTGAAGAAGAATTAAATGATCTGCTGAACGGAATGAACAGTCTAATGAGTACACAGTATGGTTTGAGAGTAAATCGGAGAAAGACGAAGGCAACGAGAAGTAGTAGAAACGAGAAGAGTGAGAAACTTAACATCAGGGTTGATGGTCACGAAGTCAATTAAGTTAAGGAATTCTGCTACCTAGGCAGTAAAATAACCAATGACGGACGGAGCAAGGAGGACATCAAAAGCAGACTCGCTATGGCAAAAAAGGCATTTCTGGCCAAGAGAAGTCTACTAATATCAAATACCGGCCTTAATTTGAGGAAGAAATTTCTGAGGATGTACGTCTGGAGTACAGCATTATATGGTAGTGAAACATGGACTGTGGGAAAACCGAAACAGAAGAGAATCCAAGCATTTGAGATGTGGTGCTATAGACGAATGTTGAAAATTAGGTGGACTGATAAGGTAAGGAATGAGGTTCTACGCAGAATCGGAGAGGAAACGAATATGTGGAAAACACTGATAAGGAGAAGGGACAGGATGATAGGACATCTGCTAAGACATGAGGGAATGACTTCCATGGTACCAGAGGGAGCTGTAGAGGGCAAAAACTGTAGAGGAAGACAGAGATTGGAATACGTCAAGCAAATAATTGAGGACGTAAGTTGCAAGTGCTACTCTGAGATGAAGAGCTTAGCACAGGAAAGGAATTCGTGGCGGGCCGCATCAAACTAGTCAGTAGACTGAAGAAAAAAAAAAAAAAAAAGACTTCATCCGGCCCAGCAGCCTCTCCTGTTTTACACTTACTAATCGCCCTCTGCAGCTAACAGGGTCGTTATTAACGCGTCTGAGAAGTTCCCAGGCTTTCTGGCTGTTCTTGCTGAAGTCAGTTTCCTCGATAAGCTCGATCCACTGATCCAACTTGGCGGCTGATATTGATTCAAGTAATTGCAATCCACGAGATATTGTTTCTTTGCCAAAAGGGTCTTGCTCAGATGCTCTGTAGTAGCGATCAAGATCTGATGCTATCTCAGGGGACAGTCCTTGCACGTATTTAGTACGACATGCACGAGGGATGGACATTCTAGAACATTTGCTCACAGCTCTTATGAAACTAAACGAGTATGGGCTGACAGGTGTTACCTCTTGATGAAGAAGAGTTGTAAACTTCTTCCAGTTTGCTTTTTTCAAGTTATACCGGTGGCGAAACGGAAAATACTGTAGACGTCTTGCAGGAAAGATCTGACACATGATTGGTCTATGTTGAGATTTAGGGATCGGCGAGCATACTGTCGTTCTCCACAGTTGTGTGATGGTGTCGCTGGCAAATATGAGGTCAAGTGTGTATCCACGCTTCCATCGCACACAGTTAAAAGATAGTGGCAGCTTACTATCGTGTATAAGTGTCGCAGACCCAGAATCCGCACAGTTTAGTACTGCATCTCCATTGTCGTCATCTTCACTATAACCCCAACTGGTACAATGGCTGTTAAAGTCGTCTATTATACACTTAGTTGGCTGGCTATGTAAATTGTAAATTAGGTGTTTCTTGAAAAATGAAGTCTTCTGTGGGAGGTTTATAAACTTATGTAACCGTGACACCACACAGCTCAACTTTTATGATTTCTATATTTTTCTCTGCAGTAATTTTAGTGGAGTTAATATTTAAGCTGGATTTTGCAAAACTGGCGCTGCCATACTGACCATCACGTTGTTCTACGACAACTGTCATGCCAAGTACTCTGGAGCGCCTGTCTTGAAAGCCCCGATATGTCTCCTGGATGCAGAGCATGTCACAACTACTGCGCTGGCACAGCTCCTTAAGGAGTTCCTCCTTCTGGTTGCTTAAGCCCTCTATATTGACAGAGACTACAGTCAAAACTGGCCCTGATATGCGCAATTTTGAAAGACGCTAGGTTGCCATTTCGGCGGCTGATGCCTTTGGAGTTACCAGGGGACGCCCTGATGTGCTCTAGATCAGATATATTCACACCCTGCGGGGAGGCTCCTTCCGTGTTCCCCAACTGGCAATTAAAAGAATAAAGCTTCTTCCAACAAGACGGAGAAAGGTGCCACAAATGAAACGTTTCACTTTCGCAAATGAACGTAGCATCGATAGCAGACACTCGTCTTCACGTGTGATTCTGTCGTTTGGGGCTGCTTAAACGAGACAGTTTATGCATCAAATCCCCACGATATTGATGAATTGGAGGTGGATATTCAAAGAGAAGTCAACGCAACTGGAAAGAACGTTTTGCATCAGACGACTCTCAATACGATCGGTCGAACAAAAAAGTGCATCGATACCCATGGTGACGATTTTGAACATCTTTTATAAGAATAATGTTGAGCTGGTGCTGAGCTGGTTGGGGAATGGTAAGTTGCTGGGTTAACAAAATTGTATATAACATTCTTCAACAGTAGCTTATTATCAGTGAGCGACTGAATACTTTACAGTTAGTAAAATACGCAATATAACAGTGGGAGCACTCATGATTAGTAAAACACAGAGCCTCGCCACATCAGTAACTACAATTTTTAAAATGCGTTGGTGCAAGATGGCAATGCGTTGGTGCAAGATGACAATTTAAAGAAAGACAAAGAACCCTGTACTTTTGCAAGCACAAAACAAAACCCCCTTTCTTTTCTTACCAAATAATTTAAAATACTAAGCAGATGCAGCAAGAATTATTAATCTCCACATGGCCCTGCTCGTTAACACACTACTACAGGTCAGGAACCTCAGCTGGTCAAACAAATAATTACACTTAGCAACTGCACAAACGGCTTAAGGTCTAATGATAAATGCCTACCACGGCGAAGCTCTTCCAAGTAATTAAATTGTACACACAAATTTTCTTAAGGAACACTATGCCCCGCACCTAAAGACCACCTAACGCAGCACAGACCAGTCTTAAACGAACAAAATTTCACAACTCAAAAAACTTTAAAAGCATTTAAGATAGATGCAAGACAACAGAATAAACTGCCGGCAGCTATGCATACAAGTTTTAGAATGGGCGACGGTGCTTTAGGATTTACACGAATTTTGGTTATGAATAATTACTATAAAGGACCTCAAGCTAATGACCAAACATGCATCCATGGGCAGGCGGACTATCAGGCTCATAACCACAGTTATGTAAACTGGATTTAGAAGCAATTAGCTGTAGTAAATCGTAAGCTAAATTCATTACAATTATATGTAAAAGCCCTCTGGCTGGTATCATATGCAACTGAAATAGAAAGCCAGACTAAGGCAAAAAATTTCATGGGTTATAGGTAAGCAAGGTCCAGAGACAGGCATTTGTGTGGCATTTTTCTGGATGTCTTGTCCATAAATTACCTTGAGCAGATAGAGAACTAACTCGTGAGGGTAACGTCTTAGACCGCCTGAAGTTATCGAATCAATTGACATAGAGGAAGGTATCAGTGATCATAAGGCTGTGACAGCATTTCTGATGACGGGTCCCACAAGGAATGTTAAGAACGGTAGGAAGATATATTTGCTCAGCGAGGGTGACAGGATACAAATTTCAGAACATACCATTCAAAGGCGCGCTCAACTTGCCCTAGCCAAGTACACTATGTGGTCAAAAATATCCGGACAGCCCCAAAAACATACGTTTTTCATATTGGATGCATTCTGCTGCCATCTACTGCCAGGTACTGCATATCAGCGACCTCAGTAATCATCAGACATCGTGAGAAAGCAGAATGGGGCGCTCCGCGGAACTCACGGACTTCGAACGTGGTCAAGTGACTGGGTGTCATTTGTGTCATACGTCTGTTTGAGAGATTCCCACACTCCTAATCATCCCTAGGTCCACAGTTTCCGATGTGATAGTGAAGTGGAAACGTGAAGCGACACGTACAGCATAAAAATGTACAGGCTGACTTCGTCTGTTGACTGACAGAGACTGCCGACAATTGAAGAGGCTCGTAATGTGTAATAGGCAGACATCTGTCCAGACAATCACACAGAAATTCCAAACTGCTGCAACATCCACTGCAAGTGCTATGACAGTTAGGCGGGAGGTGAGAAAACTTGGATTTCATGGTCGAGCGGCTGCTCCTAAGCCACACATCACGCAGCTAAATGCCAAACGACGCCTCACGTGGTGTATGGAGCGTAAACACCGGACGATCGAACAGTGAAAAAACGTTGTGTGGAGTGTCGAATAAGGTACACAATGGGGCGATCCGATGGCAGCGTGTGGGTATGGCCAATGCCCGGAGAACTTCATCTGCCAGCGTGTGTAGTGACAACAGTAAAATTCGGAGGCGGTGATATTATGGTGTGGTGGTGTTTTTCATGGAGGGAGTTTGGACCCACTGTTGTTTTGCGTGGCACTATCACAGCACAGGCGTACATTGATGTTTTAAGCAACTTCTTGCATCCCACAATTGAAGAGCAAATCGGGGATGGCGATTGCATCTTTCAGCACGATCGAGCACCTGTTCATAACGCATGGCCTATGGCGGAGTGGTTACACGACAATAACATCGCTGTAATGCACTGGCCTGCACAAAGTCCTGACCTGAATTCTATATAACATCTTTGGAATGTTTTGGAACGCCGACTTCGTACCAGGCCTCACTGAACGACATCGATACCTCTCCTCAGTGCCGCACTCTGTGAAGAATGGGCTGCCATTCCCCAAGAAACCTTCCAGCAGCTGATTGAACGTATTCCTGCGAGAGTGGAAGCTAAGGGTGGGCCAACACCATCAACACCATACGGAATTACAGCATTACCTACGGAGCGCGCCTCGAACTTGTAAGTCATTTTCAGCCAGGTGTCCGGTACTTTTGATCACATAGTGTATGTTCCGAGTCAGATTTTAAGGGATGGGAAAGATCCTTCATGGTTTAATAGCCACGTTAGAAAAGTGCTACGTAAACAAAGAGCACTTCATCTCAGATTTAAGAGAAGTAAAAACCTCGCTGACAAGCAAAAGCTGAGCGAAGTGAAAAAAGTGTAACGAGAGCAACGAGAGAAGCGTTCAATGATTTTGTAAGTAAAAACCCTAAGAGATTTGGGTCGTATGTGAAATCAGTTAATTGGGTCAATATTCATTCTCTCAGCGACCACAGCGGCACCGAAACGGAAGATAACAGAGAGAAGGCCGAAATTCTGAATTCGGTCTTCCGAAGTTGTTTCACCGCGGAAGATCGAAACACTGTCCCTCCTTTCGATCGTCGTACGAACGTCGAACTTCCAGATATTGAGATAAGCGATCGCCGAACTGAAAAGCTGCTACAAACGCTTCGTAGTGGAAAGGTGTCAGGACCAGATGAGATACCTATAAGATTCTATAAAGATAATGCGAAAGAACTTGCTCCACTTCTAGCAATAATTTATCGTAGACCGCTCGAGCAACGAAAGGTACCTAACGACTGGAAAAATGCGTAGGTCATTCCCGTTTTTAAAAAAGGCCTTAAGACAATCCACACATATAGACCTATATCGTTGACGTCAGTCAGTTGTAGGATTGTGGAACGTGTTTTATGCTCAAGAATTATGACGTTTTCGTAAAATGAACATCTCCTCTATAAAAATCAACATGGATTCCGCAAACAGAGATCCTGCGAAACTCAGCTAGCTCTGTTCCTTCATGAGATTCACAGCGGAGTGGACAACGCCGTTTAATAAAGAAACTACGAGCTCACAGAGTATCGGAGCAGACTTGCGATTGAATTCAAGACAATCGTGCAGATAGAACTCAACACGTCGCTCTTAACGGAACAAAATCGACAGATGTAAAGGTAATATCCATAGTACCAAAGTGAAGTGTGGTAGGGCCGTTGCTGTTTACAATCCAAATAAATGATCTAGAGAAAGCGTCGGACGCTCTTCAAGGCTATTGACAGATGATGTAGTGGCTTATACCAAAGTAGCAACGTCAGAACATAGTAAGAATCTGCAGAACGACCTGCAAAAAATTGATGAAAGGTGCAGACACTAGCAGTTGACCCTGAACGTAAATAAATGTAACATATTGCGCATACATAGGAAAAGAAATCCCCTGTATAGCTGCACTATTGATGACAAACAGCTGGAGACAGCGTCTGCCGTAAAAAAAAATATAGGCATAACTATCCAGAGCGACCTTAAGTGGAATGAGCACATAAAACAGATAGAGAAAAACAGATTCTTCAGAAGAATCTTAAGGAAACATAATTCATCCACGAAAGAAGTGGCTTATAAGGCGCTTGTTCGCCCATTCTTGAGTATTGCTCATCTATCTGGGAACCCTGTCAGGCAGGACTGATAGAAGACATAGAGAGGATCCAACGAAGAGTGGCGCGTTTCGTCACGGGGTCGTTTAGCTGGCGAGAGACCGTTGCGGAGATGCTAAACAAACTCCACTGCAGACGTTACAAGAGAGGCGTTGTGCATCACGGACAAAATTTACTATGGAAATTTCGGGACAACGTATTCCTTCCCTCCACATACATCCCGCGTATTGACCACGGGGAGAAAATCCGAGAAATTAAAGCCAACACAGAGGCTTACCAACAATCGTTCCTGCCACGCACTATTCACGAGTTGAACAGGGTTGGAGTGATCAGATAGTGGTACCGAAAGTACTCTCCGCCACACACCATTAGGTGGCTTGTGGAGTATGATGTAGATGAAGCAAACAATGGCTGTAGCTCATCACAGAATTAGCACAACACAGCATGCGTTAATGGCAAACAAACAAATCACAACATAATTATTACGTAAGTGTCTATTCTGTCAAATAAGTAGTAACAAGAGGGAGCTGACACCATGACTCCTGCAGGCTGTCCATAAATCCGGAAGAGTACGAGGCGGTGCAGATCTCTTCTGAACAGCACGTTGCAAGGCATTCCAGATATGATCAATAACGTTCATGCCTGGGGAGTCAGCGGAAGTGTTAAAACTCAGAAGAGTGTTTCTTGAGCCACTCTGTAGCAATTCTGGACGTGTGGGGTGTCGCATTGTCCTGCTAGAATTGCCCAAGTCCGTCTGAATTCACAATGGACATGAATGAACGCAGGTGATCAGACAGGATGCTTACGTACGTGTCGCCTGTCACAGTCGTATATGGACATATCAGGTATCCCGTATGACTCTAACTGTACACGCCGCACGCCATTACAGAGCCTCCACCAGCTTGAACAGTCCACTGCTGAAATGCAGGGTCCATGGATTCATGAGGTTGTCTCCATACTACACGTCCATCCGCTCAATACAATTTGAAACGAGATTCGTCCGACCAGACAACACTTTCCAGCCATCAACTTCCGACGCCGTTGTAGGCAGCCCAGGTGAGGCGTAAAGCTTTGTGTCGTGCAGTCATCAGGGGTGCACGAGTGGGTCTTCGGCTCCTAAAGCCCATATGGATGACGTTTCGTTGAACGGTTCGCACGATGACACTTGTGTATGGCTCAACTTCGAAATCTGCAGCAAATTAAGGCAGTACTGCACTTTTGTCACGTTGAACGAGCCTCTGGATGTTTTTTCCGGCCGTAACGACGTCGGAAGTTTTGATGTTTTGCCAGATTCCTGATATTCACGGTACATTCTTCGAATGGTCGTACGGGAAAATTTCCTCACTTCATCGCTGCCTCAGAGAAGCTGTGTCCAATCGCTCGTTCGCCGCCTATGACACCACGTTCAAACTCATTTAAATCTTGTTAATCTGCCATTGCAGCAGCAGTAACCGATCTAACAAATGCGTCAGGCACTTGTTGCCATATAGACGTTGCCGTCAGGAATGCCGTCTTCTGCCTGTTTACATATCTCCTTTTTTGCATAAGAATGCGTATACCAGTTTGTTTGGCGCTTCAGTGTATGTATTTTTGTGAACATGTGAAATTTAAGTCTAACAGAAACGTAAGACAAGGTGCAGAAGCAATCAATGTGGAGAAAAAAGTTGACTGGTCAAAGAAAGAGGGAGAAATAGTAGGGTAAAATTAGCAAATAAGATGGAGAGAAGAAAACAGAAAATGAAGGGAATGAGGAAAGTATAGACAAGTTGCTATGTGACAAAGGTTCTAACTACCCGTTGGGCAGAAAAAAATACAAAAGATTACCAAGAGGCAAGCTAAGTCGATGTTGAAAGATAAATGTCTACTCTCTCCTTGAATGTGAAGAGGTCTTGGATAAGGAGTAGGTTATAGGCTAATTTGATCCGCAGCCGTGAGACTGAAATGCAGAAGCAGATGGAGAAAAAAATTTAGAGTTATGCAAAAGTACACCGAAGATATTGGACAGATCCGATCCTGGTATTGCATTTGTGAAACGATGACAGGTATTTAATACGTGAATAGAGATATTGAGAACGCCAGTGGCTATGAAACAGATGGGGTAAACAGAGCGTGTGAAAAACTCGGCGCCTATCCGGTCGCGTCCAACCTGAGGGAACGAAAGAGTGATACAGTCAAACAGCCGGATGGTGCAGACATACCATATGGCAGCATTCGTCGTTTGCTCGAGTATTCTGGAATTTTCACTGTTCAGACTCAGTTGCCCTACCGATCTCGTTTTATGCAACTCTCAATGTTATATCCGGCCTTCAAAAACCACGCACCAGTTTTTAATATTCTCTCGCTCGCTACGCAAAAACTAGTAGTCCTACAGAGAAAAATGAGTAGGATATTTTTGTAGGAAATTTAATGTAGTCTTAGATGGAGGCCTCGATTTTCCATGTGTTAAAAAAAATCCGTATAAAAGTGACCTTCAAACGCATTTTCATCTCCTACTCATCCCTCACTGGTCATGATTTTTATTATGTTGTCCATGGCACTCCCTCCCTTTACAAAGTGTAAAGTTGACGTTTGTGTAAATTTTACCTAACAATTTTCAGGCTTTTAACAGCATAAAAAAGCCAGTTACAGTGTTGCATTAGCCACGCCCTCTGACTACGAAACTACTGTGCTTGTAAGGATGAAGTTTGGATAGAATTGTCAACGTGAGCTAACCCGGTATTCGACGTTTTTTGGTCTCTGTTGGCTGGTCTATTTTGCCACCAGCATCGTCGGCTATTTCATTAACATTATTAATTTAAAGGCGCCCGTTATGGTAGGGAAAGAAAACTGAATTTTGTAAGCGTTACGCTAAAACTAATTACGTTGACAATTCTATCCAAACTTCATCCTTACAAGCACAGTAGTTTCGTAGTCAGAAGGCCTGGCTAATGCAACACTGTAACTGCCTTTTTTATGCTGTTAAAAGCCTGAAAATTGTTAGGTAAAATTTACACAAACGTCAACTTTACACTTTGTAAGTGGCGTAATGAGGCCAGTCAATGAAGACCTGGAAAGGCCAAATGCGAAAAACAATTCATGCAGTCGCTAATTTTTGTACAGTGGTTGGAAGAAGTGCCATAAACAACATACTAGAAATCCTGACCGGTGGAGGCTGAATGCGGTGCGGGTGCGTCTGAAGATCACTTCTGCACACTTTTGTCAAATAAATCGAAAACAACGGCCTCTAGCAAAAATGTATGTTACTTCAAAATGTAACAACAATAAATTTCCTACAAAAAGGTCTTGTTCACTTTTCCTGTAGGACTAATACTTTACGTGTAGCGAGAGAGAAAATATGATAATCCCTCATGTGGTTTTTGAAGGCGAGTTATAACATTGCGGGCTGCATAAAACGACATTGGTAAGGGCAGCTGAACCAGTCTGTATGTGCAGCGTTGAACTACAACTCATTTTAATACGTATTTGGCAGTACTATAGACTGGACAAATTCTTGTTTCAATGGAGTTGGAAATATTTTTCTAAATTTTTAGACTGCTTATAACCAAGGGAAAGATTTGCTGACACTCGTAGTTACCGTACATGTGATTACATTGTTACCAGATTGTCAATCTTTAACATCTATTTACTACCCGAAATATGCACAGAACGAAATTTTGTGAGAAACATTTTTGTACTGTCAGTATGTGTGTTGCGATGTTCGAGTGCGTAGGTTCCAATTTTTGTCTACTAACTATTACTACTTTTCGTTAACTGCACTTCTTATTCGTAAGAAATTTGATTGTGAGAGACTTAAGAAAATTAATGAAAGTTCGAGTGTGTAGTTGGAGTCGAACTTCCCAGACCAAACTGTCTGGTTTAGCGGCTTTGACGATATTTGGGAAGTACTCACGATTTTCTGTAAAATCCTGCCCCGTAACATTTGTGACTGCTTGTGTATCTAATTTTTCCATATAATAATATCTAAGGTCGTTCAAGAACACTCGCCAACTGTTAGAAGCCGTATGGACATATCAAGTACTATTATAGGATTTGCATAGGTACTATGAAGAGAACTTCGGAAAAAGGACGAGTTGACCGTAAAGACAACTGAAGAAGGCATGAAGTGGATACACGAGCTGTTGTGGGAGAGGCATTCCAGAGAGGAAACCATAAGCTTCCGTCTGGTAAGACCTATGACCTTGCAAACTGGAGCTGATACTATGAGAGAGTGTACAGAGAAGCAATAGAGGTTACTACACATACCAGCATAGACAAATGTGAAGCTTGATGTTACCTGGCTCTAGTTAAATGTAACAAGGTAGTACAATAGTGACCAACCTCCTACCACTCGCTAAACGGAAGATCCGCACCCAAAGAGTAGAAAGTTGCATGGGTCACACACAGGAGTAATCCACTAAATAGCAGGCCTATATCATTAACGTCAATAAGCAGCAGGATTTTGGAACATATATTGTGTTCGAACACTATGAATTACGTCGAAACGAACGACCTATTGACACACAGTCAATACAGATTTAGAACACATTATTCTCGTGAAACACAACTAACTCTTTACAAACAGGAAGTGTTGAGTCCTATTGACAAGGAATTTCAAATTGAGTCCGTATTTTTAGATTTCCAAAAGACTTTTGACATTGTACCACACAAGCGGCTTGCAGTGAAATAGCGTTCTTATGGAATATCATCTCAATTATGTGACTGGATTCGTGATTTCCTGTCATAGGGGTCACAGTCCGTAGTAACTGACAGGAAGCCACTGAATGAAACAGAAGTGATTTCTGACGTTCACAAATGTAGTGTCATAGGCCTTCTGCTGTTCCTTATATTTATAAATTATTTAGGAGACAATCTGAATAGCCGTATTAGGTTCCTTGCAGGTGATGTTGTCTTTTATGGTCTAGTAAACTCATCAGAAGATCAAAACAAATTGCAAAACGATTTCTAAAAGATATCTGAAAGGTTTGAATATTGGCAATTGGCCATAAATAACGAAAAGTGTGAGGTCATCCAAATGAGTGCTATAAGTAATCGGCTAAACTTCGGTTACACGATAAATGAGTCTAATCTAAAAGACGTAAATTCAACTACGTACCTAGGAATTATAATTACGAACAGTTTAAATTCTAAAGAACACATGGGAAATGTTGTGGAGAAGGCAAAACAAAGGCTGCATTTTACTGGGAGAACACTTAGAAAAGTAACAGACCTACTAAGGAGACGGCTGCCCGTCCTCTTTTGGAGTACTGCAGCACGGTCTGGGATTCTTACCAGATAGGACTAACGGAGTGCATCGATGAAGTTCAAAGAAGAGCAGCTCTTTTTGTATTATCGTGAAATAGGGGAGAGAGTGTCACGGACACGATACAGGATTTAGGATGGACACCATTAAAACGAAGGCGATTTTCGTTGCGGCGGAATCTTCTCACGAAATTTCTATCAGCAACTGTCTCCTACGAATGCGAAAATATTCTGCTGTCGCCGACCTACATAGGAAGAATCGATCATCATAATAAAGTAAATGGAATCAGAGCTCGCACGGAAAGATACAGATTTCTTCTGCGCGCATTTAGAGAGTGGAATAATAGAGAATTATTGTGAAGATGGTTCGATAAACCCTCCGCCAGGCACTTAAGTGCGATTTTCAGAGTACCCGTGTACATGTAAATGCAGAAACGCCGGGCAAAAGCAGTTTCGACACGATATTAGGAGGTGTCTCATGACCTTTGTCAGCTAAGTGTAGTTCCGGCCGCAGGTCGCTAGAATTTCATGAAGTGTCCCTTCGCCTTCCGAAGTAGCTATCCAGTACAGATTGCGTCGTTTGAGGGAAGTCTAGCTTGCAGGAGTTGCCCGTCACTTTTACAACACACAAAATGCTATTAGAAGTTAGTTTCATATTGATGGCACTGTCATCAGTTACTAAAATGCAAACAAAAATCTAGTTTTATGGAGTAATGTGGAAGAGAGAATATGTTGATTAAACTTTTCAGCCACAAAGACGCGTCAGCAAACTTATAACGTTACCAAAGGCAGAAGAAACCAGAATATACGGCGTTCAACGACTTTCCATAGCTTCAAGAGATTTTAGAAGATATGCTATGACCTTCTCTCACTTTTAATATACAGGGTGTCCCAGCTATCTTGTCCACCCAAAATATCTCTGGAACAATAACAGCTATTGGAAAACGACTTTCACCGGTATCAATGTAGGACTGGGTCCCATGAATGTACATATTTGGAAACATTCTAAAACGAAAGCATATGTGTTTTTTAACACAAACTTATGTTTTTTTTAAATGGACCTCCTATATTTTTTCTTCAGCAATCCATAGCATGACAAAGCACATACACAATGGCGTTGATTGCATCGCAATATTCCCATTACTTCCCGAGATATTGAGACGCGAAGTTGACGCTTGAAACACCCGACGTGCGCTGCTAGCGCACGTCCTGAGGCTCAGGCGTGAACCCCATGCTGCCCGTAATCGCGATGTGATTGACATGCGTAATCACACTTCCATACTTATCAAGAGGTCCGAAACGAATAACACGGTCTGCTGCCATCCTGCTGCGATTACGGGCAGCATGGGGTTCACGCCTGAGTCTCAGGACGTGCGCTAGCAGCGCATGTTGGGTGTTTCAAGCGTCAACTTCGCGTCTCAATATCTCGGGATATAATGGGAATATTGCGATGCAATCAACGCCATTGTGTATGTGCTTTGTTATGCTATGGATTGCTGAAGAAAAAATATAGGAAGTCCATTTAAAAAAACATAAGTTTGTGTTAAAAAACACATATGCTTTCGTTTTAGAATGTTTCCAAATATGTACATTCATGGGCCCCAGCCCTACATTGATACCGGTGAAAGTCGTTTTCCAATAGCTGTTATTGTTCCAGAGATATTCTAGGTGGACAAGGTAGCTGGGACACCCTGTAGATGCCCTACTTCGTAAGGTATTTCCGCCAGTGAGAGCCTAAACAAGGTTTTCTAGTTTTTCTCTATTCCATCCACTGCAGTCACAACCAGCATCAACATCAAGGTACAAGACTATGACAACACAGCAGCAAGACTATCAAAAGAGAAATATAGGAATGATCTTCAGTAATTAACATTCAGTGCCTGTGCCATGTACTGCCATATCCAAAAGCATCCGAACGATCTGAATTGCGTTTCGCCTGATTTGTATGCAGCCCACATACCGTAGCTGTCCTCCAGGTCCTCTAATTTCTTTCTAGTATAGTCGTTTGACTATACAAAATGGATACCACATGAGCACACAAGAGAACACTGCCCTTTGTAGATAATCAGTCCAGGTTGATAAATCCTAGAAAATGCGTCACTAGAGGTAAGATACACCTTAACGCTTGTAAACTCAATTTTATTACAGTAAGAAACATTTCAAAATCACTGCTACATTCATTAGAATTTGAGTTAAGTAACTCTATCACATAAGTCATTCCAGCAATCTTTAGGCAAAATTAAGTATTTTTTTGAACAAGACATTTTGAGATAATATATGGTCTCCTAACGTTCTATGACTATTCGAACTATTTTTCCTCTTTAAAGGATTTTCCTACACATGTGAAACGTCGTTCCCCATACGAGTGGTTGGTCACAAACTGGATGTTGAACTAATCAGTTAAAAGAAACTTGATTAACAGCGGCAGGCGCTCTACGGAAACTTCAAAATTAACGTCGTATCACCAGTAATATCTCTATGCCATGTAAAATTTTGTGACGAATTCGAGCCCTGTACGTAATCAGATTATTCACTAAGTAAAATCAGATGTTGGATAACGAATTTTTTCACCATCTGTGAGATGTTTGAAGTTGAAATGAGGATACAATTCTTTTACCTGACCGGGAATCGAAACCGGACTTACCGCCGTTGGTTTCTATCCATGACTTGCTTGCTAACCAGTGGTGGGATGTGTGCATCTTTGACTACAAATTACTGCACCTATTGTAATTGTTGACAATACACGAAGACACATTAAAAATGAAAATTATTTATCACTAATAGTCCGGGTGCATACGCTAGGATTCGAAATGAAACAAAGAATATTTTTGTAAATTAATGCGGATGAGTGGAAAAAATAAACACGTAATGTTTGGATACAGCATTAACTGTGACCTGCTTGACACAGTCACGTCTTTTAAGTATCAGGGTGTAACATTGCGAAGCAATATGAAATGGAACGGGAATGTGAAAATTGAGGTAAAGAAGGGCCGGCCGCGGTGGTCTAGCGGTTCTGGCGCGCAGTCCGGCACCGCGCGACCGCTACGGTCGCAGGTTCGAATCCTGCCTCGGGCATGGATGTGTGTGATGTCCTTAGGTTAGTTAGGTACAAGTAGTTCTAAGTTCTAGGGGACTGATGACCTCAGATGTTAAGTCCCATAGTGCTCAGAGCCGTTTGAACCATTTTTGAACCAGGATTCTAACCAACATACACGCGTTTCGTGGAAACCTAGAGGAGTTTGCAGTCTTGGGGAAAACAACGAAATGATCGAACTGCATCGCACTGTGTGGATCAGATACCAAGAAAGAGGAGATCCGAATTCGAAACTCATTCCAGCACCAAAATTTTCAACGTCTCAAATAAAATAAGAGCTCTGCGACCTTAAATAACCATTGATTCATTAAATAAAGTCAAGTCTGTACTGTCGTGAAGCTCACTGGCAACAGAGTATCTGTTCGCCGCACCTCCCGCCTCTAGTATGGCCCAAACTAAACCGGCTCTATCCCAGTTGCTAGCCAAGATAAACAATGTTTATAATGCGATTACAGAACTACGGTGCAACCTGATGTTCTTCACTTAGTATTACAAGAGGTGAGAAAGGTCTGCTCGTGTGTATTTAAAACACAGGTCCGAAGTGGAAATCGAACTCAGACCGCTCAGGCTCTAAGATCAATCCACCAGACCACATTATTATCCACATGCTATCTCCAGCATTGTGTCGTGTTATGGCGCGCTTGCCGGCCACAGGTGGCCGTGCGGTTCTAGGCGCTTCAGTCTGGAACCACACGACCGCGACAGTCGCAGGTTCTAATCCTGCCTCCGGCATGGATGTGTGTGATGTCCTTAGGTTAGTTAGGTTTAAGTAGTTCTAAGTTCTAGGGGACTGATGACCTGAGATGTTAACTCCCATAGTGCTCAGAGCCATTTTGAACGGCGCGCTTAGCTTACAAATTACATACGGTGAAAAAATTAAGTTCTCCAGTAAATGGTTAATTGTTAACGGGCTTCTGACACGGAAATTATTCTAGTCTCTTATCAGCGGGATGTGAAGAGGCTTTTAGGCATCACAGCCTCAATTCGAAGCCGTTTAGAAATTTTCAAGATTTCAAGAAATTTCTTAGAGCGAGAAATACCATTGTACAGTGTGAAATTACGAAATATTTCGATTATTAATGCCATTATTGCAATTAACTTCTTCCATCTGCTGCTGCTCTACACGTGCTTCTAGGAAGCATTTAATGCTTCTTGATCATTTTTAGCAGCATTTGCCCCTCCAACAGGTAAATATTTACACGGAAGCGCCAGAAGAACTGGTATAGGCACGCGTATTCGAATACAGAGATATGTAAACAGGTAGAATACGGTGCTGCGGTCGGCAACGCCAATATAAAACAAGTGTCTGGCGCAGTTCTTAGATTTAACCTAGTTTGGTTTTGTAGTCGGCGCACGAGCGATGGGACGCAGTAGGGTAGCGATGAAGTGGGAAATTTCCGGTACGACCATTTCACGAGTATACGGTGAATATCAAGAATCCGGTAAAACATCAAATCTCCGACATCGCTGCGGCCGGAAAAAGATACTGCAAGAACGGGACCAACGACGACTGAAGAAAATCGTTCAACGTGGCAGAAGTGCAATCCTTACGCAAATTGCTGCAGATTTCAATGTTGGGCCATCAACGAGTCAGCGGGCGAACCATTCAACCAAACATCATCGGTATGGGCTTTCGGAGCCGAAGGCCCACTCGTGTACCCTTGATAACGGCACGAGACAAAGCCTTACGCCTCGCCTGGGCCCGTCAACAACGAGATTGGACTGTTGATGACAGGAAACATTTTGCCTGGTCGGACGAGTCTCGGTTCAAACTGTATCGGCGGATCGACGTGTACGGGTGTGGAGACAACCTCATGATTCCATGGTCCCTTCATGTCAGCAAGGGACTGTTTGAGCTGGTGGAGGCTCTGTAATGGTGTGGGGCGTCTGCAGCTGGAGTGATATGGAACCGCTGATGCGTCTAGATACGACCTTGACAGGTGACACGTACGTAAGCATCCTGTCTGATCACCTGCATCCAGTCATGTTCCTTGTGCATACCGCGGGACTTGGGAAATTCCAGCAACACAAAGCGACATCCCACTTGCCCAGAATTGCGACAGAGTGGCTCCCGGAACCCACTGCTGAGATTAAACACTTCCACTGGCCACCAAACTCCCCAGGAATGAACATTGTTGAACATATCTTGGATGCCTTGCAACGTGCTGCTTACGGGTTCATGGACAGCCCTCATGGGTTAATGGTGTCAGTTCCCTCCAGCACTACAACAGACATAAAGTTGAGTCCCACGTCGTGTTGCGGCACTTCTGCGTGCTCGCGGAGGCCCTGCACGGTATTAGACAGGTGTATGTTTCTTTGGCTCTTGTAGTTCGCAGCAAATGCTTGCGGCGTTCTGTGTCAACTGTACCTTAACAAGTAACTATTTAGCTCCAGAATTAAATATTCACTTTGCAGCAGAGTGTGCGCTGATATGAAACTTCCTGGCATATTAAAACTGTGTGCCGGACAGATATTGGAACTCGTGAACTTTGCCTTTCGCAGAGAAGTTCTCTACCTACTGAGCTAGCCAAGCACGACTCACAACCCGTCCTAAAGCTTTAATGCTGACAGTATCTCTTCTCCTACCTTCCAAACTTCACAGAAGCTCTCCTGCGAAAGTTGCAGAATTAGCATTCCTGGACGGAAGTGAAATGTGCGCTGTTTCACCTCAGGAATCCTCGATGTCAAACATGTTAGCTGAAGCGTCGTGCGACCTTTGCATTCAAAGGCAACGTTCAGAAGTCGGGAGCAGCATTACTACGTGCTTTAATTTAAAATAAAAATCTCAAAGAGCTGAGTATTAATTTATTTTTGTTTGATTGTTATCAGTTGGCTTATTGAGAATTCCAATGCAATATTCCTACTGCTGACTACTTATATCTTTTCATTAACTTCTTGAGAAAAATTAATGACTGCTCCCTGACGAAAGACATATACTCGAGCAAAAGGCAGTGTGAATATAATATTTTGCCTGTAGTGTCTGAAAAAGGTTGTCGTGCATTATGAAACCTCCCCAAGGAGGAGAATACAGCAGCTGGAATTATTGGCCAACAACTTAGGCACGTATTGGTCGTAGTGTAAGAAACACGTCATACAAAATTTCATCATGTGTTGATACAACACGGTAACGCACTTCACCGATTTCTCTAACAAGACTGTCGAAGAGCTTGAAAAGTCATCCCTTGCGCACTTATTCTTCTAATCTTATGGTTTCATATGTTTCTCTTTCAAGCTCCTTATTGAAAACCAGACAAGGAAATTACTCTCTTGATGTAATTTTACTTAAACCTCGTCTGAGAAAACCTTTAACTCAGACCGAGTAGGTTTCTACAGGCGTAGAGTCGGTAACCTAGCTGAGCGTTGTCATACTGTTTTAGTTAGCGTGACAAAATATACAACTGATGATCAATTTCTCTCTGATGTTTACTGTTTTGTTCAGTAAAATGATGTTGAAAGTTAACCCTGTGGGGACTATATAAATGATTGAGAATGAAGCAAGATTTACTAGAGTTCCAACAACATTTATTTTTCAAAACGAAAAAAGACATAAATTATGCTAAACAAGTTTTGATTGAATACCGTAAACAACTAGCATGTGGTTTAAGACCACAATGGAAAAGTATCCTGGGCGGCAGAAGAGAGTCAAGTACTCTGGCCCTAAAGATGTGGATAACGCAATCTGAACTGTATAATTATATGGATATGGTGTCTGTTCTATCGTACAATCTTAAAGATCTTTATCTAAATTGTCTGTGCCTTGGAGCTTGTTAGTCCTAGCTATGAGGTGTAACAAAGACTATCTCTAAACGTTTCTCAGACACCGGAGTTTCTTATACAACGAAGGCGACCAATGAAAGTGGATCACAGGCCTATTTGCAGTACTGCTGAACATGAAAACTTGTGAATTTTTATTACGCATGGCTCTGCACACAGTTCCTGGCTTACAACTCCACTGTGTAGATGCGTTCCTTCAGTCTGTCACTCCCAGCCCACCCTTCCGCTCGCACTGCTGAAGGTAGCTCGGCATTGTTCTGCTGGAGACCTGTCTCGATAAGGGGCTGTCCTGTCTGCCCTGTACGGCTGTGGGCCTGTCTAGCAACATTTACTGACGGATGGACTCGCCACCAATTGCTTTCAACTCCAAACATGCCGTTTCTACGAGCTAAGACCCATAAAAGCACTTAATGCTTTTAGCGCCCTACCAGGCTCCATAAACGTCTGCTCAGGCCATTAACTTTCTAGAGTCTCGCTAAGATGTGTCAGGTTGTAACAAAATCTTTAATAATTTTCTGTATACGAAAACTAGGTGAGGGAGTAACTTGTCCTCTCTCTCAATGGACAACGCTATGAAATTATGCAATTTACTTATTCAAATGAAATTCAAACTAACGTGTTACCCTTATGAAAAAGTCTATTTTAATGAAACTTGAAGCATCTGTAACAGGAGCGTCCTTTATCAGCACGAATTAGTATCATACTTCTCATTCTGTACGTTGAAACGGTGTGTGTTTACTTGTTCTCCTGTGTCACGATGAAGTATTATCGAAATGTGGCGTTTCATTAATAAAGTTTCCTTATTGATTTGAGATCTGTCTCCATGTAACGACTAAAAATATATGCTTTAGCGAGACTAGAACCAAACAGCCCCCATTTTACACATTACATGATATTTAGTAGAGCACTGCAGCAGTGTCCTGGTTAGAGCATATAAGCTCCAACGTAAAAGGGGACGTTAATCGCAATTTCCACATCTAATGACTTTCTTGGGCTCAAGAATCCAAATTGATAACTTTATTTTAAGACTTACGTGACACTCAGACTGTTTGGTGCAAATGATACGATGTTTCAAATGAATATTGTAAGCTAATGTCATCCAGGATGTAACTAGTCGGTCACAAGGTTGCCAAACATACCGTGCATTGTCGCCAATATTCGATTACACTTCTAGCAGGAAGAATACCAGAGTCGAGCGGTCTAGGAAGTGACTACATTTCGTGTCTCAAAAGTTGTGGCAGCTGAACGCCGAAATAACAAATTATATGTCAGTGAGTCTTATTTGCATTTCTGTAGCTTAGTCTAGGGACTAGAACCCCGAGTACAAACTAAACAACACAAATAATTAACTACCACAATTAATTGTATTTTTTCTGTATCAAGGGCACTGAAATTCAAAAACTCATCTCTAGATACGTTTCACATATTTAGAACATCTCCAGTAGTTATACTGTAAACATTATGAGTAGTCAACACATATTTTTTATGATAACAGACTTGGAAAATATTTTTATTTAAATCGATGTCAGTGGCACTGTCCATGAAAGGCGCGCACACAAATAAAGAGGCAACAGTACAGCATCGATTGCAATACGTAACATCCACAGGGAGATTTCGTAAGCTAAGAGCCGACCGATGTGGCCGAGCGGTTCTAGGCGCTTCAGTGTGGAACCGCGCGACCGCTACGGTCGCAGGTTCGAATCCTGCCTCGGGCACGGATGTGTGTGATGTCCTTAGGTTAGTTAGGTTTAAGTAGTTCTAAGTTCTAGGGGACTGACGACCACAGATATTAAGTCCCATAGTGCTCAGAGCCATTTGAACCGTAAGCTAAGATAACATGAAGTTTCAAATCAAGAAAGGCTACTATGCAGCGAAACCTAAGAAATGACAGAAAATGTCAGCTCAAAATTCCGTTGAAAATTAAACAAGCTATTGCATGCTGCGCAACTTCGATTCCAGCTTTTAATAACACGAAAGGAGAAGCAGTTGTTATCAGAAAGTGAAACGAGGAACACAAAACGCTTGAATAAAAATGCCATTCAGTTCATAAATACTGAACGAAAGATAGGCGTCATCTACTTACGATGATTAAAATGTAACAGCTGCTGATGCTTTGTCAATAAAAGCAAAAGCTCCCATGTTGAATAGCTTTTCTACGTGTAGCATCTTTAAGACAGAGAGAATCCGAAATAACAGCAGGTTCACCAAGCTGAGCGTGATGTATATGCGTCGCTTGCGCAGGTGTCATTAATTTAGCCCCTGACGTTTTAGTGTTAACGATGCCTTTAGGCTACCACAACAGCCATATGAGAATTATCGAGTTCTATTGCGGCGGCACAGCTCTAGAACTTGCAGAGACTATCCGTATGCTGCTGAATCACAGCGCCAAACTACCGCTACATCAGATTATACACCATACTTAATTTCTGCCTGTGACTGGATTGCTCAACAGGGGGTGAATAGCGTCAGTCTCCCGCTCCACACACTACGTTGTCTCAGTATATGACAGTTAATCGCTGCAAAACGTTCTATGCTCACATCTTTCTGCCAACGACTTTATCATAGAACTGTCACCCCGTAATCGGGTGGTTACATGAGTGTATGGTCTACCACACCACAATTCACGCCCAATATCCCTCCCCCCCCCCCAAACCGCACCACACCCACTCTAGATGTCTCATAAGTTACGAAACCGAACGCAGATTTATACCTCAATTAAGCAGCTTTTTATCAGCTTTTTTGACAGGGTACTCTACCGTTGCTCTGAAGAGAAATACAAGAATATTCCGTACGGCGACTATCGAATGGTTCCATTCTTCCAGGTCCATTAACCGAAAAATAGTGAAAATAAGCGACAGAGAAGCAGCTATGAATTAATTCATAACAATCAGTGAAATGTGGCATACTCTATTAGTCATCTGATGTTCCTGGAAAACTACTTTTTGACCTACACAGCACTGCAGTACAAGCTTAGGGGTTCTGTATGAATCTGGTACTTAAATTCGTTGCGGTACTTATCAATTAAGATAGGTCGCGAAATGGAAACCACAGTGAAAATCAAAACTGTTTTATTTGCAGCCGGCCGGTGTGGCCGAGCGGTTCTAGGCGCTTCAGTCTGGAACCGCGTGACCGCTACGGTCGCAGATTCGAATTCGGGCATGGATGTGTGTGATGTCCTTAGAGGTTAGTTAGGTTTAAGTAGTTCTAAGTTCTAGGGGACTGATGACCACAGATGTTAAGTCCCATAGTGCTCAGGGCCATTTGAACCTGGTTTTCTTTTTTTTTTTTTTTGCGGCAGTTCCAGCTGCTTATCTCCATAGTCGCCGATCCGACTCAGACGTTTGTCGTAGCGTTGAACCAGCTTTCCAATACCCTCGTTATAGAAGACAGCCGACAGTGCATTCCGCCAATTCTCTACGCTGGCCTACAGCTCCTTGTCTGTGCCAAAATGTTGTCTAGCCAGCGGTTCATGTGAGCAGAGATGACACTCAGAGGGAGACAATTAGGGGCTGTATTGTGGGTAATCAAACATTTCCAATTGAAAACGATGCAGGAGCATCTTCATTGCCCCTGCAGCTGAGAATTCTCTTGAAGAAGAAAACACACTACAGTTGGGTAATGTTGGCTGCATAGCTTCAGGGTAATTTCTCACCAGGCCCTCGTACTTGGCGGGAGACACTATTGTTCTAGGTACCTTTATGTGCTCCCTGTGTGCTCAGAACTAAAAAGAACGGCGTAACGCTATCGACTGGCGTACTAGATACACTGCCCAACGCACCTGTGCTAAACTTCATCGGAGTTTCACTGTGGTTTCCATTTCGCGACCGATCTTCCTTATTCTCCAAATAACCGTCGTACACACTGAGGCAGAGAGAAATAGTTTAATTATGTATCATATATTTAATTTAACGTATTGCAACGTATTTCAAGCATGATTTGCTCATCATCAGGCACTTACGCATACAGAAAACTGTTACATTAAGATAAATTACGTTAATTGAACTTAACATAGACCTGTTTTGTTCACTGTTCACTAGAGTGTTTGCTGGGGGTTTGGCGGAAAGTGTGTCAGTGGGTGGCCAGAGATCAACGTCCAGTGGTGCCTTCTGCTGGCGTGGAGCTGAGTTTCATTCTAATTGACGCCATAGACTGTATGCGAAACCCATAGTTTTACAGCAGTTATTGTGGTGCAGTATTGTGTGAAGGACTTTTTACATGATAAACAGACAAGCGTTGCTTTATAGCTTTTCTACGACATAAAAGACCATTACCTTCCAGTCACTTTCTTACAGTTCATTTATTACTAAGGAACTGAGAATTCTCCCCCTCCGCATATGTTGTCGAACAGACATTACTCATCTTTATCACTGGACATAATGGCTGTGTGCATGTGTGTGTGTGTGTGTGTGTGTGTGTGTGTGTGTGTGTTTGTGTGTGTGTGTGTTTGCGTGTGTTTTGTGTATAAAAGAGAAGAAACAATAAAAATTGCATTCAGTATCAGTGTGTAGTAGTTTAATGCAACATCAAGTTTTAAAATCAATTTGGAGGATGTATTTCGTCTGTAATGTGCTTGACATACACAGTTTGCTCTTGAGGGCGTGACTCGCGAAAAGTGCAGCGACAAACACTGCACAAGTGTTTATGTTGGCTGACCGACACACACTGCGGTAAACGCTAAGACATAAACAGGAAGATACCATCGTGGCTCTGAATGTAGTGGACCGAAATCACTAGCTGCACTTTCTTCCAGTAGTGAAAGTGAAACTCTGTTCTCATATAAGACGGAGGAAGTGGAACCAGTATTCATTTTACTAGTTATGAAATAATTAACCAGTGATATTATCCACTCTCATTTGACGCCAAGAAAAAGACAATCTTCTCACAAAGGAAGGTGGCGTAAAGTTTATTCAACACACAAAAAGAACTAAGGAGCTTTCCTGCACTTGAAAGTAGGATAGTAGATCTTTGTGTATGTGTGCATTCAGCACTGACATCTGCCACAACCCTTTACAGAACTGATGCGGCAGGAAGCATCATTATCAGACCATTTCAAACATCTTTCAATAAGTCGTCAGGAGATGGACCGAAAGTCAAATTAAGCCGCTTTCCCAGTCCTATTCAACCCACGATGGAGTGTTAGTTAAAGCAGTCTCATGTTCCAGCAATTACACTTTGACAATTCCCATACGCGAATTCTGATGGCCGAAAGAACCGGTTAATGTGTGAAACTAGCAGGCATTAATTAAGATCAAACTTCTACAACTCGAGGCGTACAACAAATGGAAATTCACGTTCAGAGCTGCTTTTCGCTTTCCTTGGCAAATAATGAGCAGCAATTATACTGTAATCATCGCGAGTAGATGATAGTAATGAGTGTGTGATTAGAACGGTATGGGCGCTCGCAGAATGTGGTGGTGGTGGTACATGATTTACCTGTTCTGAATGACGTTAATGATTGTGCATTGAATCTGACGCTTCCCACCTCAGTAAAGACGGCGTGTTGTCGTTGTCGCTTCTGATTAAAAACAACTCTGATTAAACTCTACCTATATCATCTTGCTCCTCAAGCTAGCGTACACTATGCACGTATGACTATGAACATCTTTTCCTGATATGCCGTCTCATGTTACCCTCAGCAACAATCAATTAATAGAACCAGAAACTCCTCACATTACAAATGAAACACCTGTCAATCTGCTCAGTATAATATATGTAACAACTATCTCATTAGCACCAAGTGAGGCATAGAATTTATTCTTGCGGTAAATATTACTTAAATTCAGCAGATAACTGCTCAACAAATAACTGTCTGCTACATAGCTGTAATTAAAGCCATTACACAGCTCTTATATGTAATCAGCTTGCTGTAATGTCGCTTCTACGGTTCTGAAATATACTAAACCTTTGGTTATTTGAATAAATAGACACTACACTCTGGGTCACATGAATTTGACATGTTTTAGCGCCATCGCTAAACAGTGACTAACGAAAGGGTGCCGTTAAATCCACATTACACAGATAGAAAGAAACATGTTCCCATATTTCCTCAGAAAACTGTTACATATAAAATGCCATCCGAAGAACGTTTGGCCGCTCAGTGACAGTCGACGGACTTCCAAGACTGAAACTAAATCAGTCTACTTAGTTCACTACATATTTATTTGTGATTTTAATGAAATTTCCTCAATCGTTCGTGCTTTATACGAACCAACATTGTTTAAGTTTTGGACTGGAAGAAGGTTATTTACAGGAAAATTACAATGCTTCATCAGGTTACCTTCCATTAGGAAAGTTGGTGCGCTCTGCGACTGTGGTATTATTTATAAATTATAGAGTGCAGCAATCAGTCGTCCTTTTTTGTAGGTTTTATTTGGCAAATCCAGATTTCGGCTAGTGTCTAGCCATTATCAATGCACTATTTTCTAGTCTCGATACATGTCAGTTCCCTGTTGTTCGGACGTCAGTCACAATTCTTTGAATACTTGAGTAGTATTCAAAGAACTGTGACTGAAAAGGCTAGACACTAGCCGAAATCTGGATTTGCCAAATAAAACCTGCAAAAAAGGGCGACTGACTGCTGCCCTATATAATCTATAAATTTATAAATTACAATGCCTCTTTGGGCGAAAGTTGCTTCATTCTTCAGTAATTGTTGCCATGCTTGCTAAGTTTAGGAACCAGGATTCTGTAGAATAACATCGTTCAAATCGGCGTCAGACTCAGCATTGCAGCAGTGTAACGTTACAGCACAGTTGCTCCAGAGTACCAATAAATCACACAAACTTTGGGAAGCCTAAATCGTAAGTGAACAACTGACACGTAGAAAGTCTACCACACGATACTGCACCACACTGGTCCTTACGCACGTTGTATGTTGGGTGCATCAGAATTGTTCTGCAGTTAGCTTCAAATGCCGGTTCTCTAAATTTTCTCCATAGTGTTTCTCGAAAAGAATACCAGCTTCACTCTGGGGATTCCCATCTGGGTATCCAAAATATGTCCGTAATACTTGCGTGTTGTTCGAAGTTACCAGTAACAAATATAGCAGCACGCCTGTGAACTGCTTCGATGTCTTCCTTTAATCCGACCTGGTACGGGTCACATACACTCGAGCGGTACTCAAGAGCAGACCCCACCAGCGTCCTATACGCGGTCTCCTTTACGGATAAAACATACTTTCTTAGAATTCTCCCAATAAACCGAAGTCGACCATTCGCTTTTCCTATCACAATCTTCACATTCTCTATCCATTTCATATTGCTTTGCAACGTACGCCCAGATACTTATATGACTAACTGTGTCAAGCAGGACACTACTAACGTTGTGTCCGAACATTACGGGATTGTTTTTCCTCTCATTAACTTACATTTTTCTACATTTAGACCTAGTTGCCATTCATCACACCAACAAGAAATCTTGTATCTTGTAATTTCCTGCAACACCTTACCGTACTCCACGACATCATCAGCAAACAACTGCAGATTGCTGCCCACCCTGTCCGCCAAATCATTTACGAGGTACATTCAAGTTCAAAGGCCTCCGATTTTTTTCTCCGGACTGCAAAGAGATGGGAACGTGCGCATTGTTTTAAAATGAGGCCGCATTCTTTATCAATACGTCCCAGAGATGGCAGCACTGTACGGCACATGGAATTTTACCGCCAGCAGCGAGAATGAGAACTGTTTTAAATACTTAAAATGGCGACGTTTTCCTTCCTTGAACAGCGTGCAGTCATTCGTTTTCTGAATTTGCTTGGTGTGAAACCAATTGAAATTCATCGACAGTTGAAGGAGACATGTGGTGATGGAGTTATGGATGTGTCGAAAGTGCGTTCGTGGGTGTGACAGTTTAATGAAGGCAGAACATCGTGTGACAACAAACCGAAACAACCTCGGGCACGCACAAGCCGGTCTGACGACATGATCGAGAAAGTGGAGAGAATTGTTTTGGGGGATCGCCGAATGACTGTTGAACAGATCGCCTCCACAGTTGGCATTTCTGTGGGTTCTGTGCACACAATCCTGCATGACGACCTGAAAATGTGAAAAGTGTCATCCAGGTGGGTGCCACGAATGCTGACGGACGACCACATGGCTGCCTGTGTGGCATGTTGCCAAGCAATGTTGACGCGCAACGTCAGCATGAATGGGACTTTCTTTTCGTCGGTTGTGACAATAGATGAAACGTGGATGCCATTTTTCAATCCAGAAACAAAGCGCCAGTCAGCTCAATGGAAGCACACAGATTCACCACCACCAAAGAAATTTCGGGTAACCGCCAGTGCTGCAAAAATGATGGTGTTCTGGGACAGCGAGGGCGTAATCCTTACCCATTGCGTTCCAAAGGGCACTGCAGTAACAGGTGCATCCTACGAAAATGTTTTGAAGAACAAATTCCTTCCTGCACTGCAACAAAAACGTCCGGGAAGGGCTGCGCGTGTGCTGTTTCACCAAGACAACGCACCCGCACATCGAGCTAACGTCACGCAACAGTTTCTTCGTGATAACAACTTTGAAGTGATTCCTCATGCTCCCTACTCACCTGATCTGGCTCCTAGTGACTTTTGGCTTTTTCCAACAATGAAAGACACTCCCCGTGGCCGCACATTCACCAGCCATGCTGCTATTGCCTCAGGGATTTTCCAGTGGTCAAAACAGACTCCTAAAGAAGACTTCGCCGCTGCCATGGAATCATGGCGTCAGCGTTGTGAAAAATGTGTACGTCTGCAGGGCGATTACGTCGAGAAGTAAAGCCAGTTTCATCGATTTCGGGTGAGTAGTCAATTAGAAAAAAAATCGGAGGCCTTAGAACTTGAATGCACCTCGTATGTAGATAGAGAGCAACAGCGATACTATTACACTTCCCTGGGGCACTCCTGATGATACCCTTGTCTCTGACAACATACTGGATTCTATTCTTTAAGAAGCCTGCGAGTAATCTGTTAACTTATTCCATTTGTTCGTACATCCGTTAACAGCCTGCAATGGGGCACCGCATGAAACACTTTTGGGAAATCTAGAAATATGGAATCTGCCTGTCGTCCTACATCCACAGTTCGCAGTATATCATGTAAGAAAAGGATCAAGCTGAGTTCCCTTCAGCGATTCCTTCTAAAACCAAGCTGATTCGCGAACATAAGCTTCTCGGTCTCAATAAAATTTATTATAATCGAACTTAGAATGCCGGCCGGGGTGGCCGAGCGGTTCTAGGCTCTACAGCCTGGAACCGCGCGACCGCTACGGTAGCAGGTTCGAATCCTGCCTCGGGCATGGATGTGTGTGGCTCCCTTAGGTTAGTTCGGTTTAAGTAGTTCTAAGCTCTAGGGGACTGATGACCTCAGAAGTTGTCCCATAGTGCTCAGAGCCATTTGAACCATTTGAACTTAGAATACGTTCAAATATTCTGTATCAAACCGATGTTAGCGATACTGGCAAGTAGTTTTGTCCTTATACACAGGAATAAGTTGCGCTTTTTTCCAGTCGTGTGGGATTTTGCAACGGGCGAGAAATCCAAGCTAGGTAAGGCGCCAATGCCGCGGAGTACTCTTTGAAAGACAGAACTGGAATTCCATCTGTACCTGGTGACCTATCCGTTTTCAACTCCTTCAGTTGTTTCTCTAAGCCAGGGATGCTTATTACTATGCCGTTCATACGGAAGTCTGTCCAATGGTCAAATGATGGTATGATTATACGATTCTACTGCGTGAACGATTTCTCAAAGGTGAAACTTAAAATTCTGGCTTTCGTTTTGCTATCTTCAGCTGGCACTCCGGACTGGCTAAGAAGTGACTGGATAGAAGCATTAGGCCCACTTAGCGATTTTACATGTGACAGTTAATGACTTGTGTTGTTTAGTTTGCAGTCGGCGCATCCTGAGTATTATTAGTGACGACACAGTAATCCTTAAACCCAGTTACAGAAAGGCATTGACGTATAATATGGTATTTCAGTACTCGGCCGCCACGTCTTTGAGACACGAACAGTACTCCCAAGACCCCTCGAGGCTGATATCCTTCCTGCTAGAAGTGTAACCAAATCTTGGCAACAATGCAAGACATATTTGGCAACCCTGTGACCGACAAGTTACTTCCTGGATGACAGAATTTGCCTACGATATTCACTGGATACATTCACGCCACATTCATTAAATGATCTGAGTGATTTTCACATAAGGTATCAAATGATGTTATCATTTTTGTGTTTTTGAGTCCAGGAAAATCATTCGACGTGAAAATTGCAGTTAATCTGCCCTTTTACGTTGCGACCTTGTATGTCCTAGCCAGCACCGGAGCAATAAGGGAGAGTACGATGCTGCAGTATTCTACTGGCTGTGAGGCAAAATGTTTGCCTGTAATGTGGGGGCTGCTCTGTTTCCCAGTACATGTCTCACTTAATCATACATTTTTGGCCGTTTTGTGTCACAGTTACATGCAGTCAGATCTAAAATTGATAAGGAAACTTTATTTATGAAACACTACTTCATCATAACACAGGACAACACATAAACACAAATTGTTTCGAAGTCCGGACTGAGTAACATCTTATTAAATCGTTCTGATATACGCACACTCCTGTTACAGATGCTTTATGATTCATTATAATAGACTCTAGTCATAAAGATAACATGTTAATATGAATTTCGTTTTAATTACTTCAGAGCATATTTTAACAGCGCTGCGCATTGTTTTATTGAATAAGATAAAATATGTGAAATTAATCATCAACAGCATATTATCTAAAGTAGTCTGACAATGCTCAGGTAATCAATGAGGAAACTTTATTTATGAAGCGCCACATTTCCAAACTATTCCAAGCCTGTAGAAATCTATTGGATCTTAGTTAAAGATGCCGTCAGATTCCAAAGAGAAATTTGCTGAAATTTTGTGTAAGAAGCTTGAGAGAGAAACATTTGATGCCATAAGATCAGAATAATAAACACGTCAGGGATTACTTTTCAAGTTCCTCCATAGTTTTGTTAGTGAAATTGGCAGAGCGCGTGTTGCATTAACACATGATTTGAAGTTTTGAATGGCGTTTTTCTTACACTACGACCAAAATGTGCCTAAGTTCTTGGCAAAAAATAACACCTGCGGTATTGTCTCACCTGGAGACGTTTTCTTAATACACAACATCCTTTTTCAGCACTAGCGGTAAAATAATATATTTACAGTGACCTATGATAGAGTATATGTTTTTTGTCAGGGCTCAGACATTAATTTATCTTAAGAAGATAGTATAAACACATCACAACAGTCATCAGGAAATATTGCATTAGAATTTTCAATAAGCCAACTGATGACGAGAAAACAAAAATTCGTTAATAGTCTCCTCTTCGATATTTTGTTTAATTTAGAGCATATAGTACTACTGCTCCCGACTTCTGAATCTTGCTTTTGAACGTAAATGTAGGACGACTCTGAAATGGTCGCACTTCATTCAATATGTCTGTTGTCGAGAGTGCCTGAATGTGCAAAATCATTCATGCCAGAACGACCATTCTTAAAGCAAAAAACTCTTATTTTTACCCAAAAGCCACATACAAAACAAATGTTCAGAGTTGTATCTGCCACTTTCACCTCTCTATTAAATCCAAAGCGAATAATGTAAAAATGTTAGACCTTTTTCCATTGCGACTATTTTTTGTCACACTTGAACAAGTTCATAAGTTTTAGGCATGCAAAACTCACTACGCAACTGTGAGATAAATACGAGATCTTCAAATCAGAAATTGACTGTGGAACTTTTTGCTATTGCAGGTCTGTTAGGAAATTAAACGAATGATACCTGAGGTTCCACCAGACTGATAACTTTAATGGATTATCCGATATGCGATTTAAAGAAGCTACGGAACATATTCTCAGTTCGAATATAATGAATTTCCTTGAGACAGAGAAGTTGCTGTCGATGCATCAGCACGTCTCCTGCGAAACGCAACTCGCCCTTTTTTCACATGATATCTTGCGAACCATGGATGAAGGGTATCAGACGGATGCCATATTCCTAGACTTCCGGAAAGCGTTTGACTCGGTGCCCCACTGCAGACTCCTAACTAAGGTACGAGCATATGGGATTGGTTCCCAAATATGTGAGTGGCTCGAAGACTTCTTAAGTAATAGAACCCAGTACGTTGTCTTCGATGGTGAGTGTTCATCGGAGGTGAGGGTATCATCTGGAGTGCCCCAGAGAAGTGTGGTAGGTCCGCTGTTGTTTTCTATCTACATAAATGATCTTTTGGATAGGGTCGATAGCAATGTGCGGCTGTTTGCTGGTGGTGCTGTGGTGTACGGGAAGGTGTCGTCGTTGAGTGACTGTAGGAGGACACAAGATGACTTGGACAGGATTTGTGATTGGTGTAAAGAATGGCAGCTAACTCTAAATATAGATAAAAGTAAATTAATGCAGATTAATAGGAAAAAGAATCCCGTAATGTTTGAATACTCCATTAGTAGTGTAGCACTTGACACAGTCACGTCGATTAAATATTTGGGCGTAACATTGCAGAGCGATATGAAGTGGGACAAGCATGTAATGGCAGTTATGGGGAAGGCGGATAGTCGTCTTCGGTTCATTGGTAGAATTTTAGGAAGATGTGGTTCATCTGCAAAGGAGACTGCTTATAAAACACTAATACGACCTATTCTTGAGTACTGCTCGAGCGTTTGGGATCCCTATCAGGTCGGATTGAGGGAGGACACAGAAGCAATTCAGATGCTGGCTGCTAGATTTGTTACTGGTAGGTTTGATCATCACGCGAGTGTTACGGAAATGCTTCAGGAACTCGGGTGGGAGTCTCTAGAGGAAAGGAGGCGTTCTTTTCGTGAATCGCTACTGAGGAAATTTAGAGAACCAGAATTTGAGGCTGACTGCAGTACAATTTTACTGCCACCAACTTACATTTCGCGGAAAGACCGCAAAGATAAGATAAGAGAGATTAGGGCTCGTACAGAGGCATATAGGCAGTCATTTTTCCCTCGTTCTCTTTGGGAGTGGAACAGGGAGAGAAGATGCTAGTTGTGGTACGAGGTACCATCCGCCACGCACCGTATGGTGGATTGCGGAGTATGTATATAGATGTAGATGGAATGGAGTGGACTCAAACACACGACTTTATGTTTAGAATTTCTGGAATGACTTATGTGACAGAATTAGCTAATTCAGTTTTCAGTGAGCGTAGTAGTGAGCCGGCCGGAGTGGCCGAGCGGTTCTAGGCGCTTCAGTCCGGAGCCGCGCCACCGCTACGGTCGCAGGTTCGAATCCTACCTCGGGCATGGATGTGTGATGTCCTTAGGTTAGTTAGGTTTAAGTAGTTCTAAGTTCTAGGGGACTGATGACGTCACATGTTAAGTCCCATAGTGCTCAGAGCCATTTGAACCATTTTGTAGTAGTGATTTTGAGATGTCACTTTTTGTAATAAAATTGAGTTTACAAGCGTTGAGGAGTATCTCATCTCTAGTGACGCGTTCCCGAGTATTTTCAGTACTGTGGTGTTTATTTGCATCTGGACTTATTACCTAAAAAGTGCAGTGTTCTCTAGTATGCTTTTGTGGTATACGTTTTATGTAGTGAAAAGACAGTAATGGAAGGAGATTAGAGACAGTTACGTTATGTGATATACATGCAAATCAGGCGTAACACAATTCAGGTCTTTCGCTTACTTTTGGCATGATAGTATGTTAACTGCAAATTTTACAACGTAGCTTGTCAGCACCATTAAAGGCTCACTTTTTCGAAATCCCGTAGTTATCTTCCTTTGTGACATACAAGTTTGAAATTTGGCCCTAAGCGGCCTACCTGCAACCATCCTATGAAATGGCGCGAAAGCATGGCACCCTCCGGTTCGGCGAAGCTTTAAACAGCAAGGTACCGATACGCGCAAAAAAAAAAAAAAAAAAAAAAAATAAAGGCCAGACCTCAGTTCATTTGGTGCGTCAGGCGGGTTAATTATGTCACATTTGGCACAAAATTTCAACACAGTTCTTCCCAGAGCCATCGTGGACGTTTCACATGGTGAGAATTTCGTCGCGCACCTTCCTACCCACGTTTCACCCCCTCTTTCGACGCCTCTGCGATGTAGGTTACATCCGCGGCGCCAAGCGTTTTCGCGTGGTTTTCTTGTGTGTGACAAGGTAAACTTTTCAGATACACCGTCGCTCAGTATCGATCTGGGAATGCCTCAGAGGGTAGCATATGGAAAACACTGACAAGGAGGAGGAACAGGATGATAGGACATCTGTGAAGACATGAGGGAAAGACATCCATGGTACTAAAGGGGGCTGTATAGGGCAAAAACTGTAGAGGAAGACAGAGTTTGGAATACATCCAGCAAATAACTGAGGACGTAGGTTGCAAGTGCTATTCTGAGATGAAGAAGTTAGCACAGGAGAGGATTTCGTGGCGGGCCGCATCATCTCAATCAGAAAATAGCATAAAGAGCGTCAATGGAACCGCCGCTTGTTTGGGACGATTCATCCCTTCTCTAGGACATCGTGGGGTTGCAAACCCATTCAGTGCGAGCGCACCTCTTTGGAGTGTAGCGTGACGTCAATTTTTGCTCCGGCGTGCAGGATAGAACCACTAGGGATCGTGCAAAACCATTCAAAGAAATTCGAACGTGATCTGAGAAAGCAAAGGGTGTTCATGGTTTCACAGCCCTCCTGCTCTGCGCGCTCATGTGGAGTGATCACAGCGGACAAGGTGGAGTGTGTTGACGGCGGGGGCGGGGGGAGAGAGGAGACTCGACAGTGACACATGCGTGAATGAAACGGAAATTGGTTCCTCTATGTCCCCCCAAATTCCGAAAGATCCTCGGTACAATGACAGACTGTCTCTCTACGGGTACATTCTTAAAGTTCCCAACAGAAGTTAGAGAGCGGCACCGAGGCTGTTGCCAAACTGGGGGGTTTGCCGTTTTATTCACGCATATGTCAATAACACATGCCCGCTATCACACCACAGAAGGGCGCTGAGGACTGTAAAAGGATAAACACCGCGCATTCATATAATATATACGCGTAGCTGGGCAATGGATCCAACCTTCTTCGGTGTGGATGCACAAATAAATCCGATCTTCTGTAGCGAACACGGAATCAATGGACACGGACTGCTGGATACTTGGCGCTCGGTAGTCATGTGGATCGGCCGTGAGATGTGGCGAGATAGTGCAGTTGCGATAGCTAAAATGGTTCAAATGGCTCTAAGCACTGTCGGGCTTAATATCTGAGGTCATCAGCCCCCTAGAACTTAGAACTACTTGAACCTAACTAACCTAAGGACATCACGCACATCCATGCCCGAGGCAGGATTCGAACCTGTGACCGTAACAGCAGCGCGGTTCAGAACTGAAGCGCCTAGAACCGCTCGGCCACAGCGGCCGGCTGCTGTGATAACACTGTGTCCCGGATGGCGCACTGGCTAACGCACCTGCCTCGTAAGCAGGCGATCCCGGTTTCGAATCTCAGTCCGGTACACATTTATCCCATTGCCGCTGATTCCGCATAAAGTCCCGCTGCAGCTGACAGCAGTCATACTCTTCGATTTACTTATGAGGATAAACACCTACCACGCACACAACGTTCGCCTAAAAGTATCGGCAACTTCTCAGACAATGAAGCATCATGGTGTTGCATGCACACAAGGCGTTGCATCCGCTGACTGCGTCTATCACAACGAGGACAGACGGCACGACAAATGCCATCAGAGGTCCTCTATGCCACGGACCTGCTTTCTCCGCCGTGTCACGTATACGGAACTGGATCGGCGCGAATTTCTCCGCGCCCCGGCTGTATAGGGCGGTACAAGTCAACATGTCGTAGTTCGCGCCACCGAAGCTCTGCGAAAATTCATGCGCCGGCCCTTAGCAGTCCTTCAGTGAGGGCCTGGTCCGTAGCAAACGCAGCGGTACCTACGACTTGCAGCGATATCCCGTGACATACCTGTCGGCCAATTACGCCGAATATCCAAGCTCCGTCGTTACGGATTATCAGTTCCGTAGTCTTCAGGTCCCACTACGTTTGTTCACTGTGAGGTCAGATGTATGCCTGTTAGTGTCTGAGAAGATGTATTGTTGTCTATTGAGAATAGTATTTCCTTTATTATTAAATCTCTCTACTGAGGTCGTAATAAACACCTGACCCTATTTTCTGATTGAGGTGATGCGGCCCGCCACGAAATCCTCTCCTGTGCTAACTTCTTCATCTCAGAATAGCACTTGCAACCTACGTCCTCAGTTATTTGCTGGATGTATTCCAAACTCTGTCTTCCTCTACAGTTTTTGCCCTATACAGCCCCCTTTAGTACCATGGATATCTTTCCCTCATGTCTTCACAGATGTCCTATCATCCTGTTCCTCCTCCTTGTCAGTGTTTTCCATATATTCCTTTCCTCTCCTATTCTGCGTAGAACTTCCCCTTTCCTTACTTTACCAGTCCGTCTAATTTTCAACATTCGCCTGTAGCACCACATCTAAAAGGCTTCGATTCTCTTCTGTTCCGGTTTTCCCCAGTCCACGTTTCACTACCATACAATGCTGTACTCCAGACGTACATTCTCAGAAGTTTCTTCCTCAAGTCAAGGCCGATACTTGTTATCAGTAGACTTCTCTTGGCCAGGAATGCCTTTTCCGCCATAGCTATTCTGCTTTTGATGTCCTCCTTGCTCCATCCGTCGCTGGTTATTTTACTGCCTAGGTAGCAGAATTCCTTCATCTACTTCGTGACCATCAATCCTGATGTTAAGTTTCTCGCTGTTCTCATTTCTACTACTTCTCATTACATTCGTCTTTCTTCGATTTTCTCTCAACCCATACTGTATACTCATTAGACTGTTCATTCCGTTCAGCATATCATGTAATTCTTCTTCAGTTTCACTCAGAATAGCAATGTAATCAGCGAATCGTATCATTGATATCCTTTCACCTTGAATTTTAATTCCACTCCTGAACCTTTCTTTTATTTCCATCATTGCTTCTTCGATTTACAGATTGAACAGTAGGGGCGAAAGGCTATATCCTTGTCTTACACCCTCTTTAATACGAGCACTTCGTTCTTGCTCGTCCACTCTTATTATTCCCTCTTGCCTGTCGTACATATTGTATATAACCCGTCTCTCCCTATAGCTTACCGCTACGTTTTTCAGAATTTCGAACATCTTGCAACATTTTACATTGTGAAACGCTTTTTCCAGGTCGACATATCCTATGAACGTGTCTTGATTTTTTCTTTCGTCTTGCTTCCATTATTAACCGCAAAGTCAGAATTGCTTCTCTCGTGCCTTTACTTTTCCTAAAGCCAAAGTGATCGTCATCTCGTGCATCCTCAATTTTCTTTTCCATTCTTCTGCATATTATCCTTGTAAGCAACTTGGATGCATGAGCTGTTAAGCTAATGTGCGATACTTCTCGCAACAGGTATTGTAAAGCCAGGAGTAACAACGAAAAACATTTTTGGTGTCGACTTACACGATAAAATGTGGGTAAAAAATGAATACGTCGTGTGTATAGCGGGTGCAAATGATATTGCAAAAGACGAAGCAAATAATTTCCTATTGGAACAAAAAAAGTTCCTGGAACGCATTAAACAACTAAAAAATGGTTCAAATGGCCGTGAGCACTATGGGACTTAACATCTGTGGTCATCAGTCCCCTAGAACTTAGAACTACTCAAACCTAACCTGATGACATCACACACATCCATGCCCGAGGCAGGACTCGAACCTGCGACCGTAGCGGTCACGCGGTCCCAGACTGATGCGCCTAGAACCGCACGGCCACACCGAAACAATTAAATACAATAGTTGCAACGTTACCACACAGATATGATCTAATGTATCACTCGTGTGTCAACAAAGAAATACGAAAAACTAAGATTAAAATAAAGCAAATGTGTTCTTTGTTTGGAAAATGTAGCGTCCTAGACATAGGCAAATTGGACAGATTTCACCATACAAAACACGGAAGGAAAAAACTTTGTGTGTAAAATGGTAAATGAAATCATTGCGAACAGGGAGAGAGCGAACAGTAAAATTCCATGTACCGGTATGGGACCAGTCTCAGCAGCAGGAGAAGCAGCATCGTCAAAAGCAGGAGAATTATCAGTGACAGGACCAACAGCTGAAACATCAACACATGCAGCAGAAACT
This sequence comes from Schistocerca cancellata, assembly GCF_023864275.1. Taxonomy (NCBI): domain Eukaryota; kingdom Metazoa; phylum Arthropoda; class Insecta; order Orthoptera; family Acrididae; genus Schistocerca; species Schistocerca cancellata. Next base: position 406,665,887 of record NC_064634.1, read on the forward strand.
GTTGCCCGCCCTATATGGAACAGAAAGCAAGTTCACCGTTTTTTATGTTCAGCCACTCATCCCCTTAACAAGACAAGAACTTCACCACCATGCCATCTGAAGGAGCAGTCAACATTGGAACATCCATCAAATGGTCATATACTGAGGAAGAGGAAAGCAGCAGTCCTATCCCATCTCAATGATTTTTTGCTGAGAGGCTACATCAAAACCACAGTAAGATTAGCACAATATTCTTACACATTAATGTGCAGTCTCTTAAAAAGAAACTAAATGAACTTCAGTATTGGCTGGAAAACTTAAACTGCATTGTTATTTCAATAAATGAACACTGGCTTAGAAATGAGGAACTAAAATTAAGTCTACCATTTGGATACGAAATGAGAACCAGCTACTGTAGAACAAGTATTAAACATGGTGATGTATCTGTACATGTTAAAACAAAAGTGTGAACCTGGACTATGAAGTTATAGATGTAAGTGGATTATGCTCAGAAGCAAAATTTGGAGCTGCAGCCATAATGTTGCCAAACCAGGAAATTATAATAGCTTCAGTATACCACCCCCCAAAACACAATGGAGACCTGTTTGTGGAGCTTCTGGAGAAACGGATACTATTGCTACTCAAATACAAAAACTATAGATTACTAATATTTGGTGATATCTATATAGACATTAGGTTTAAGAATAGAAAAGTTGATCGCTTGCTAGATACATCAAGATCCCTTAACTTCAGTTGCGTATATGACAAATCCACAAGACAGGAAACACGTCTAGAAAACACAATTTGTAATTTTCATCTAAACAAAGCAGAATTCAACACAATCAAGCTAGGCATTTAAGACCATAAGGGACTATGCCTCAGAGAAACTCTTAACAGTAAAGCATCTGAAACTTCCGCAGACTGTAGAAAAATTATAAGACCAATTAACGAATCAAAGCTAAACAAGTTGAGAAGTAAATTGAATTTTAATAAAATGGGATAAAATAATAACCACTGCAGGTGCAAATGAATCTAACAACAAATTTCTAGAGATGTTAACTGAAAATTTTTAAGCAAATTGTCCTAAATACTGCAAGAAAATATCAAAGCAAAATCGTTACATCAAACCACAAAATCTAAAAAGCTGGTACACCACACATCTAAGTAGAATAAGAATCATAATGCTACTCTATCGTGATAGGTCCAAGCACAATAATGCTGACAAGGAAATGTATATGAAAGTGAAAAAGATTTACAGGTCTGAAATCAAGGCAGCTAAGTGCAAAGCAAATGATACACATTTACTGAACTCAGTAAATAAATGCAAAACTGCATGGGAAATTATTAAAACAGAAACTGTGATGATAAAGTATACCAGACACTAATTCCACCTGATATTTTGTCAGTCCGCAATCAGATAACAGCATAATGGAGAACGTGAGCAAGGCAGAGGCACTGCTGCCAGAAATGAACAGTAAGCAGACAGACAGCTGTCACTGGACTTGTGTAACTTAGAAGAGGGTCAATGAATCAATAGCTAAACTCAGTCTCTCAAACTATGGTCTCTCAAATTATGTTATTAAACACATCAGAAATCAAATTGTAACACCACTGACTAAAATAATCAACAAAATTTTAAATGAAGGTAACTATCCAAAATGTTTAAAAGTATCTGTAGTTAAACCAGTACACAAGAAAGGAGATATAGCATCACCAGATAACTATCGACCAATATCACTTATACCCATAATAACAGAAATAATAGAATACTGCATGCATAAACAAATGAGTCAATATTTTGAACATAATAATATACTCACCTCCTCACAGTATGGTTTCAGATCTAGCCTTGCTACAATCAAAGCAGTTGAGAGTATGGTAGCAAAAATATACAGTTGTTTTGAAAATAAAGATATTGTCTGTGCAACATTGTTTGACCTCACGAAAGCTTTTGATATGGTCTCCCACAATATTCTCATAAAAAACCTCTACCACTATGAAGTGAGAGACAATGCTCTATGCCTAATGCAGTCATACTTGGACAATAGAAAACAGTTAGTTAAGGTAGATAATCAAATGTCAGAATGTCTCCCAGTTGTAAATGGTGTACCTCAAGGATCTGTTCTTGGACCTTTCCTTTTCATTATTTATGTAAATGATTTACCTGAAGTTGTATCACGTGATGCAGTGGTATATGCTGATGACACAATACTCATCACATGTGCTACCAATCTTAAAAATGTGCAACACAGCATGGCAGTGGCAATAGAGAGGTGCACTACTTGGTTTGTGACAAATGTACTGCAGAAGAATGGTAGTATAACTGAAGCTATTGTATTCAGTCTGAATGCTCCCAGTCATGGTAACAAAACAGTAAAATTATTAGGATTTAATGTCGATCAAAAGCTCAGCTGGGATACTCACACGGGGAAGATATGTGGCAAATTGGCATGTGCTGCACAAATTGAGGAGCAGTGCCAGTAAAGAACATCTGTTGAATGCGTATTTTGCATTCTTCCAATCGCACCTGAGTTGTGGAATACTGTTATGGGGCAATTCCACAGGCTCAAAATTAGTGTTTAAATGGCAAAAGAAAGCCATAAGCTGCGTAGCAGAACTTAGCCCATATGAATCATGCCGAGACTATTTTAAGAAACCAAATATAATGACAGTGCCTGCCTGTATATTTACAACTGCCTTGTCTCCATTAAAGAGAATCTGAGTAAATTTGGCTTAAGGAGAACAGTTCATGACTTAACATAAGAAGTGGACATACAATTAACATGCCATATGCTAGGCTTGCAAAGACACATAACAGCTACAAATATCTTGGTCCTGTCTACTTCAACAAATTACCTGAAAATGCCTACACATTGCCAGTAAATAAATTTAAAACTAGTCTTTCGAGGTGGACCAAAAGTAAAGTAATTACTCTGCTCAAGGGTTGCTTGAGTATGTGACAAATGACCCACATTCCTTATGAAAATGAACTATAAATTAAGTGCAAGTTATACATATGCGACACTGTGCAACTATTTTTATACTGTTTCATGTAATTATTGTTAACTATCTCTCTGATTATTTATTTGTCATTCACTGAACTATGTAGTGCATTTATCTTGTAATTGATCTATTAGGAAACTTCTTGTTGTTATTTACATTTGCACAAATATGTATTGCATCCATCATGGCTTATTATATTGTACTTAATAACATTTGACATGTCAACGTTCATATTGTCATTATTGTTTTTTTAGTATTATGTAAACACTGACGACTCCAGTTGCATGTAAATATGCCCAACAGTGGTATAAAACATTTGTATTGGTATTTGTATTTGTCAGCTCTTGCCGTCTTCGGAACCGTGTGGATGACGCTTTTCCAAAATTCAGGTGCTATGTGGCCAGACTCATAAATTCTACACAACAACATGAATAGTCGTTTTGTTGCCACTTCCCCTCATTATTATAGAAATTCTGATGGAATGTTATATATCCCTTCTGCTTTATTTGATATTAAGTCCTCTAAAGCTCTTTTAAATTCTGATTCTAATACTGGATCCGCTATCTCTTCTAAATCGACTCCTGTTTCTTCTTCTATTACATCAGACAAATCTTCCCCCTCATAGAGGCTTTCAATGTATTCTTTCCATCTATCCGCTCACTCCTCTGCACTTAATAGTGGAATTCCCGTTGCACTCTTAATGTTACACCCTTACTTTTAATGCCACCGAAGGTTTTTTTTACTTTCTTGTATGCTGAGTCTGTCCCTCTGACAATCATTTCTGTTTAGATGGTTTAGCTTCCCTGTATTTCCTATTCATTTCATTCCTCAGCGACTTGTACGTCTGTATTCCTGAGTTTCCCACAACATTTTTGTACTTCCTCCTTACATCAATCAATTTGCCTATGTCTTATTATTGCTTATCAAGCATCTCCCAGTGGGAGATATACCAACACCCTTGCAATCGTGTTACAGTCCAAAGTGGTCTTCTGTCAAAGCGGTAGGAGGATCAAAGCAAAATGTGCAGACACTCTGTGACCAAAATGGTACTGAAACAGAGGATGACAGACTAAAGGCCGAAATACTAAATGTGTTTTTCCAAAGCTGTTTCACAGAGGAAGACTGCACTGTAGTTCCTTCTCTAGATTGGCGTACAGATGACAAAATGATGGATATCGAAATAGACGACAGAGGGATAGAGAAACAATTAAAATCGCTCAAAAGAGGAAAGGCCGCTGGACCTAATGGGATACCAGTTCGATTTTACACAGAGTACATGAAGGAACTTGTCTCCCTTCTTGCAGCGGTGTACCGTAGGTCTCTAGAAGAGCGTAGCGTTCCAAAGGATTGGAAAAGGGCACAGGTCATCCCCGTTTTCAAGAAGGGACGTCGAACAGATGTGCAAAACTATAGACCTATATCTCAAACGTCGATCAGTTGTAGAATTTTGGAACACGTATTATGTTCGAGTATAATGACTGTTCTGGAGACTAGAAATCTACTCTGTAGGAATCAGCATGGGTTTCGAAAAGGACGGTCGTGTGAAACCCAGGTCGCGCTATTCGTCCACGAGACTCAGAGGGCCATAGACACGGGTTCACAGGTAGATGCCATGTTTCTTGACTTCCGCAAGGCGTTCGATACAGTTCCCTACAGTCGTTTAATGAACAAAGTAAGAGCATATGACTATCAGACCAATTGTGTGATTGGATTGAAGAGTTCCTAGATAACAGAACGCAGCATGTCATTCTCAATGGAGAGAAGTCTTCCGAAGTAAAAGTGATTTAAGGTGTGCCACAGGGGAGTGTCACAGGACCGTTGCTATTCATAATATACATAAATGACCTTGTGGATGACAGCGGAAGTTCACTGAGGCTTTTTGCAGATAATTCTGTGGTGTATCGAAAGGTTGTAACAATGGAAAATTGTATTGAAATGCAGGAGGATCTGCAGGGAATTGACGCATGGTGCAGGGAATGGCAATTCAATCTCAATGTACACAAGTGTAATGTGCTGCGAATACATAGAAAGATAGATCCCTTATCATTTAGCTACAAAATAGCAGGTCAGCAACTGGAAGCAGTTAATTCCATAAATTATCTGGGAGTACGCATTAGGAGTGATTTAAAATGGAATGATCATATAAAGTTGATCGTTGGTAAAGCAGATGGCAGACTGAGATTCATTGGAAGAATCCTAAGGAAATGCAATCCGAAAACAAAGGAAGTAGGTTGCAGTACGCTTGTTCGCCCACTGCTTGAATACTGCTTAGCAGTGTGGGATCCGTACCAGATAGGGCTGACAGAAGAGATAGAGAAGATCCAACGGAGAGCAGCGCGCTTCGTTACAGGATCATTTAGTAATCGCGGAGATGATAGATAAACTCCAGTGGAAGACTCTGCAGGAGAGACGCTCAGTAGCTCGGTACGGGCTTTTGTTAAAGTTTCGAGAACATACCTTCACCGAAGAGTCAAGCAGTATATTGCTCCCTCCTACGTATACCATGAGGATAAAATCAGAGAGATTAGAGTCCACACAGAAGCATACCGACAATCCTTCTTTCCACAAACAATACGAGACTGGAATAGGAGGGAGAACCGATAGAGGTACTCAAGGTACCCTCCGCCACACACCGTCAGGTGGCTTGCGGAGTATGGATGTAGATGTAGATGTAGATAAATAGGGTTGCAAGCCTACGATATCCGTAAAGAACGTGTAAATCGCCTGGCGAGAGTAACCAGTGTCAAAGATTGTGAAGAACGTCGTCCTGTTGCTGCACATCGCACTACAAACCGTAGTTTTCGACCTCGAAACGTGTGAGAATCAATGCTCCAAGGCAGGGGTGGTTTCACTCACGCCCTTTATGCCGCTTTCTGAGGTCATTTCGAGTCGATGTTCAGCGGTGGTGTTTCTGAAGTTAGGACACAAAGAAGAAAACAATTTTAACTCTGGACGTCACTGGTGTGACCTCCATCGCAGAGGCGTCGAAAGAAGCGGTGAAATGTGATTGCCTTGTACAGATGCAAGCAGAGTTGGCGATTTTTCGCTCACAGCCCCAGGCTGCGTTGGCTTCCATCACACAGCTTGAGGCTGCTGCCAAGAGGCATCACTGCAGGGGTCAGACGTGGGTATGTGAGGGATGTCGAGCACGACCCACATGTCCCCAGATCTGCCAGCCGCGGTGGTCTTGCGGTTCCAGGCGCTGCAGTCCGGAACCGCGGGACTGCTACGGTCGCAGGTTCGAATCCTGCCTCGGGCATGGATGTGTGTGATGTCCTTAGGTTAGTTAGGTTTAAGTAGCTCTAAGTTCTAGGGGACTGATGACCTAAGATGTTAGGTCCCATAGTGCTCAGAGGCATTTGATCCCATGTCCCCAGATCTATCCACTGCTGTGGCCGCCCTGGGTACTGCCCACACTGAGGTTGACCCCTCGCACGTGGTAGAGTGGGAGATCATTCCAAAGTCTGACAGGCAGCGAAAGACTTTCCATGGTGCCGATCGTAGGGCCTCTCCGGTTCATTTGACGAACAGGTTTTGGGTGTTGTCAATGGCTGACGAAGTCGTCCACACTGTTCCAGATGAGGCTTCTCAGCCCACAAGTTCTGGGCATTTATAGAGGGTAGGTTTTCTGGTTGTTGGAATCTCCAACGTTAGGCTCATAATGGGGCCCCTTACGAACATGGTTGTCAAGGAGGGGAAGGAAACCAATATGCACTCCATGTGCATACTGGGGTGAGTCATTCCAGATGTGGGAAGGGTGCTTCAAGATGCCATGAAGACTGCAGGGTGCAGCCAACTGCAAGGGTAGCCCATGTCGGTACCAATGACGTGTGTCGATTTAGATCAGAGGAGATTTTCTCTGGTTTCGGGTGGCTAGCGGAAATGGTAAAGACTGGCAGTCTTGCTTGTGACATTAAGGCTAAACTCACCATTTGCAGCATCGTCGATTGAACTGACTGTGGTCTTTTGGTGCAGAGTCGAGTGGAGAGGCGGTTCTGTGACCGTGTAGGCTGGAGATTCCTTGACTTGCGCCATCGGGTGGTGAGTTTCCGAGTTCCGCTTAATAGGTCAAGGGTCCTCTACACACAGGAAGCGGCTACACGGGTAATGGAGGCTGTGTGGAAGGGACAGATTAGAGTGTCACTGCGAACCACAGAAAGGGCGTCCGTCTAAAAGGGGACAGATAAAACACAGTAAGTTAGTTGTAGAAACGATTGGTATCGTGCTTCTAAATTGTCGTAGCTGTGTTGGGAAAGAACCAGAGCTCCAAGCCCTAATAGAACGCGCTGAAGCTCAAATAGTTATATGTAAGAAAGCTGGCTAAAGCCTAAAGTTCAGCTGAATTTTTTTCAAACTATCTAAAAGTGTTGAAAACGGATAGATTAAATGCAGTTTGTGGTGGAGTTGCTGTCAGAAGTAGCTTGCCGCGTAGTGAAATTGAAGTAGATAGTTCCTACGAAATAGTATGGGTAGACGTTATACTTGACAATCTGACTAAACTATTAACTGGATTGTTTTCCCAACCTCCCGACTCAGAAGATATAGCTGCTGAACAGTTCAAAGAAAACTTGAGTCACATTTCAAATAGGTACCACACTCATACAATTTTAGTCAGTGGTGACTTCAATCAACCCTCGATGCGCTGGAAAAATTATACGTTTAAAGCCGGCGGCAGGCATAAAACGTCATCCGAAATTGTACTGAATGCTTTCTCAGAAAATTATTTTGAACAATTAGTTCATGAACCGACTCGAAGCGTAAATGGTTGCGAAAGCATACTTGACCTCTTAGCAACAAATAATCCTGGACAAACAGTGTGTATCGTGACGAATACAGGGATTAGCGACCACAAGGCAGTTGCTGCTAGGCTGTTTGCCGTAACACATACAACTATCAAAAAGAAACGCAAAGTATATCTATTTTAAAAAGCTGATAAAAATGCTATTAACGCCGTTTTAAGAGACAGTCTTCACTCCTTCCGATCTGGTCATGTAAGCTTAGAAAAGTTGCGGAATCATTTCAAAGGGATAGTATCGGCAACAGTTGAGAGATATATACCACATAAATTAATAAGTTATGGTACTGATCCTCGATGCTACACAAAACGAGTCAGATCGCTGTTGCAGAAGCAGCGAAAAAAAAAAAAAACATGCCAAATATAAAAGAACTCAAAATCCTCAAGACTGGCAAAGTTTTACAGAAGTTAGAAATATAGCGCGTACTTCAATGCGAGATGCTTTTAATAATTTCCATAACGAATCTCTGTCTCGAAATCTGCAGAAAAGCCAAAGAGTTTCTGGTCATTCATAAAGCACACCAGTGGCAAGACGCAATCAATACCTTTACTGCGCGATAACAACGGTGAAGTCACTGATGACAGTGCTTCTAATGCAGAGTTATTAAACATGGTTTTCCGAAACTCCTTCACCAAAGAAAACGCGATAAATATTCTTGAATTCCAACAAGAACAACTGCCAAGATGAGAAACATCGAAGTAGACATCCTCGGTGTCGCAAAGCAGCTTAAATCACTTAATAAATGCAAGGCTTCTGGTCCAGACTGTATATCATTCAGGTTCCTGTCAGAGTATGCTGACACAATACTTCTATATTTAGCAATTATATACTACCTCTCGCTCATAGAAAGATACGTACCGAAAGACTGGAAAATTGCTCAAGTACGCAAAAAGGGAAGTAGGAGTAATCCGTTGAATTACAGGTCCGTATTACTAACATCGACTCTCAGTAGGGTTTTGGAACATATACTGTATTCGAAGATTATGAAGTACCTCGAAGAAAACGATTTTTTGACACGTAGCACTGATTCCATATTTTTAGATTTCCAGACACCGTTCCTCACAAACGTCTTGTAACCAAACTGGAATATCGCCTCAGTTGTGCGACTGGATTCGTGACTTCCTGTCAGAAAGGTCACAGTTCGTAGTAATAGACGGAAAGTCGTCGAGTAAAACAGAAGTAATATCCGGCGTTCGTCAGGGAAGTGTCATAGGCCCTCTATTGTTCCTGATCTATATTAACGACATAGGAGACAATCTTAGTAGCCGTCTTAGATTGTTTGCAGATGATGTTTTCATTTACCGTCTTCTAAAGTCGTCAGATGACCAAAACGAATTTCAAAATGATTTAAATAAGATACCTATATGGTGCGAAAAGTGGCAATTGGCCCTGAATAAAGAAAATGGGAAGTTATTCACATGAGTACTAAAAGAAATCCACTAAATTTCGATTACGCGATAAGTCACACAAATCTGAAGGCTATAAATTCAACTAAATACTTAGGGATTATAATTACAAATAACCTAAATTAGAACGATCACATAGATAATATTGTGGGTAGAGCAAACCAAAGACTGCGATTCATTGGCAGAACACTTTGAAGGTGCAACAGGTCTACTAAAGAGACTGCTTGCACCATGCTTGTCCGCCCTATTCTGGAGTATTGCTGTGCGGTGTGGGATCCGCATCAAGTGAGACTGACGGATGACATCGAAAAAGTACAAAGAGGTGCGGCTTGTTTTGTATTATCGCGAAATGGGGGAGATATTTCCACAGACATGATACGTGAATTGGAGTGGCAATCATTAAAACAAAGGCGTTTTTCGTTGCGACGGGATCTTCTCTTGAAATTTCAATCACCAGTTTTCTCCTCCGATTGCTAAATTATTCTGTTGGCACCCACCTAGATAGGGAGAAATGATCATTGTGATAAAATAAGAGAAATCAGGGCTCGCACAGAAAAATTTAAGTGCTCTTTTTTCCCGAGTGCAGTTCGAGAGTGAAACGGTGGAGACAGCTTGAAGGTGGTTCATTGAACCCACTGCCAGGCACTTTATTTGTGAATAGCAGAGTAATCATGTAGAAGGACAGGAAGAGGGAGGGGGGACGATCTCCCGTCGTGTGACACATCCGCGGCGGCGTTGGGAAGATTTATTGTGAAATTCACCCAGCTTATACGTCACATGAACTTCTGAGATGTGGCCTTTTGTTTTCGCGTGAGCCGATACCTTGCTGTCTGAAGCGCGGCAGAAACTCAAGGGCGACGTCGCATAGGTCCATTACAGATGAAGGATGAAGGCATCTTTGAGCCAGATTCGAACTTCTGAGTCGTTACGGGGTTTCTAAAAAGTGACTATTTCATTGTGTTGCACACTGTATGTGCAGTAGTAGTAGCATAAATAGTACTACTTATTGTTCTCCTTAGTCTGATAGCTGGTTTGACGCAGATCGTGTTAGTCTTCATAACTGCTACAACCCACAACACCCATTTGGAGATGCCTTGCTCCTCTGTAATTTTTACTGCTCCGCCCCCTCCTCCCCCTCCCTCCCCACCCCACCAGCTCTCCTCCCACATACATCCCTCTACAACAAAATTCAGGATTCCTTGATGCCTCATGATGTGTCATATCAACTGATGTGTTTCAGTCAGATTGTGTCAAAATGTTCTACCTTACTAATTTTCTATATTGTTCTATAGGACCACACTTCAACAGCTATCGGTCCGTATCTTACACTATCACATTAACATCTAGGCTACACTCCAGACACGTACCTTCAGAAAAACTTCCTGTCACTGATATGCACACTCAACGCTGACAAATTTCACTTTTTCAGAAATGATTTTTCTGCAATCCCAATCTGGATGTTATATTCTCCCTACTTTGGCCGCAGCATATTTGCTGCCCAAATAGAAAATTCTTCTGCTTCCTTATCTAATTCACACAGCATTGCCTAATTCAATTCGACTGCATTCCATTACCCTCGTTTTACTTTTGTCAATGTTCAACTCATAACCTCTTTTGAGGACACTATCCACTTCGTTCAACTAAACTTCGAACACCTTGGCTGTCTGTAACAGATTACAGTAACACTGGGAAACCTCAAAGATTTTACTTCTTCTCTCTGAACTTTAATTTCCCGTCCAAATCTCTCCTTGGTTACCTTTACTCCATGTACAGACTGAATAACATTGACGGTACGCTACAACTCGCTCCGTATTCTTCTCAAATACTTCTTCCTTTCATGTCCTTCGACACATAATTGCATACGGCTTTCTACACAAGTTGCAGATAATAGATAACGCTCTCTATTTTATCCTGGCTACATTCATAGTTTCGTAATATCTGTTCCAGTCAGAATTGTCAAAAACTTTCTGTAAGTCTACAAGCGCTACAGGCGTGTGCTTGCCTTTCAGTAGTCTCTATTTTTTAAGATATGTCATAGGATTACTATTCGCTGTTGTGTTCCTACATTTCTCCGGAACCCAAACTTGGTTTCCAAGAGTCTTTTAACTCTTCCCTTAATAATTCGTGTCAGTATTTGCGACCATGACTCATTAAACGGATGTTTGTGGTTCATTCATAGCCGCAAACACCTGCCTTATTTCGAATTGTAATTGCTACATACGCTTTGAATTCAGACGGTATTTGCTATATCATACATCTTACATGCCAGGTGAAATAATTTCTGATAGTCATGATTCTGAGTAGAATGTTTTAACATCTCCATGTGTTCAATAATGCATGTTGCAATGAACGGTGATTCCTATTTTCGCAGACTTTCTCTTTAAAAAGTATTATGTTAATTTTTGCGTACTTAATATTTAGATGTCATCCTTACTTTTATGCTGCCTCATACTTTTTGTTCCGATCCTTCTGATTCATAAATATTCATTTTCATTTCAGTGTCATCTTGACTCGATATTTTGCCTCCTCAGGTGTTAAGTTCATTTTATTTTATGATGAACTTAATATACTTAGTCATGAAGTACATGAAGTGCCCAGTATTAGGTCCTACATTTGTTATCGCAAGCACCGTTTGTTTATGCTCTACCTTGCATTTTACATCGCTTGATAGATTTTAAATGATTTAGTACTTTCTATGTATTTATTTATATATAGTATTGAATGCTACTGAAGTTGGCACTCTGTTTCTTTTATTGAGCGATCTGTATTAGTTTATTTTTCACTTGGTGTATGACAAGGAACAAAGTCCACGTGAGGTTTCCAATCTTTGCTCCTTGGTTCCATACCGTCTTTAAAATAATGTGATGTGTTACTATTTATTTACTTAATCTAAGACGCATATACATGAGGAATATGTTGGTATTCTTATTTGTCCAATAAGGTGTGCCTCAAAATGAAAGTTGATTATATTTGCAGAATTTCTCTCTTTGATAGTATCACTACTTATAGCTTATCCATTGTGGCGAAATATACGGCGGACATAATGACACATGTTAGTATTTATAAATTGTCCTCCGTAATGGAATTATGCTGGCCCGACATTGATATCATAATTTCAAAATATTTCTGGAACTTGTATTTTATGGATTATTCTCCTGTAAAAAATGTCAAAGGTTGGTCTCCGTGCGTCTACACGTATCATTCAGGTGCTAATGACCTACCATATAAGGCATTTGTTAAGTCTGGCACGCCAGACATTTCTCATTTTTCAATATTTCATGTAATTTGTGCTTATTTCATATATTACTTTAATGTACTGTATAAAATATTTTATTACGTCTGTTTGTATGCCCCCTGATATACCTTACACAACCAAGTCCGGCGCGCCAGCAATATACTCGATTTAGGTGTGCGAAACGGACTCGAACACAACTCACGAAATGGCAGATCTCAGGTTATGACAAGCCTTTGGCGCTGCTGTAGCAGAGTGGCGCAGTGGAAGCGTGCTGGGCCCATAACCCAGAGGTCCGTGGATCGAAACCACGCTCTGCTAATTATTTTTTTTTTTCCGTCGACCTCGTTTATTAAGCATATAGAGTGTGGGATGGAGTGCGCATTTATTGCAACTTTTATATTTGCTGTCGACAGTTCTGCAATATTTGGGTGCACGTGTATCTTTGACAACATGGTAACAGGTATTGTTAGTTGTCAGGCTGCGGTACTTGAAATAATATTACAAATACGACACATGTAGTATTGAAAGTTTTGAAACGTTTTTGACGTGCATTCAATTCTAATGTAATTATGGATTATGACGTCTGGTTTTGTGCTTGTAAAGTAAAATAATCTGATAATTACAATATTTAAGTAGGATTTTTGGACTGGAGTGTGGTGTATTAATGTGCGTTGTCTAATGTATAGCGAAGTATGCAGACAGTGCAGTGCTCCTCCATGTTAGTTTTTGCAGGTGCTGGTAAATGACTTATGGTCGAAATTAGTTAACCGCTGTATTTCAATAAACAATGTTCACGTTATACCTATACCGGATCATGTTTTCTTTTGTAAAGTACACCCATCAAAAAATGTTTTGCATCGCCTCGGTTCCGATAGTTTCGGAATCTGTACAGAAAATTGGAATAGAGATCAACATAAACATTTCCGCTCTTTTTATTGCTCATGAAAACCACACATTGCGTGTTGTACCACCATACAGCGAGACCTTCAGAGGTGGTGGTCCAGATTATTGTACACACCGGTACCTCTAATACCCAGTAACACGTCCTCTTGCATTGATGCATACCTGTGTCCGTCGTGGCATACTATCCACATATTCATCAAGGCACTGTTGGTCCAGATTGTCCCACTCCTCAGCGGCGATTCGGCGTAGATCCCTCAGAATGATTGGTGGGTCACGTCGTCCATAAACAGCCCTTTTAAATCTATCCCAGGCATGTTCGATAGGGTTCATGTCTGGAAAACATGCTGGCTACTCTATTCGAGCGAAGTCATTATCCTGAAGGAAGTCATTCACAAGATGTGCACGATGGGGGCGCGAATTGTCATCCATGTAGACGGATGCCTCGCCAATATGCTGCCGGTATGGTTGCACTATAGGTCGGAAGGTATCGTGCAGCCGTTACGGGCCTTCCATGACTACCAGCGGCGTACGTCGGCCCCACATAAAGCCATCCCAAAACAGCAGGGAACCTCCACCTTGCTGCACTCGCTGGACAGTGTGTCTAAGGCGTTCAGCCTGAACAGGTTTTCTCCGACGATTGTCTGGTTGAAGGCATATACGACACTCATCGGTGAAGAGAACGTGATGCCAATTCTGAGCGGCCCATTCGACATGTTGTTGGACCCATCTGTAACGCGCTGCTTGATGTCGTGGTTGCAAAGATGGACCTCGCCATGGACGTCGGAAGTTGTGCACCATGCAGCCTATTGCGCACAGCTTGGAATCGTAACACGACTTCCTGTGGCTGCACGGGTTCCTCCGAGCCATAATCCGTAGATAGCCGTCATCCACTGCAGTAGTAGCCCTTGGGCGGCCTGAGCGAAGCATCTCATCGACAGTTCCTGTCTCTCTGTATCTCCTCCATGTCCTAACAACAGCGCTTTGGTTTATTCCTAGACGTCTGGACACTTCCCTTGTTGAGCGCCCTTCCTGGCACAAAGTAACAATGCGGACATGATCAAACCTCGGTATTGACCGTCTAGGCATGGTTGAACTACAGACAACAGGACTCGTCTACCTCTTTCCTTGTGGAATGACTGGAATTGATCGGCTGTCGGGCCCCCTCCGTCTAATAGGCGCTGCTCATGCACGGTTGTTTACACCTTTGGGCGGGCTTAGTGACATCTCTGAACAGTCAAAGGGACTGTGTCAGTGATACAATATCCACAGTCAACGTTTATCTTCAGGAGTTCTGGGAACTGGGGTGATGCAAAACTTTTTTTGATGTGTGTATTTAGAGGCTGTGGATCCGAACAGAAACTAAAAGTTTCGTCGTGGTTTGTTCTCCCACAGATATTAATAATTCTGATGGAGAGTAATAACGTGCTCTAACTGTCTTGTTCATATAAGGTCTTTACGAGGTCTTTTCATGGTCATCTTCGCCTACTTTCTCTTGACTTCCCGTTCGTTTCCTTTGTATACCCTTTCTATATATTCTTTTCACCTTTAGGGCTTTCCTTCTTTTCTTCGAACTGGTTTGTCAGCTTGTGGTGTGCGTACTGTAAGACCTTCGGTACACACACCATCAGATTATTTGACTTGTCGCTCTAACGAAGTAGGCGAGTGTCAGCAATGTCTCGTGGTCTTATCGTGGCGTGTTTATCTTCTGCCGTTAGGTCAGACGATAGAAATGCCACTTGCACGCTTAGAGTAGCAAATTGACGGTGACCAACTTTAAACAGAACTTGATTAATTTTCACACACATTTAATAAAATAATAACAAGCGTAAACATTACTTAACTTGATTCTGGATGCTATTTACAATTGACAATCTGAAGTTCCTTTGGTCTTGGTACGTTAATCTTATTCTCACATATCTCTGATACTTGACAAAGGGTCTATTCATGTATCTTCATGGCTATGTACAGGAATATGGTAATCTTATTAGGCACAGACTTAAACTTGACTATAGACTGGTACAGACTAATGCAGACTGGAACGGACTAGTGCAGACAAAAGCAGACTGAGTAATCGGAGGTCTGTACACTCGTTATAATACCTCGCGCGTTCATGTATCACTGCGCGAGTGTGATCCGCGAGGAGAAAAGGTTCTACGTTAACAGCAATCTCATTGGCTGCGTTACATATTAATACGCGGATCGGCGGAAGCAGAATTTGGTCCGTCTCTATGGCAGCGCCATCTCGTAGTGCGGAGACGGACGAGCGCTGCGTCTGTGCTGTTGTGTTTAGCGGGGCGCGCTCTAGTGGGAAAGTTGTGTATGTACTGACTACGCGGAAGTATGTACACAACACAGCTGAACTCTTACTATGTGCACAAGTGCTTCTCTTCTCTCTAAAGCACCTTTCGGTGCTTCTTTTGGCGGAATGTATCTTTCTGATAATCATGCATGCTTCTTCAAGTTTTATTCGTCTGATTCCTATTTTCCCACTTCACTTTCTGTACTTTTATATTTTCTCCTTCATCAATTACATTCAATAACTCATGTGTTATCCAAGGGCTTCCATTAAGTATCATCTCTTTGCTGAGTTGTTCCTCACCTGCCTTCATTATACCAGCTTTCAAAGCTACTCAGTCCTCTTTATTGACTTCTTTTCCTTTGCTTCGCTCAATATTTGCATAATGCTTCCTTAAAAACTCTTAACAAGCTGCGATTCCTTCAAACCATCCGTGTCTCATCCTCATAATTTCTTATCACTCTACAGTTTCTACAGTTTTAACCTGCAGTTCATAGCCAATACATTATGGTCAGAGGCTACCTCTGCTCCTGAAAATGTTTTACAATTGAAAATATGATTTCAAAATCTCTGTCTTACCATTAAATAATCAATCTTGAACGTTCGTATCTTCAAGCCCCTTCCATGTATACAACATTCTTCCATGTTTCTTCAACGAAGTTTAGCATTGATTGAATTGTGCTCTATGCAAAATTCTAACACACGGTACCCTTTTCCTTCCTTTCCTCCTTCTTTTGCTATTTTTCCTTCTCTTCATTTTCCTATAACCGAATTCCAATCACTCAACACAATTAAGCATTCATCTCCCTTAACAATTTGAATGATTCCTTTATGTCTTCATCTGCAGAGCTAGTAGACGTTTAAACTTGTACCACAAGGCTGGATGTGGACTTCCTGTCTTACCTATGAGACCCAAATTCTATAGTGATGAACAAATTTTCATTGCTACCTCCTGTTTTGGATTGAACTATGAGTCCTTCATCACTGCCACTTCTGATGTCTGCAGTTTCAATTCGATCTTTACAGTTTACAATTGTCAAATTCCTTTCAAATGTCCTATTTCGGACTCTGTTTTTTTTTTCTGCTCCAACTTAAAGTCCATCTTTGGCCGTGCTGTGTGAGAGTAAATCGGATACAGGAATTAAAGGAGCACATACAGTGGAAGACGTAAGTCTTCTTCGCTGTAGTAGCTGATATAAAGCCTAAGACATTCGAGAAATGATACTTGTTCAAGGATCTAGCCAGTAACAACAATTTTACAAATGTCTAGTTATTTTCGATAGGAAGCCAACATTTTCTTTCCTCACTGCACATTGAGGTTTCATTTTCCAGATGATTTGTATAAAATGAAGACACACTTGTACAGTTTATGTTCATCATCCTGGATGATTGTCACCTCATAGGCGAGGAACGGTCAGTTATTTTCTGTTTTCAGTAACCCTTGAAGGACTACCACTTGATGTATCCTAAACACACACAAAAAAATCCTCTGACCTTACAACGTATAGTTATATATGCAATAAAGAAAACTCAACACACGGCAGCTAAGTGCATCTAACGAAGCTTCAGACTGAAATCTGAAACAAAACAAAAATGCACTCAGTACGCAGTACTTAGGAGACACCTTCGAAGTGCTCGAAAAGTCGTACTCACATTGTGGTACAACACGTTCGTAACACTGTCCATCATCTGCATAAATACTACTGTTAGAAATAAATTTTTAGTACAAAGCTAATCTCGTACCATTTGTCTTCTGCTTCTCGTTTAAGACCTCATTTGTGCTGTAAGTCACCATAAGAAGTAAGAAGCGTGATTAAGATTTAAGAAGAATAGTGATGTCCATATCTACACCACTAGAGGAAAAACTGGTCTTTATTACCCATTATTAAAACTGTCAGTGGCTTAGGAAAGAATTCAATATCGAGCACCAAAAATTTTCATCATTTATCCAATAGCATAAAGCGTTTGACAGGTAGAAAAACAAGTTTTAAATCTAATCTAAAATCGTCTCACCTGGACAACTCTCTCTACTCCATGGACGAATTTTTATTTCGATCTATATCTACATCCACATCTAAATTTAAAACGGCAAGCTATCTTTCGGAATGTGTCGGAGGCAGCGACGGGCGCCACCAATGCGTCACTTGCCCCTGTCTCTGTTCCATGCGCAAATAGTGCGTGGAAATAATCGCTGTCGGCGAGCGTCCTTATGAGTCATAATTTCATTGATTTTTCTCGTCGTGGCTATTTCACAAGAGGTATGTGGAAGGAAGTAATACGTTGCGCCGCTCTTCTTGGAGCGTACTGTGTGTCAGGTTAACATAAACCTCTCTGTGATGCACAGCGTCTCCTTTTAACATCTGGCCCCGGAGTTTGTAGATACTAAAAGAACTTTTGAGGAAAAACACCATCTTCGTTGGATTGTCTTTATCTCTCCTGCTAATTCAACATTGTAGGGATCCCAGGCTGACATTAATGTCCAAGCATGTGTCGTGAGAGCATTTTGTAAGCCGCTTTTTAATAGCTGAAGCACATGCCCTTAGCATTCTTCTTCTGACGTTTCCCTTGTTACATGCTTTTTTTTACAACTAGTGAACGCGGTCGTTTCTTGTTCGTTCGCTCCAGATGGTTATTCCCATACGTCCCACTGCTGTTACTGACTGCAGTGATTTATCGTAATCCAACAATAATGGAACTCTTCGCCTATTTACGGTAAATGCGCTTAGTTTCGTTCAACGTAAGCTACCAGACCCTGTACGAAGTGTTGATTGGGAACGGCAAACGCTGAACGCTGAACTGTGAGAAAACAGGAACAATCCAGGGTAAATTCGCTTTACAAACCACTCTTTTCGAACATATACAAATTACGATAGTTTCACATTTGTAACATCTGACAGAAAAAACGTTGCAAAACTGTAATAAGTTAAGATATTTAAAAAATATAAAATTGAAAATGACGCTTCTGAAACTGACGAGGCCCATATATAAATTAGGGCATATACCAATAGACTTCCAGAAATACCTCATGGTTCCTATATCGAAGAAAGCGGTAAACTACAAAATATAAACAGTACCGAACCTTAAGTCTAATATCACATCCAACGGAGATTGTCATAACGATAATTCTGAAGAGACTGAACGGAAGGTGGATGACACGCTGAGCGACTATCAGACTGGATCCAGAAGCGGATCAGTAACAAAAGAGGCGATTCTGACATTAACGCTCCTTATAGAAAAGCAAATAGAGAAAAGTGAAACAAGGTACATTGGCTTTTTTCGACCAAAAAAATGCATTTGATATGCTCCCAGAATGAGATTTTCACTCTGCAGCGGAGTGTGCGCTGTTATGAAACGTCCTGGCAGATTAAAACTGTGTGCCGGACCGAGACTCGAACTCAGGACCTTTGCCTTTCGCGGGCAAGTGCTCTTCAAACTTTTTCTTTTAATCTCATTTTGTTCCTTTTCGTTCGTTGTATCGGCTCTGGGCGGACGTCGAAAGACATCCGTTCCAGTTCGTTGTTGATCCATTAACTCAGTTTCTTTTTATTACAGAGGGCAGCTAGCCTAGACCGAGCACGCTGAGCTACCGTGCCGTCAGCCAACTGAGCTACCCAAGCACGACTCACGACCCGTCTTCACATCTTCAGTTCTGCCAGTACCTCGTCTCCTACCTTCCAAACTTTACGGAAGCTCTCCTGCGAACCTTGCAGAACTAGCACTCCTGAAAGAAAGGATATTGCGGAGACATGGCTTAGCCACAGCCTGGAGGATGTTTCCAGAGCACTTGCCCACGAAAGGTCAAGGTCCCGAGTTCGAGTCTCGGTCCGGCACACAGTTTTAATCTGCCAGGAAGTTTCATTTGATATGCTGTTTAGAAAGAGATGTTGAGAGTACGGAAGAAAGAACGTCTAAAATACAAAGACAAACGAGTGATAGAATTTGTACGTACGAAATGGTTGTGATTAGGAAGTCTCATTTGGAAAAATAAGCAAAATTCAGAAAATTAGAATCAATGCTTACCTGCTGAGAGCCAAAGACCAAGTTCGCGAAACAACTAGCGTGGTTATCAATATTATTAGGCAGATCTTAGATAAGCTGCATTACGCAGATGGTATTGCTGTGGTGATGGAGACGAAAAGAGATCTAGAAAGGGTCCACAACAAAATGGAGAGGATTTTCTGTAATCAGTATTGTGTGAGAACAAACAACCGAAACACTAAAATTGTGCTATGTGATACTGAAGGAGAATATACTGAGGTGACAAAAGTCATGGAATAGTGATATGCAGGTATACAGATGGCGGTAGTATCGCGTACACAAGATATAAAAGCCAGTTCACTGGCAGAACTGTCATATGCCGTCAGGCGATTCATGTCAAAAGGCTTCCGAAGTGATTATGGCCGCACGACGTGAATTAACAGAGTTTGAACGCGGAATTGTAGTTTGACCTAGACGCATGTGACATTCCATTTCGGAAATCGTTACGTAATTCAGTATTCCGCGGTCCACAGCGTCAAGACTGTGCCAAAAATACCAGATTGCCGTCATTATTTCCCAGCACAGACAACACAATGGCCAACGGCCTTTACTTAACGACCGAGAGCGTTGGCGTTTGTGTAGAGTTGCCACTGATGACAAACGTGCAACAATGCGTGAAAGAACAGCAGGAATCAACGTGGGACATACGACGAGCGTATCAGTTATGACAGCGTGGCGAAATTTAGCGTCAGTGGGCTATGGCAGCAGAAGAACGACGCGAGTACCAATGAAAAAAGACGACATCGCCCGCAGCGCCTCTCCTGGGCTCGTGACCGTACCAGTTGGACCCTAGAAGACTGGCAAACCGTGGACTGGTCGGATGAGTCCAGAGTTCAGTTTGTAAGAGCTGACGGTAGGATTACAGTGTAGCGCAGACCTTAACAAGTCATGGGCCGAGTTATTCAACAAGGCACTGTCCAAGATGGTGGTGACCCCATAATGGTGTGGCTCCATTTACATGCAATGGACTGGGTCCTCTGGTCCAACCAAACCGATAATTGACCGGAAATCGTCATGTTCGACTACTTGGAGACAATTTGTAGTCATTCATGAACTTCATATTCCCAAGCAACAATGGAATTTTTATGGATGGTAATGCGCAATGTCACTGGGCCACAATTGTTTGTGATGGGTTTGAAGAATTTCATGGGCATTTCGAGCGAATGATTTGGCCACCCATCGAACATTTACGGTCAGTTCGCACAGAAAATCCTGAATGAGCAACGCTTCTGCAATTGGAGGTTTCCCAAGACTTTTGTCACCACAGTGTATGAACCTTTAAGAATGAGAACGGGAATACAGGAGCAAGAAGTAATAGAGGAATTTACCTATTTGGGAATGAGGATCACAACGGATGATAGAAGCCGAAAATAAATTGTGATAATAATACAGTGGGCGAAATTTCATTTAATTTGAGAAAGAACTTACTACCAGCAAGAGTATCAATCTGGAAATAAGGAAACATATCATGAAAGCATTTGTTTGGATTGTGACCACATACGGGTACGAAACTTGGACAATAGGAAAAGTGAGTAAAGCAGACGACTAGATCCTGTAGAAGTTTGGTGTTCCAGGGGGATAATGAATATTAGCTGAGGAGACAGTTATCAATAAAGAGGTGCTGAGAAGGGTACTGGAAGCCAGATCTGTGTGGAGGTACATCCATAAAATAAGAGACAAACTCGTAGGACACTTTTTAAAGCACAATAACGTCATTCGAACAATAGCAGAAGGAGCTATTGTTGAGGGAACAGATCGCCAGTTGCAACCAAGGATTATGAATTGTAAGGTATGTAGTACTATGCAGAAATGAAAAGGAAGGCAGACAGAAGAAATGGCGTACTGCTGAAATCAACTCCAGGGTTGAACACTTGAGAGAGAGAGAGAAATGCAAGTTTAGGTAAAGATGTAACTACTCGTCCAACGAATCACTGAATGTGCACAGCATTACCTCGTTTCTTTCTGAAAAGTAACAAAGAATACGGTATTGACATCACTGTCACAACTAGAATCAAAATTCCCTGTATTTCAAATAAAGAAAATCGACGATGGCTAGTAGCTCCTTCGTCTTTCCAGCACTTAATTTGCTGGTCAGTGGAAGGTAAGGAAGTTTCATAAGATGGAAAGATCATGCAGTATGAAACCTAAAATCACCCCACATTTTCTTTACACTGATGGAAAAAAATCACAACACCAAGAAGGTGTTGTGCGGCATAAATGGAAGTTTGTAGGCATGTTGTTACAGCCGAAAGATGATGTCTATTCAAATATCATACCAGTGGCATAAGAGTGCCGTAGTAGTGGCACTACGAGGATGGAAATCAGGTTTGCTTTAAATACACGCTGAAACGGTCGTGAGTGTCAGTTAAGTTAGAGATCGGACATGGTCAGTTGAAACATAGCTGCTTGGTTCAGTGACCGTTTCTAAATTAATACTGAAACAAATGAGCCCTCGGTCACTATTTTTAGTCTTATTGACCAGGTTTCAACACTTCTAAGAGTGACTTCAACAGAATTAAAACAATTAAAATTGCCTATAACAAAGTTACAAATTTATAGGAAAAGACATTTTTTGTATAAAAAGTGTAAGTAATGAATAACAATAAGAGACAGAGGCTAGACACATTGGACCCATACCTGGAGTTATAGTGTGGGATGCGATTTCTAGGGCAGCAGCAGCACTTTTTTGGACGTTAGTGTGGTGTTTCGGTCTGTTGTGCTGCCATTCACGAACAGAATTGCATGGGATGTTTTACAACTTGATAACGCTCGCCCACATACCGCTGTTGTAATCCAACATGCTGTGTAAAGTGTCGATATGTTGTCCTGTGTTGCTCGATCACCAGATCTGTTCCCAGTCGAATAAATATAGGACATCATCGAACGAAAACTCTAACGTCGTCTGCAAACAGCATTAACCGTCCATGTATTGACCGGTCAAGAGCAACAGGCATGGAACGCCATCCCACGAACTGACATCCGGCACTTGCACAACGCAATTCATGCATGTTTGCATGCTTGTGTTCAACATGATGGTGGTTACACCGGTTATTAACATACCAGCATTTCACATTTGCGTTTACTCTAACCATTGACTATGTTACCTAGACCAGTTTATTTCATATTTAATTATGGTGCACAATATGAATTTAAATTTTAATTTTTTTCAGTTTGCATCGCGTTGTGGTTGTCAGTTCTGAGCAACAGCTGTCCCTTTGTTCGCTTTTATATGGTTTCCTTGAATTCTTAGCTCAGTATTGTCGTTAATGTTTCTACTCTTGCCTTTCCTTTCCATCACAATGCACAGGACCAAAATATTCAAATTGACAGTAACTGAAATGAAGTAAAATGTGCTACCACTTTTTGCTTGTAGGAAAGCGACCGAGAAACTATTTCAGTGTTTCCTATTTCCAGTCTTCAGTTGCCGACACTCTGCTTTTTTCCCTACGCCAAGTTCCCCGTGGCGCTTGCAATGACTGGTAATAACTTCCATTTACTGCGTATTGGTCAAAGAGGTGGATGGATCGATCTTCAGATCCATAAATAATATTTTTCTTGAGACATTTGCAAAAATCTCACTCAGCTTGTTTCGAAGCAACTGAAGAGATCCGAAGTAATGTATCTCTTCCTTCCTGCTTCTAAGTCCTAGTAGAGGTCAGATGAAAGTAACTGTGGTTGCTCTAAACTGTAAATTAATCATAAGAATAGGATGTGGACCAGCTCTTAATAAACCAAGTGATGTATCAAAATCTTTTATCATATATAACGAGCAATGTGAATCAACATCCTGGACAACTTTTTTCTAGTTTTTAAATCTTAGCGCTATCAGTAGCAAAGTTCGACTATGTTATCCGTTAAGAAGAAGACTTCTTCAATGATGCGAAAGGTAAAGTTTTAATTAATCCGTAGGTGTAGGCCGATGTCGCCACGAACAATAGGAACACAGCCCCAGCAGAGATTGATTAGACGTGGCAACTTTCCTACAGATACAAGCCGGCCGGTGTGACCGAGCGGTTGTGGGCGCTTCAGTCTGGAACTGCACGACCGCTACGGTAGCAGGTTCGAATCCTGCCTCGGGCATGGATGTGTGTGACGTCCTTAGGTTAGTTAGGTTTAAACAGTTCTAAGTTTTAGGAGACTGATGACCTCAGATGTTAAGTCCCATAGTGCTGAGAGCCATTTGAACCATTACAGATACAAGAATTTTCCGTAAACAGCTCCTCAACGCTTTCGGAATCAACCACAAAATCATTTATACGTATCTAAACTGTAACGCCGATGTAGTACTCCGTGATCTAATTCCGAAATTATTTATGCGTCTCTCGATTTCGTCTGTGTTAAGAGCGGCGTGATGAGTTCTACTTGTTGGGGGAGAATGAAGCTTCTTCTGAGAGGCAGAAATAAAGCTTATTCAGACGCCTGACGTAAGATTCACAACGGCTTGCGGTTACGTGACGAACATAAACAGGAAGCCGACATTTCCCGGGATGAGGTCTGATAAACAGCATCCCATCTCCAGCGAGATGAGGTACCAGATTCAGTACCAGACTTCAGCTAAGTCAGTTGCCGTTTAACGTCCGAGATGCAAGTTGCACGGTTCGTGCTGTGTGTACTTCCCCTTGCCACTCTTGCTTCGAGCAGGCAGATTGCTCATATCGGGCTCCAACGGCAGAAGAGCATCGACTCCAATGATTTGGAAAATAGAGGGAGCGAGCTTGGTGTGGAGAGCGGACGACTAAAGGATTACGGGTTTGACGCGGCAGGTGGTCTGGAGAAAACGCCTCGTGGAATTTCCGCAACAAATGGAGTGCAGGAACCGCATCTGGCGAACGCTGAGTTTGTCTACAATGGTGGCAAGGACTTCCGCAGACCGGTTTCATCTTCCGGTGAGTCTATTGGTAGCGACGAGGAGTTTCAAGACCAATACAAAGAAGCCGAACGTAAGCTATTTTCACCACAAATTGGGAGGACTATCTTCTCCATCGCCAAGCGTCGCTTGGAAGGTGACGCAGAGAAGACAGCCGACGAGAGACGCTCAGGAAATAACATCGGAGGAACACCAGGAGAGCACGAACCACAGAGGGAAGAAGCTGACTCCATGCACAGAGATGACAACGGCGACGTCGATCACCAACCTCCAAACCAAGACGGGGACTCGACAAGTGATGGAAATCTCTTCCGGATGCGGCGTGGCGTCATCTCCATGCCGGTCGTGA
This sequence comes from Schistocerca cancellata, assembly GCF_023864275.1. NCBI lineage: Eukaryota > Metazoa > Arthropoda > Insecta > Orthoptera > Acrididae > Schistocerca > Schistocerca cancellata. Next base: position 406,690,759 of record NC_064634.1, read on the forward strand.
AGACGATTCCGGAAGTGCTGGACATGGGCCGCGGCAGGTGCAGAAATCCGCACCGCCTGGGCCGCGGCCAGGTTTTCTGCCGCCCAGTGTGGTAGGCAGCTCTCATGTTTTTTAATCTCTCGCACTCGTGTATAGATCGCCTTCCCCTGCACGCCTTCCTTTCCTTTGCCCTGCTCTCTGTCTGCCCGAAACAGTAATCCACTAACAGCCTCCCCCTCGCGTATTCCTTACCCGAGCCCAATATCTTGTGTACAGCGATACAAATAAAGTTAGTTCAAAATACTTCATACAAAATCGTATTTTTTCTACATTTAATAAATCTAGCCAACGCATAGCTTAAAATCGCATGGGTCCCTATTCAGTGAAATATACTCATATTTTTAACTGTATTATTTTACATCAGTAAAACAGTTGAAAGGCACCTCGAATAAGTGTTATTTCATTTATTTCAAAAGTAACTAGCGTCATGTACCCTGATTTTTGAATCATCATATCAGCAACAAGTCAACACTTCTCAGACTGCTACATTACTAAAACTATCCTTCACAGATGACTTATTCTCCAGAAGCAAAATAAAAAATTCATCAAGAAATGTCATTTAAATACTATGGGAATATTAAGCAGCATGATCGCCTTTCTTGTAGCTTTCTTCGTTACAAAGACACTGTATTACTCTATATATATCGTCAGGAACAATACTTACAATTTTGGGTCTGCATAAGCTGCCACTCTATTGAAGCTAATACATCTACACAAATATACAATCAATCGATTCCGTACACTTAAGACACCTTAAATATACGTTTGTTTCAGCAAAATAACCAGATTGTGGCCTAAGCGTTTACTACTATCTTGTTACATAAATTATACACCCACACTGGGAAAAATTACTTTTTTATTGTTATTACTCACCCTAATATCGCTTTTATTCTATTGAGCATCAAAGAAGTCTTTAATAAACGTATTCTTACATGCTCAAAAGTTATGTACTGTACACTGTATGCCTCCGAAGTGTTTTAATTATGAAACAGAACGATAATCTGTTTAGAGCCTGCTGTATCTTGTAAATGAAACGATTTATGTTACTTACTGTACATATGTTCAAGAGCAATCAAAGCCTTTTTTGAACTACTAATAAATAAGTATTATACCAACTAGATCTTCATATAATAAATATCTTTTGTTTTTAGAGTAGAGATCACTCGTTCTAACTCTTGATTATTTCCGGTAACGAGATTCTTTCAAATCGTTCAAAATATTCAAAACTAATTATTCTCCCTGCATTTACCAAACTCTTGAATTAGTTTCAATGTGACTGCTATTTATTGGAGGTGAGTTGAGAATGAGGGTAAAAAGGGTTGTTAATACCTGACGTCTTGGCTGCACTGCCCAACCAGTCTGTAGTGGTGGCAGTACTAGAATGTGTTCCAAGCGGTATGCGTTTGGATGGGCAGGAGTGAGTAGAAAGAAGTGGGAGGAAGAGATGGAGAGTGAGTGCGAGGAGGACGAGATGGACAGACTGAGGGAGGAGGAGCAGTAGGAGGCGGACAGACAGATGGATGAGGAGGAGATGGATAGGCAAAATGGGGGATAGATAGAGGAGGAAGAGATAAAGGGGAGGAGCAGATGGATGGGGAAGAGAGGAGCAGATGGTCAGAGGGGTGTGTGGAGATGGACAGAGAGATGGGTGAGGTGGATAGAATGGGGATAAAGGAGGTGGGCAGATAGACGAGGAAGGAGGAGATAAAGAGATGTAGGTGGAGCAGGAAATGGACATACTGGGGAGGAGCAGACGGACAGGGAGAGAGAGAGAAAGGGAGTTGTAGGAAATGAACAGAGAGATGGGTAAGGAGGAGATACACAGAATGGGGGTAAAGAAGGTGGACAGATAGAGAAGGAAAGAGGAGATAAATGGGGAGGGGGAGAAGGACAGATAGAGAGGGAGGAGAAGGTGGACAAACATGAGACGAGAGGGGTAAGGAGGAGAGTGACAGAGAAAGGGTGAGGAGATGAACAGAAAGAGGGGACAGGAGGAGCTGTGTGCAATACATGTGACATATGCATACGCAGGTGAAGCCACGGGTAAAAAGCCAGTTGATTAAAAGTTCTAACAGTTTTTGTCAATGCGTCACATTTTAGACCTAAACTGTAGACCTAACGACAGAAAAATTTTCGCATCACACTCCATAATTCAGCGTCACACAGTAAAACGTCGAGACATTTTATCTGTGAAAGCCTGATATGTGTAATCCTTAGTGAAGGAAGCTGGACACCTTACACTGTAAACATTCAGTGCAACACAATGAGAACACAGGCGTATTTTAATGGATGGAATATTAAACATGCATGAAACATAGAGGATAAACATACAGACTGTATACACACAATGTGCTGGAAGATGAAAGTTAGTGATAAGGAGATAAAATAGGTTCCTAAAACCAGTACTAATTGTGAGATAGATTAGCACTAACCTTACGTCTAACGAATAGATGCCAGGGTTTGACAGTACTCTGTTTGTTCAACTGTTTCGGTCTACGCCATTTGGTGGAACGTTACGCCAACAAATTACTTTAGGTGAACAAACAATCTCTGTCTTCAAAATGTGCCGTCGAGAATACACAAAATAGTGCACAGTATAGTATAGTGGAAGAGAACATGTAAATAACTCCATTTCGGAAAATGTTTGCAATACTTAAAAGGTGGGTTAATGACATAGCATCGCGTCGAGTGTGTTCTTGAAATGTTAGAAAATATGACGTCTTATGCAAATGATACTTATTTCTAGTGTTTTAAAAACTGAGCAGTGATGAGCAAATAAGCCTAAATAGTGTTATCATTATCGAAAAATAACTGCTAATGGTAAATTTTTGACTGAAAGAAAGAAACGGCTGAGGGTTCCCTGAATGCACGCCGCCTGCAGCACATGCAACAGGTACTGTACTTTATGGGTAAAACGCCATTGACTCTAGCCTTAAATAGAAACAGTATCGGTTCCTCAGAGTGTGAAATCATTGGAACATCCTGAATCTCAAGACATTGTGGTTACCAACGAGAAGTTTATTACCCAAAGGAGGTCGTCGCCTATGCTGACGCCCACATTTTAAGGTAAACAGATGAGTTAAGTTCTCATTTTCACTAATTACCACATAAAATTACATGAGCTGTCAAAGACCTAGATAGCTCACAAGCTACGGGGAAACATACGTCTAAGGGAGATGCATGTTAGGAGAAAATCCTAACGCCTGAGTAATTTAGAAGTATGTTGCAAACAAGACTACTTAAACAATTCGTGTTACAACTGCAACAGAATCTATATGAAGTTAAGTGAGTGACCTTAAATTTTTCAGATTTTTCAGTTACATTACTAACAAGTTTATCAGACAAAACTACCTGCATGCTAATTTAAAAGTTTTCCGAATTTTCCATCAGTCCGTCAGTGTAACATTTTTTGCTCTCACTGCCGGCCGCGGTGGCCGTGCGGTTCTAGGCGCTCCAGTCCGGAGCCGCGCTGCTGCTACGGTCGCAGGTTCGAATCCTGCCTCGGGCATGGGTGTGTGTGATGTCCTTAGGTTAGTTAGATTTAAGTAGTTCTAAGTTCTAGGGGACTGATGACCACAGCAGTTGAGTCCCATAGTGCTCAGAGCCATTTGAACCATTTTTTTGCTCTTACTGCTATGACTACTTTATTATGTCGAATAACCCTCTGTGCTGTAGCAGCATTAGAAATAGCTGAGCCATGTACGAGCGCAATCTGGACAGTTTCCCACCTAACAAAAAAGTAAGATATTTTTTCGTCAAATTTATATTTATTTTTCAACATAATCTCCTTGTAAGTCTGAACACTTCTCTCAGAGATGCTGTCCTCGCTTTAATTCGTCCTAAGGCGAAGGTGATGCTCTCTTCATTCGACGAAAATTTCTGTTCTCGGAGTTAAACTTTTACCAGAGGGAACAAAGAAAAGTCGCTTGGAGCTCGATCAGGTGAATAAGGAGGATGGTCGCCCAGCTGAAATCGCAGTTCGTGGATTTTCGCTACGGCACCCGCTCAGGTGTGGGACGGCACAGAATGAACAATTGTGGCACCCAGCGCGCGGTCAGTTTCTTCATTCCTAAATGTTCAGTCAGTATGTGACAAACACATTCCTCAATTATGCTCATAACCCCTGCTTTCTCCCTTGTCTAAATTCGACAGTCATGTAGCACAGTTTGGTGAACTTGAGCAATCGACTGTCAAACAAAACTGAGGGTCCTGAATGGCTGAATGTCTGGTGAGTAACTCACTACGTAAGCCCAAACAAATCCCCCAACTTTTGTTGACATGCGCTGCTGACAGGCAATTAGATTTAACATTTGGTCGGCAGTCTGCAGCAATGTATTTCGTGCGGCAAGTATGCGAGCAACATAAAACAATTTTAGACCGAGTACGTTTTTATTTATTGTTTATTATTGAGTGAAAAGCAAATTTCTCAAATTTATAGATTATCTTGCGTCTATATTTGTACTGGGAGGAGGGGGGTTATATTTAAAGTGCAGCTACTCAGAGAGGTACAATCGGGGCTATAATTACAGTATGATGGTGAAACTTGGTAAGCATTCTAATGAGTTAATGCGAAATTGATTTACACTGGAAAAAAGTTAGTTGCAAACTTGGCTACCAGGTGCTAATCTAGCGCTTTGAATGCAAAAAGGACTTTTTAAATGTTTCCATACGTAATAGTTTAGGAATGGGACGTCAAAACAACGGCAAATAAGTGAGAAAAACACAATGTTCACTTTGTTATTAACCGCTGCTTACACAATTTGTTCAATATCAACACAGGGGTTGCAGACGAGACGCTGTACAGCGCCAGATTTGCGCCTTATGGCCAAAATTGAAACTAATTTATTTCCAGCGCTCCGCATTAACACTTTAGAATATTTACTACGTTTCGCTGCCATACGATAATCTTAGCCCACACTGGACCTCCAGGAGTAGCTGCACCTTTATAAGTACCCGGTAGATCGCCTACCGATGTGGACAAACGACTTTGTAATGACTGTAGTTTTGTCATTTTAGTAAATACTAACTTCATGAATAAAATAATTGGAATAATTGGCATCTCTCTAAAACGTCGGCTACATCGCTTGAGCGTAAGCATCCGAGGCTCGTATTGTTGCAAATTCATGTCAGCCATTAGTACCAATTGAAGATCCGACGCTTCGCGATTCACTACACTAGGACAACTACTTGGACTCAAGACGCCAGGCCCCTACAATTTACAGAAATTTGCCATCTTTCACCATGCGTTAATATCCAGCAACTACTTCCATACGGATTGCCGTTTCAGTGCACATAACGCCAATCCCGCGGGGATAGTAGTAACATTTATAGGAGGAAGATTATAGCCTCACTTTAAAATAAAGGAGCCGTAAGGGGTATTTTCCTAGCGAGTTCGAGCGTACTAATTAAAACTGTACAAAGGTTACTGACACAACAATGAAAATTATTACAGCTGAATCTTGAATCAGAAGAGACAGAAATTAATTTTGCATTGGCTATTGCTCAACGGATTCAAACACACTAAAGAAAATGGTTTCAAGCTCTATTCGTTCATTATTCTGTTTCTGTCGTTTAAAGCGACTTCCTGAAAAGTTTTTCACTACATGCAAAGGGCAACGTGAAAGATCTTAGAAAGAGTAACAAGAAGCGTTCTACCTATTTTCAACACCGTTCAAGCAACTGAAACAGAGTATAGAAAGAGTGGAAACGTTCCGTCTGGTGCCTGAAATCAGTATAATTACTAAGAAATAAATAATGGAAGTTTTCATAAGAAACTGCCTGTAGAATGTAGACACAGCAGACATCTGTTGGACGGTGTAAGGCAGCCACAATGATGCAAAAGAAATTGAAGTGAGAGATTTGCCGTTGGAAAACTGTAGTTTACAATGTCATAAGGGGTACATATAAGCTGAATTAAACGAATTGCTTATCGCACTGTCATCCCTAGACACTATATGAGCCCTTTTGCTCTTGCTTTTGATTTATAACAAATCTCGTTAGCGCTTTAGAGAGGCGGCTGCGATAACTCTTCTGTTGCTGAAATACATGTTCAGTTTTTCCTGGAACTAAGACAGTGTGCTGAAAACGTCTGAATTTTTAATGAGAAAATCTTATACCTTTGTAAATGAAACAACTTCATTAACAGTCTACAACTTTGTTTTTCATGTACATATTTATTTCTCAGCATTGTTACCCTTGCGACAATGACATCTCCCCCCAACGAGAGACCGGGTTGTAGTTACCGTAATTGTAGAATGTTTGACTTTGTTGACGAACCCACAACCTCACCTCTGTTTCACCGCTTTATCGCTATCAAAGTTAACTCCTTCTACGTGTTATTTACGCTACTGACCGTTAAAATTGCTACACCACGAAGATGACGTGCTACAGACGCGAAATTTAGCCGACAGGAAGAAGATGCTGTGATATGCAAATGATTAACTTTTCAGAGCATTCACACAAGGTTGGCGCCGGTGGCGACACCTACATCGTGCTGACATGAAGAAAGTTTCCAACCGATTTCTCATACACAAACAGCAGTTGACTGGCGTTGCCTGCTGAAGCGTTGTTGTGATGCCTCGTGTAAGGAGGAGAAATGCGTACCATCACGAAGACTTTGATAAAGGTCGGATTGTAGCCTATCGCGATTGCGGTTTATCGTATCACGACATTGCTGCTCGTGTTGGTCGAGATCCAATGACTGTTAGCAGAATATGGAATCGGTGGGTTCAGGAGCGTAATACGGAACGCCGTGCTGGATACGAACGGCCTCTTATCACTAGCTGTCGAGATGACAGGCATCTTATCCGCATTGCTGTAACGGATCGTGCAGCCACGTCTCGGGGACGTTTGCAAGACGACAACCATCTGCACGAACAGTTCGACGACATTTGCAGCAGCATGGACTATCAGCTCGGAGACCATGGCTGCGGTTACCCTTGACGCTGCATCAAAGACAGGAGCGCCTGCGATGGTGTACTCAACGACGAACCTGGGTGCACGAATGGCAAAACACTTTTTCGGATGAATCCAGGTTCTGTTTACAGCAACATGATGGTCGCATCCGTGTTTGGTGACATAGCGGTGAACGCACATTGGAAGCGTGATTTCTTCATCGCCATACTGGCGTATCACTCGGCGTGATGGTATGGGGTGCCATTGGTTACTCGTCTCGGTCACCTCTTGTTCGCATTGATGGCACTTTGAACAGTGGACGTTACATTTGAGATGTGTTACGACCCGTGGCTCTACCCTTCGTTCGATCCCTGCGAAACCCTACATTTCAGGAGGATAATGCACGACCACATGTTGCAGGTACTGTACAGGCCTTTCTGGATACAGAAAATGTTCGACTGCTGCCACGGCCAGCACATTTTCCAGATCTCTCACCAACTGAAAACGTCTGGTCAATGGTGGCCGAGCAACTGGCTCGTCACAATACGCCAGTCACTACTCTTGATGAACTGTGGTATCGTGTTGAATCTGCGTGGGTAGCTGTACCTGTACACTCCATCCAAGCTCTGTTTGACTTAATGTCCAGGCGTATCAAGGCCGTTATTACGACCAGAGGTGGTTGTTCTGGGTACTGATTACTCCGGATCTATGCACCCAAATTGCGTGAAAATGTAATGACACGTCAGTTCTGGTATATTTGTCCAATGAATACCCGTTTATCATCTGCATTTCTTCTTGGTGTAGCAATTTTAATGGCCAGTAGTGTAAGTTTTAGGTAGAAATGAAAATCGGGTTGACCCAAATCAGGCTTATATGGACGCTGATGGATGACGGGAACCCAAGGTATCGGACTGTGCAGGTGTCGCAGCGCTGGTGCGTTTTCCGTCACTGTCATGCTAACGGAGAGGGTGTTCCATGTGTGAACAAACTCGACGAATTAATGGCTTTTTCTGAGGGCCTCGCAGTAGCTTGTAGTGTTTATGGTGGTGCCTTTAGGCGAAAATTTCAAAAGCACCACCGCTTGAAAGCCCAGAACCTGTGAGTATGTCTTTGCCTGCTGATGAATAGACTTTAACTTTTTTGGCGTCAGTGATTTTCTTGTGACGGAATTGCACTGATGCTGTCTTGTTTTTGGGGTCAAAATGGTAACCCAGCGTTCATCATCTGTCCAATGTTGTTAACGAATCCATCACCCTCACGCTGAAAACACAAAAGCAAATGTTGACAGACGTCCACCCTCCCCTGTTTCGTGTCAGGATGAGCATTCGAGGCATCCGTCGTGTAAACACCTTTCTGTAGAGAAGTTCTGTAGAGATGGCGGACCGAGCGGGGTGGCGCAGTGGTTAGACACTGGACTCGCATTCGGGAGGACGACGGTTCAATTCCGCGTCCGGCCATCCTGATTTAGGTTTTCCGTGATTTCCCTAAATCACTCCAGGCAAATGCCGGGATGGTTCCTCTGAAAGGGCACGGCCGACTTCCTTCCCAATCCTTCCCTAATCCGATGAGACCGATGACCACGCTGTCTGGTCTCCTTCCCCAAACCAACCAACCAACCTAGAGATGGCGTATATAGGCTCTCGTGATATGCCACACTTAACGTAGAGCTGTGTCGGTGTTATTCGACAATTTTCTTCCATCAGTTCCTCAACTCGATTCCGATGAGTCTCTTCGATCGTTCACTACGAGCTCTGTCACACACGTTGTGATTAGCACAACTGTTTCTATCTTTACGAGCTCGAACAACCGAATGTCGAACACTGCTGTTATTGATACAATCATCTCTGCACACGGCTTTCATTCATCTATAGATTTCAATTGGTGGCACATTTTCTGCGGTTAGAAACTCGATGACAGCACACTGTTTCTAAGGCATCTACATACGCTAAAGCACCGAAGAAAGTGGTATACGCATGCGTATTCAAATATAGAGATATGTAAACAGGCAGAGTACGGCACCGCTGTAGGCAACTCAAATATAAGACAACAAGTGTGTGGCGCAGTTGTTAGGTCGGTTACTGCTGCTACAATAGCAGGTTATCAAGATTTAAGTGAGTCTGAACGTGGTGATATAGTCGGCACACGAGCAATGTGACGCAGCGTCTCCGAGGCAGCGAGGAAGTGGGGATTTTCCCGTACGATCATTTCACGTGTGTACCGTGAATATCTGGAATCTGGTAAAATATCAAATCTCCGACATCGCTGCTGCCGGAAAAAGATCCCGCGAGAACGGGACCAACGACGACTGAAGAGAATCTTTCGACGTGACAGAAGTGCAACACTTCCGCAAATACTGCTGATTTCAATGCTGGACCATCAACAAGTGTCAGCTTGTGAACCATTCAACGAAACATCAACGATATGGGCTTTCAGAGCCGAATGCCCACTCGTGCACTATTGATGACTGCACGACACAAAGCTTCACGCCTCACCTGTGCGCTTCAACCCCGACATTAGACTGTTGATGACTAGAAACATGTTGCCTGATCAGACGAGTCTCACTTCAAGTTGTATTGAGAGGATGGACGTGTATGGGTATGGAGAGACGCTCATGAATCCGTGGACCCTGCTTGTCAGCAGGGGACTGTTCAAGCTGTTGGAGGTTCTATAATGGTGTGGTCCATGTGCACTTGGAGTGATATGGGACCCTTGATACGTCTAGATACGACTCTGACAGGTGACACGTACATAAGCATCCTGTCTGATCACCTGCATCCATTCATATACGAGGGCAGTTCAATAAGTAATGCAACACATTGTTTTTCTGAAACAGGGGTTGTTTTATTCAGCATTGAAATACACCAGGTTATTCCCCAATCTTTTAGCTACACAACACTATTTTTCAACGTAATCTCCATTCAATGCTACGGCCTTACGCCACCTCGAAATGAGGGCCTGTATGCCTGCACGGTACCATTCCACTGGTCGATGTAGGAGCCAACGTCGTACTGCATCAATAACTTCTTCGTCATCCGCGTAGTGCCTCCCACGGATTGCGTCCTTCATTGGGCCAAACATATGGAAATCCGACGGTGCGAGATCGGGGCTGTAAGGTGCATGAGGAAGAACAGTCCACTGAAGTTTTGTGAGCTCCTATCGGGTGCGAAGACTTGTGTGAGGTCTTGCGTTGTCATGAAGAAGGAGAAGTTCGTTCAGATTTTTGTGCCTACGAACACGCTGAAGTCGTTTCTTCAGTTTCTGAAGAGTAGCACAATACACTTCAGAGTTGATCGTTTGACCATGGGGAAGGACATCGAACAGAATAACCCCTTCAGCGTCCCAGAAGACTGTAACCATGACTTTACCGGCTGAGGGTATGGCTTTAAACTTTTTCTTGGTAGGGGAGTGGGTGTGGCGCCACTCCATTGATTGCCGTTCTGTTTCAGGTTCGAAGTGATGAACCAATCTTTCATCGCCTGTAACAATCTTTGACAAGAAATTCCGCAAAGATGGTTCTCCTTTGCTCTTTATGGTGTTCGGTTAGACAACGAGGGACCCAGCGGGAACAAACCTTTGAATATCCCAACTGGTGAACAATTGTGACAGCACTACCAACAGAGATGTCAAGTTGAGCACTGAGTTGTTTGATGGTGATCCGTCGATCATCTCGAACGAGTGTATTCGCACGCTCCGCCATTGCAGGAGTCACAGCTGTGCACGGCCGGCCCGCACGCGGGAGATCAGACAGTCTTGCTTGACCTTGCGGCGATGATGACACGCGCATTGCCCAACGACTCACCGTGCTTTTGTCCACTGCCAGATCACCGTAGACATTCTGCAAGCGCCTATGAATATCTGAGATGCCCTGGTTTTCCGCCAAAAGAAACTCGATCACTGCCCATTGTTTGCAACACACATCCGTTACAGACGCCATTTTAACAGCTCCGTACAGCGCTGCCACCTGTCGGAAGTCAATGAAACTATACGAGACGAAGCGGGAATGTTTGAAAATATTCCACAAGAAATTTCCGGTTTTTTCAACCAAAATTGGCCGAGAAAAAAAAAGTGTTGCATCACTTATTGAACTGCCCTCGTACATTGTGCATTCAGACCGACTTGGGCAATTCCAGCAGGACAATGCGATACCCCACACGTCCAGAATTGCTACTGAGTGGCTCCAGGAACACTCTTCTGAGTTTAAACACTTCCGCTGGCCACCAAACTCCGCAGACATGAATATTATGGAGCATATTTGGGATATCTTACAACGAGCTGTTCCCCCCTGCTACTCTTACGGATTTATGGACAGCCCTCAAGATTCATAGTGTCAATTCCCGGCAGCACTACTTCAGACATTAGTCGAGTCCATGCCACATCCTGTTGCGGCACTTCTGCGTGCTCGCTGGGGCCCTACACGATATTAGGCAGTTTCTTTGGCTCTTCAGTGTAATTACGTTACACACCGCCATGTTACACGCTACAATTCTGAGACCTCTAGCGCCAGAGGGTTGCCATTTGCATTACCAAAGCAGGAAAGTCGACTGAGTAATGTCCACGACATTTAACACCTCAACTGATATTGAGAACAGAATAAAAAAAATTGAGGCATTGTATTTCATCATGACTCGTAGTCTGATCTATGAATTAGTATTTACAATGCGTGTGAACCTAATTCTTTCGTACAGTTCGCCTTTCACTAGTCTTAGAAAATGTTTCACACTGTGATGTCTACTTTCGATCAAGTATGGAATCCAAACGATGTTCTTTCAAGTGGCCATCATATGTCTTCTTGTTCAAATCACAACTGAAGCTGAGGCAGCAGCAAAGATACAAGCGCTCGGCTGAGCAGCTAATTATTTGCGAAAACACGCAAAAACAAACAACACAAATCCAACAGTGCATTACGTACCTAAGTGATTTTTGTAGGTCACATCCGTGAGCGGTGTAATATGGTAACTGAAACTAAATGAAGGGATCAATGGGAATGAAACGTATAAAAACCCTAAAAGTAAAGACGACTCTTCGCGACAGATAGGAAATACGATTTCCAGTAAAATTTTGCATACATTTTTCGATTCTCGCGGCATATTTATTACGTTGCAAATTCAGATTATCTGAAACGTGTACACTAACGTAATTTCACCTCACAGCATCGTCAGCAGCTTCATAAGCACCGAATCTGCCATCTTATTTCACTACAAGTACTTAGTTTCACATACAGAGATGAGGCGAAACATTATGACCACTGCCCATCGCAATGCTTAATGCGGCCTGGTAGTGGTGTGGGCACATGCGCAGAAGGGAATCACATAATCAGAGCAAAGACGAACAGCCATTTCCACGAGCACTTTTCTTAAAGGAAACGGTGAATTAAGCTGGATTCTCTGAATATTTTATCATATTAGACAGAGAAAAGAACAGTTAACAATTCTTTGTTTTAAAATGTAATGAGGAAAGCTCTACCGCTATCGTGTAGATTAGGTTTTATCTGAACTTCATAGTTCTCTGATGTACTGTAACATATTCGTTACTATGCGGAACGGTAATGAATAAAAGTTCGTTGGTTGTTTACTTCTGTTTCATAGAAATGCTAGCAACATGTTACAGAATTTACAACTTATTTTATGAGATAAAAATATAATAATCACACCAAATTTACGTATTTAGCTAAACAAAGTCATAGTGAAAACAGCTTCATCTTTGTGAAAAAACTTGAACAGTCATTTCCGTTTGCAATTTGCGCGTTTTGTTTTAGCTTTGCTATTGCAGTGCTGATATTGAAATGCTAGTGAAAGCAAAATTTCAGTCACTGAGGACCACTGAGCGTAGTCATGGTATAGCTTGTCCAGATCTGGTACTGAATGTAAGTTCTGTTTTTCTGTCATTTTTTAAGGTGAGTAATTCATGTTCTGACACTGTTTGACACTCTTCTGTCCTCGTCTTTATGTCTTCACAATGCAGAACAGCCTCTCCTAGAGACATCCTAAATTTAAGTAGATCCCTAATGTGTTCTTTTTTTCATAATCTGGTTTTCACGGCACTGCTCTCTGTACAGAACCCAGCCCTTGCCATTTGAAAGATATACTAAATGCAGTATAGTCTTGCCAAACGCCCCTCAAATCAGAATTCTCTTACAGAGAAAGAAAATCATGTTGTATTAGATCTGCATACAGCAAAGATAATATGCACCAGAGATTTCCAACAAAAAATATGTAATAGCAGTGACAGAGTGAGCACATAACAGTGTCCATTCAATGCTAAAGTTATGCGGTAGACACATAAGACGATAATCGTGATAACAAAAATTGAACGCAATATTCATAAGCACAGACGTGAGGTTACTAGTAATTAAGAGTAGTACAACATCATATAAAATTTCTCAAACAACCATACCCAGCATATCGCTGAAACAAATCAGTTTAACATAATTACGAGTTAATGACCGGGAGACGGTATGACGCTTTCGTTTTGACAAAACTTAATAACATGTCCCCCGACCTACTAGTACTGAGTAGCAGAATGAATAAAAAAACACACGTAGCGCAGAACATGTACAACCGTGGCAGGTCTGTTGAAATCAAGACAAGAAACTCAGTCCGGCAGCAATAAATAAAAATCGAACTCGCACTTTCATGTGAGTTCGGATGGAAACTAACAGGGGCGTAAATTGGAGATCCACTAACGCAAGCGACTTTCAGAAAGTGCAGATTGTTATTATACGGCGCCTAGGAACGAACATCTCTGGAATGGCAACGATGGACGATTGCTCCCGTGCTGACGTCGTGAGCGTCTGTGGAAACTGTTTCGAGGACGATGAAAACGCGAGAAGGCAACAGCGTTGGACGTCTACGACTCATCACAGAATGTGCAGGTCGAAGGCTAGGATAGGCGGCGATCTGTGGCAGGTTTGATGACAAAGTAGCATACTACACTCCTGGAAATAGAAATAAGAACACCGTGAATTCATTGTCCCAGGAAGGGGAAACTTTATTGACACATTCCTGGGGTCAGATACATCACATGATCACACTGACAGAACCACAGGCACATAGACACAGGCAACAGAGCATGCACAATGTCGGCACTAGTACAGTGTATATCCACCTTTCGCAGCAATGCAGGCTGCTATTCTCCCATGGAGACGATCGTAGAGATGCTGGATGTAGTCCTGTGGAACGGCTTGCCATGCCATTTCCACCTGGCGCCTCAGTTGGACCAGCGTTCGTGCTGGACGTGCAGACCGCGTGAGACGACGCTTCATCCAGTCCCAAACATGCTCAATGGGGGACAGATCCGGAGATCTTGCTGGCCAGGGTAGTTGACTTACACCTTCCAGAGCACGTTGGGTGGCACGGGATACATGCGGACGTGCATTGTCCTGTTGGAACAGCAAGTTCCCTTGCCGGTCTTGGAATGGTAGAACGATGGGTTCGATGACGGTTTGGATGTACCGTGCACTATTCAGTGTCCCCTCGACGATCACCAGTGGTGTACGCCCAGTGTAGGAGATCGCTCCCCACACCATGATGCCGGGTGTTGGCCCTGTGTGCCTCGGTCGTATGCAGTCCTGATTGTGGCGCTCACCTGCACGGCGCCAAACACGCATACTACCATCATTGGCACCAAGGCAGAAGCGACTCTCATCGCTGAAGACGACACGTCTCCATTCGTCCCTCCATTCACGCCTGTCGCGACACCACTGGAGGCGGGCTGCACGATGTTGGGGCGTGAGCGGAAGACGGCCTAACGGTGTGCGGGACCGTAGCCCAGCTTCATGGAGACGGTTGCGAATGGTCCTCGCCGATACCCCAGGAGCAACAGTGTCCCTAATTTGCTGGGAAGTGGCGGTGCGGTCCCCTACGGCACTGCGTAGGATCCTACGGTCTTGGCGTGCATCCGTGCGTCGCTGCGGTCCGGTCCCAGGTCGACGGGCACGTGCACCTTCCGCCGACCACTGGCGACAACATCGATGTACTGTGGAGACCTCACGCCCCACGTGTTGAGCAATTCGGCGGTACGTCCACCCGGCCTCCCGGATGCCCACTATACGCCCTCGCTCAAAGTCCGTCAACTGCACATACGGTTCACGTCCACGTTGTCGCGGCATGCTACAAGTGTTAA
Source organism: Schistocerca cancellata (assembly GCF_023864275.1). Taxonomy (NCBI): domain Eukaryota; kingdom Metazoa; phylum Arthropoda; class Insecta; order Orthoptera; family Acrididae; genus Schistocerca; species Schistocerca cancellata. The sequence goes on from NC_064634.1 coordinate 406,705,813, forward strand.
AGACTGCGATGGAGCTCCGTATGCCACGGCAAACTGGCTGACACTGACGGCGGCGGTGCACAAATGCTGCGCAGCTAGCGCCATTCGACGGCCAACACCGCGGTTCCTGGTGTGTCCGCTGTACCGTGCGTGTGATCATTGCTTGTACAGCCCTCTCGCAGTGTCCGGAGCAAGTATGGTGGGTCTGACACACCGGTGTCAATGTGATCTTTTTTCCATTTCCAGGAGTGTAGTATAGACACAAGTGTCTCGGAGAAAACCATCAGCGCACAGTGTTGAGCATGGAGCTCTGCAACAGACGACCTCTGCGTCTATGACATCATCATTTACGAAAGCAGTGGGCGTGGAATCGTACAGATTGAACGTGGGTCAATGAAATCACGTCGTCTTGTCGGAGCGACACGTTTCTTGTTACAACAGGTCGAAGGTTGATATTACACTGAAGAGTCAAAGAAACTGGTACACATACCTAATATCGTATAGAGCCCCAGCGAGCACGCCGAAATGCAGCAACACGGAGTGGTATGGAGTCGATTAATGTCTGAAGTACAGCTGGAGGGAATTGAAACCTTGAATCCTACAGGGCTGTCCTTAATGAACGAGGGGATGAAGATCTCTTCTGAAGAGCACGTTGCGAGGCATCCCGTAATATATGCTCAATAATGTTCACGTGTGGGGAGTTTGGTGGCCAGCGGAAGTTTTTAAACTCGGAAGAGTGTTCCTGGAGTCACTCTGCAGCAATTCTGGACGTGTGGACTGTCGCATTGTCCTGCTGAAATTGCCCAAGTCCGTCTGAATTCACAATGGGCATGAATGAATGCAGGTGATCAGACAGGATGCTTATGTACGTGTCGCATGTCAGAGTCGTATCTAGATGTGTCAGGGGTCCCATATAACTCCAACTGCACACGTCCCACACCATTGCAGACCTGCACCGGCTTGAACAGTCCCCAATGCAGGGTCCAAGGATTCATGAGGTACTCTCCATACCAGCCGGCCGGAATGGCCGAGCGGTTAAAGGCGCTACAATCTGGAACCGCCCGACCGCTACGGTCGCAGGTTCGAATCCTGCCTCGGGCATGGATGTGTGTGATGTCCTTAGGTTAGTTAGGTTTATTTAGTTCTAAGTTCTAGGGGACTTATGACCACAGCAGTTGAGTCGCATAGTGCTCATAGCCATTTGAACCAACTCTCCATACCCGTACACGTCCATCCTCTCAATACGACCAGGCAACATGTTTCCAGTCATCAACAGTCCAATGTCGGTGTTGACGGGCCCAGGCCAGGCGTAAAGGTTTGTGTCATGCAATCAAGGGCACACGAGTGGGCCTTCGGCTCCAAAAGCCCGTATCGATGATGTTCCGTTGAATGTTTCGCACGCTGACACTTGTTGATGGCCCAGCATTGAAATTTACAGCAATTCGTGGAAAGGTTGCACTTCTGTCACGTTGAACGATTCTCTTCAGGATCCTTTCACGGCCGCAGTGATGTCGGATTCCTGATATTCACGGTACACACGTGAAATGATAGTACGGTGTAGGGAAGCAGCCTACTCACGCTGTAGTAAATTCACATCAGTTTCCATTGTGTGCCAGCCAGTCTGCTGTAACTAGCTCTGACGTCATAAATGTTGCGCAATACCTTAAAAATCAAGCAAATGACCTAAAACTTTTCTAGCATGTCAGGAATAATACTAAATTAATGTGTGTTAAATATCAGTTCGATAACTTCAGCCATTTTTGAAATTTGGACGTTTTTCTAAAAAAAATCATTGGCGCAACAGAAAAGAGCTAGAGACTTCAAAATTTATATTTAGATTCATCTTTCATAATGATTTAATAAAAACAGTACTTTGGATTTTACAGATTAAGACTTTAGTGGAAACTCATGATTTTCTGGTTTTCGTCTCAAAACTGAAGGAAGCAAGATAGATTAAGTAGGCTAATAAATAAGGCTAGGATGTTTAGATTTAAATAGGTTGGAGGTCCGCTATGACTATGAAGATGTGAAAAGTTTCTTTTGAATACCTATAAAATTATAGCGATAGCGGATCTAAAAAGGGCCAGTTCAGAGCTCATCTACTGCGTGCAGTGTAATTTAATTAATTCTCTCGCCCCAAATATTTAACTTAGCCACGTCAAAATTTTATTATCAATACTTACCTGCGTGCTGAATGCACGTTTAAATTAAGAGCTTCATCGGCCATCAGCAAAAGAAGCTATAAATTATTATGTAACTTGAAGTGGCTAGTCGGGAGAGCCAATTTGAGCAGGCTTTCCCTTAGCCGTCCGCACCGCGGCTATATATATAAGAGCGCTGCGCGAGGAAGGAAGGCCCAGTTCTCTCCAGACGCTGAATAGCACGACATCTGTGTCGGGAGTCGCGTCGCTTCGGTATCACTGCTACAAACAGCCTCGGGTGCCGTATTAAGTTACTAGAGATACGCGGAACCGTGAAAGCATTTCAAGTGAAGGGTTAATTCTGGGATGATTTTCATTATCTAGCTTCAGTTTGCGTATTGTCGTATTTTCACGTGCCGTCGCGGGACAGACATTCTACCAATTATTTAGCGTGGCGTTTGATGAAATATTCTCATCAAATCTTGGCGAGCATTCTTTTTAACATTTAATTCGGACATTTATAGTTGCATCAGCGCATTAGACTCTGAACTGCTCTGTTAATTAGGTTGTAGGGATACTTGTGTTTTTATCAGTTAATTTCAGAATATACTCAACTATTTTGGAAAATCGTTTTTGATTAGAAATCCCGGACAATCTCCTAATTCCTCAGAGCTATAAGCTGCAGCTATAATGGTGTTCTCAGATGAAGTGGGCACTAGGAACTCTAATTACAGGCTTCACGTTTTGTTAAATCACTTTCTGGATGCTAAAAAGTAAATAGAGAGCCAGTGTTGAGAACGGCGAAAGACAGCATTAACAACATTCTAAAAGCCTGAAACTGATTCAACATTCAAACATTTGTATTTCAAACATTTATACAGCAATTATTTTAATTTTCACAAGTTACTCGCCGCCTTATATAGGCGCTGCCGACCGCAGAGCCGTATTCTGCCTGTTCAGATATCTCTGTATTTGAATACGCATACCTATAGCAATTTCTTTGGCGCTTCAGGGTATTTGAGTATTATACACTCTAAGGCAAGAAAACCAACACAACACGTAGGAATTATCAGAACGGTACAGAAATGGATATATGTGATGTATTTGTGCAGACAAACAAATGACTACAGTTTCAGAAAAACTGGATGATTTGTTCAAGAAAAAGCACTGCACAAATTGAGCAAGTCAAGAACGCGTTGGTCCACCTCTGACCATTGTGCTAGCAGTTTTTCGGCATGGTAGTGATTGAAAGAGTTGTGGGTGTCCCCCTGAGGGATATCGTACCATATTCTGCCCAACTGGTGCGTTAGACCATCAGAATCACGAGCTAGTTGGTGGGCCCTGTCTATAACGCTCCAGACGTTTTCAACTGGAGAGACATCCGGCGACCTTATTGGCAACTGTAGGGTTTGGCAAGAACGAAGACAAGCAGTATAAACACTCGCCATTTGGCGGTCGGGCGTTATCTTGCTGAAACGTAAGCCCAGGATGGCTTGCCATGAAGGGAAACAAAACGGGGAATAGAATGTCGTTGACGTATCGCTGTGTGCCACGATGGCAACCAAGGAATCATGCTGTGAAATGAAATGGCACCCTAGACCATCACTCCTAATTGTTGGGCCATATGGTACATCACTATTGCCCAGGGCGTCTCAAGACACGTCTTTGCTGGTCATCGGGACTCAGTGAAGACAATCTAATCCAGTCAATGACATTGCAGGCCGAAGACTTCTTTGGTCTGGACTCTCATTAAACGTTTCTGAGTGTGTATACCCACCTATGTCAAAATAAATGAAGCATGTGTAGGACATCTGTGTTCTTGTTTTATACTATAAATCCCCTTGTGTGCTAGTGTAGTCACATAGTATTCAGCATGAACAGATGGACGAAGCAACTGATTGGACAGAAAACACTCCGGAAAAGCTGAATAACAAGAATGGGGCGCTACTGCCCAGTAGCATCACATAGATTATTGTTGGTCTACCGTCTTATCGAAAAACGGATCTCCCCACATCCGTACTAATGCATAAATATGGAGTTCGCTGCGAGAATGTTTTCAAAAACACTGTTTTAATCCAAATACCACCTACTTTAGGAAATACTTCGATGTGTTGATGGTATTAGATACAAGACTTTCACACAAAATGAAAAGGTCCCAGCACCTAGTGTGGTAAATTGATGATGACTGGATCCACAGCCGCCATGTAATTTTTAAATGAAACCATTCCACTTTAGGCTCTTAAAACATTGTTTATTACAGCTGCAATTTCGACATTTGGTTATTTTCAAGCATTGTGGAATTTTTTAGGCCAGTCAATAATATAAAGCTGTGACTTTCTGTGTAACAGCACTTGCGTGAGGTGGTGTGAGTTTATCAGCTGTTTCACACACCGTACACGTTAGAAAGCCGGTGAGATAATGATACAAATCTCATGTAGCTGGCATGATAAACAGACCGCAAAATCTGCAAAGATACTTGAAAATAACCATATATCGAAATGGCAATCGCAATACATATTGTTTTATCGGCCTAAACGAAAATGATTTCATTTAGAAACCTCCTATGGTGTTCATATTCGACGATGTCATAGTGAAAAATCAGGATCAGATACGCAAATATGTCTGTTTTGGCTGGCATAAAGGTCTTGATATCTTTTACCTAATCCAAACGTATTCAAGGATCCCAAAACAACTGACATGAGCTAATGCAAATCTTATAACTGCCTTCAATCAGGATAAAATGAACTTGAAACACATTTACCAGACACATACAGGAAATTACATGACAGTCGATTAATTTACAACTTTCTGTAGAGATTGCTGGGATAGTTCACAGCATAGCTTTGCAGTTATCGACAAAATGAAATTGCTTACTGAAGGTCTATACTGCCGGAACTTTCTAAGAGATGACGGTATTTGGTGTGTGTGTGTGTGTGTGTGTGTGTGTAGTGAAACAACAGGGTACATACGTCATTATAATTTACGTTATGGACAAGTTTGCAATAAGGTCATCCAGCCACAATCAATCTGAGAGAGGGATGCAGAACATTTATATGTATGTTGACATAAAAGTTTGGATGCTCAATGACTGTATTAAATGTCATACTACTAGAAGCATTCAACAGAAGTATCAAAGGATTAAATACTTATTCCCAAATAATTCTGAGGTTCATCAACTAATTAACTGCAAGGGTCGATGTAACTGAAACGAAGGCAAGTGAATTAACAGCACAGCTTGATGCTATTGAAAATAAGGGAAACGAGAATGTATATACCATTTCAAAGTCTGATTAGTGTATATCAACATGTCTACAAAACATGAAGTCGTTGAAGCACATAAGGCCATCCGACAGAAACTGTGAGTGCTGAAATTAGGGCATTTGGAAAGAGACGTGTTTAGGCCTATCACAGAATCTCTCAAATAACTCTCGAAGCCTAAATAAGGGGATGAAGAAGACGTTCTTGGTGATTTCATTAAACATTACAGTGGTTGTCGGATAGACAGAACTTACGAGGTAAGCTAGAACAACATTATACGTGGGGTAATCTATCTATGAGTTTAACTAAGAATCCAATAAAGATCATAAAAAGAGACTTCCAAAGAACACCTAGTTTACTGAATCTATTATTCTTAGAAACTACAAAACTAAACAACTATTCACTGAAAGATATTGAAAATTAAGGTCAGATGTTATGTATGATAGAGGTATATAAGAAAGCCAATGGAGTAGGAGCAAACTGTACCAACAGCTCGAAACCCAAAAATATTATTAAACATTCATTAGAAGACATACCTGGCAGGGGCATTATCGACATTCAAAATAAGAAAATCAATAACAGATCACCCCCGCCCCCCACCCCCACCCCCAATACATTTATTAGGACCACCCCAATGAAGTAGTTGAGCGATTAAGGTTGCTCACACCATCATCATAGCTGGGAATGCAGCACATTTGAATGAAATCATTTTTATAATATCTGAGCTTCGAGAAAGATGTGTCTTTGAATAATTATGGAGACAGTTGTTCTAGAACTCCATAGACCAGCATGCAAGACTTTCCCGTGGAGGCAAGTTATAATTTGAGGTTTGAACGACTTTCAGCAGTCAGATGTCATACAAATAAGTCAACATTAACATGAGAATGAAGGTTTTAACTACCTTTTAATTCACATTGTTATGTACTCAATATTTCCTTGGCCTCTACCTGTGAAAAGAAAGACTAACAAATCATGGTAGTGAGTTCTATAACAGATATTTCAAGGCAGTAACAGAATGGTATGCAATACATCACTAGTCGACGTTCTCTCAGTTGAAAGTATCTATTGAGGAGCTTTTGAACCAGACAATAAGAGGGCAATTGTGGATGAATTTTACCCTTCACAGTTGTTTTTAATGGCCAGATATCCTCCAACAAATCATCGACATGTACAACTGCTCTGTCCACATGAAAATAAAAACCAGAACGATTGACGTGCTTGATAATAAACTTCTCAATACTGTTTATAGTTCTATTAAAATGATAGACCCACGCAAACAGAAAGTTAATGTAGATGATTTTGCATGCATTTGAAAACATAAGACAGCATTTGAGAAATCATGCCTCCTATACTGGTCAATGGAGATATTTACAGTTTCTAAGGTGCAACAAACAACCCTAGGAATTATATCTTAAAGGATGGCAGCAATAGTGAAATTACGAGTAGTATTTTCATGGAAGAATAGCAGAGAAGCAGTGAACCAAACATCTTCTTTATGAAACCTGTCATAAGGCGATGGAGAGGGTGGGGGAGGTATGTAAGCCTCTTGCTAAATGACTAGGATTTCCTTCATCGCATAACAGTTGGGTGAATGACACTGATCTGCTGTATCACAAGGCGCACAAACCTCAAACAGCACAGAAGCATAACATGCGTGATAGGTAGCACATCAACAGAATTGGTATTTGCGATAATATGCTAATAGAACTTCATATCCCTACATTTAGATATCCGACTAAGCTCGAGAAACGGCTTTCACATAGTTATAACGGGATCAGTCTTTTAGATGTAGTCTGCAGACATCATGACATGGCATACGCAGCAAATAAAGATCTGTCAGGACGTCACACTGTGCATAGAGTATTAGACAGCTGAGCCAAGGAAGAACATACAAGAAGGGATCAGTGTTGGCCAGCATACCGAAACACTTCTAATACACTAAGCAGTGTGTGCAACACTTAAATTGGGTAAGGGTTTAAATTTCAGTGTAGTTATTAGTGCCACACATTGCCTGCTGAAGAATAAGAAGAAGAAATAGAAGGGAACATCAGGGTGTTTAAAAAACGAATGTAGTTATCACTGGCTGCAGCTAAAAGAGCCATAAAAGGAAAACTGATTAAAAGGTCTAGAGTTCTACCACTACCATTAAGCCTTGACATGGTTCCAGCTGTTGATGCCCTGCCCAGAGGTGTGGTAGCTATCTCCAGAACAGTAAAAAATGTAACTTTATGAGCGCAAAACGCATAACACAGGGCTTAACAACTGGCCGGTTTTGAGCGCGAGTACTCGCGTCTGCTCAGCACGTGCTCGCGAGCAGGTGCAAGGTCGCGGAGTAGGGAGGGACGGGAGGGTGGGGAAATGCGCGCGCACGTATGAATAGGACCGCAGCGTGCCTATTGAATTCGCGCCGACTGTGACGTTCAAAGTACTACGATCAGCTCTAACAGTCACTTCGCTGGTTAAGAATCATGTCAAGTCACCGTTGTGTAACCCCAGCTATGCTTTGGCAGTTCAAGCCCCATTGGGAGGAATTGTATCTGTTTACAGAAAAAAATGGTGTTGCAAAATGTTTAGTATGTCACAAAACGCTGAATTCTTTTAGGAAATTTAATTTGCAGCGACATTATATGTCGTACCACGCGAAAGACTACGGAAGTGGAAAATGTGATGGACCAGATCGTGCACAGGAAGTTATTAAACTTAAAAGGAAGCTATCCGAAGAATATCTGGATGACAAAGAAAAATCAACTGAGGCAGCTCTCAGAGTGAGCTACAAAATTGCTTTGTTTTTAGCAAAATCCCTAAGCCCCTTCAATGATGGCGATTTAATGAAAGATGTTTGGTAGTTGCAGCGGAACATTTGTGTCCATCTCAAGTTGAACAGTTTCGGATTGTGCCATTATCCGACATGACCATTACGCGTCGCATACAGGACATGGCAGACGACTTCCAGAGCCAGCTTGCAAATATCTATAAAGATTTTATGGCGTATTCTCTAGCTCTGGACGAAAGTGTTGCTATCACTGGAACAGCGCAGCTTTCTATATCTATTAGAGGTGTTAATAGAGATCTTCAGGTGAGGAAGGAGCTCCACGATGTAGTAGCCATGAAGAACACTACAACCGGAGGTGATATTTTAAGTAGTGTAGAAGAAAGTGTTGAAAATATAGGATTGTCGTGGAATTCTTTAGTTTCAGTGTCTACAGACGGTGCACCAGCGATGACAGGGAAAAAATTAGGTTTTGTTGCGCTGTTGAAGGAGAAAATGCAAAAACTGACCGTGCCGAATGAAATGAGGAGCGTTCACTGTGTGATCCACCAGGAAAACTTATGTGCAAAGAGTATCACTCTAAAAAATGTGATGAGTGTTGTTGTTCGTGCAACCAATTATATAAGGAAGCATGGGCTATGACACAAACAATTTAAAAGCTTTCTTGAGGATGTAGAAAGCCAGTATGGTACCCTGCCTTATTACAGCGAGGTCCGCTGGCTTAGTCGTGGCGAATTATTAAATCGAATTTTTGCCTATTAGATGGGATAAATATGTTCATGGAAATAAATAACATGTGTGTTCCTGAATTGAAAGAGCCTTCATGGAAATGTGATCTCGTGTTCTTAGCAGATTTAACTAGCCATCTGAATGCTTTGAACTTTTCACTACAAGGTAAAGATCTGCTAATTACTCATTTCATAGATCGAATACGAGCTTTTAAAATGAAATTTACACTTTGGGTGAGTCAGCTGGAAACAGGAAATCTAGCTCATTTTCCTAAATTATCCATGCAAGATGTTCACAAAGACTGTGAACGTTATTCACATAGTTTAGTTGCCCTTAAGGAAGAATTTGATCAACGCTTTCAAGATCTGACAGCACTAGACAGTGATTCTGATCTGTTCTCCTCTCCATATTCGGCGAATATTGCAGAGATTCGTCCTGAGCTGCAACTAGAAATTATTGACCTGCAGTGTGACAGAGAATACAGAGACAAATTTCAGAACAAGAAAAACATTTTGGAATTTTACAGACACTTCCCTCAGGATAGATTTCCTCATTTGCACAAACTGGCGGCTACAATAATATTAATGTATGGTTCCATGTATGTTTGTGAATAACTGTTCTCTGCAATGAAATGTAACAAGACGCGCCTGAGAAACGCATTGTCTGATCGAAATTTAAACTGCACGCTGCGCCTACGATGCACAAGAACAATTACTCCGAACATAGACGCAATTGTAAAGGGCAAAAAGTACAAGATAACCGAGAATCCCACACTTCAGTGACACCTTTTATTGTGTAACAATTCACAAATTAATACGAATGTAGAGGCATACACTAAGCCAATAAAATTATGTGGCACGTGTACATTCTCCTTTATTTGTTTCATTTGTCACAGTAATAATTCGTGAGTGATATCCGTGCAGGTGGCCGCTGTTGTGTGCCCCACGTGACTCTCCCACTCTCCGCTCTGGTCCGGTAGTGGGGGTAGCGTGCTCGCGCTGCTCCGTGCTCGCGACTTGCTGCTCACAGCTTGCTCTGCGAGAATGTATGTTGTGAAGCCCTGGCATAATAGATTCACGGGATCTGTGGCTGTTAGGAAAGAACTGCATTTAAAACCTTACAGGAAAGGTCTTGGACCGTTCATTTAAAAAACGATTCGCTCTACTACACGATAGAAAAGTGAACCTCAAATGTGATTCGAGTGAATTCGACAATTGTAGTTTAACAGATGCTCGAGTATAATTAAAAACTGAAATTTAGGCATACGACAGTTTACAGCAAGGTTTGTCTAATAATGTATATAGCCAGCTTTTTGATATGTGCACTAGGTTTTGCTCTGGATAGTATAAGAATGAAGACAAAGAGGAAGGTCTGCTCCGGTCAAAGGAATTTAAGGAGGTAGCTCCAACTGTCGATGTAGATTGCTACAAAGAGAAAGAATCAGTGACGGACGGTCCTGTTAATGTTCGTATTCAATTTGAACCGCCTAAAAACTTCCCTGAAAACAGAGCAGCATTTGCATTAATACTAGATGATCGTATCATCAACTTACCGGAATTGTGTAGATATTTGCATAAATTGATAGGTATAGCATAGCAACTAAACCACTTTACGATGACACCTCAAACTTTTAACACTGTAAGCGACGTGCAAGGAAGCCTTCGTTGACGAATATGGGTGTGTCGTTTTTTAGCCTTCACGACTTAGGAATGAGTTATCACAAAAGTTTAAATAACCATGGCGCCAAGTAAATCTTTCAAACTCCTCCACTGCCTCAAAACGCATAAAAGTGTGTCATGTTTGAGCTGATATTATCATGGCATCGGATGTGAAGAAGATGGAATGATTTTTGAAAATCTAGTGACATCACTTCGAAATTTCGGTTATACAGGTTCAATTGTTTATGGGAAAAGTAGTGAAAAATATTTACAGTTGCGCGACATTTACAAGAATGCTACAGTTAGAGATCCACAGAGATATAAATGTCCTCCATTGCTCGGCCTTAGGCTGAAGAACAAGAATTGTTATACAAGTGAAATTAAAAATGTAGAAGTACTTTTTAATTCAATTATAAAAAAATTATTTTAAAGCAAGCTCTTCATGCCTCCCCCGTATGGAGCTGTGATGACGTCCGTCCATTCTTGGTGAAAGCTACAGGCATATTGGTTTGATTTCCCCCCCCCTCCTCCCCCGCTGTCTCTAACACCCTCCACCACCTCACCTCTCACCGAGCGAGACTATATAAGATGTCTCAGTAGGTGTATTTTCTCCGCAGTCTGCTCCTAGCATCTGTTAATGTCATGTGTGATTCTCTTGTACAATTTGTCATTATGAAGAGATCAGCCAGCAGCAGCAACAGCAGCAAAAGTCCTCATTTCGAGAGATTTTCGATAAGGACAGTGTCCCATCGAACCTCTTCAGTGATGAGACGTTTGCTTCTTTATTGTGGTGTGTTGGAGAGGATGTGAAACGTGAACTAAGTACCATTTCTATATGTGAGTGTGCGTCTGTATTTTCGATGCTTACAGACTGTTATTGTTGTTGTTGTTGTTGTTGTTGTTCCCTTCAGTCCGAAGACTGCTTTGATGCAGCTCTCCATGCTGTTCTATCCTGTACAAGCCTCTTCATCTACGAGTAACAATTGCAACCTAACTCCCTCTGCATCTGATTGCTATATTTATCTCTTGGTCTCCCTCTATGGTTTTTATCTCCTACACTTCCCTCCAGCATCAAACTGGTAATCCCGTGATTTCTCAGGATGTATCCTACCAATCGATCCCTTCTTGTGATCAGGTTATGCCACAACTTTCTTTTCTCCTCTATTCTATTCAGCGCCTACTCATCAGTTATGTGATCTACCCATCTAATCTTCAACAATTTTCTGTAGCATCACATTTCAAATACTTCTATTCTATTCTTGTTTAAACTGCCTATCGTCCATGTTCACTTCCATACATGGCTACGTTCAGTACAAATACTTTCAGAAAGCGCTTCCTGGCACTTAAATCTATGTTCGATGTCAACAAATTTCTCTTCTTCAGAAAAGCGTTCCTTGCATTGCCAGTATATATTTTATGTCCTTTCTACTTCGACCATCGTCTGTTATTTTGCTTCGCTAATAGCGAAACTTTTTTATGTGTCTCATTTCCTAACCTGATTCCCTCATAACCCCTCGTTTTGCTTTTGTTCATGTTCATATTACATCCTCCTTTCAAGAGACTGACCATTCTGTTCAACTTATCTTCCAAGTCCTTTTGCTGTCTGTGACAGAATTACGATGACATCGGCAAACTTTAAAGTTTTTATTTCTTTTCACTGGACTTTAATTCCTACGCCAAATTTTCCTTTGGCTTCATTTACTGCTTGTTCAATGTACATATTGAATAACACCGGGGACAGGTTACAACCTTGTCTCACTCCCTTTTCAACCACTGCTTCCCTTTCATACCACTTGACTCGTATAACTGTTGGTTGGTTTCTGTACAAGCTGTAAATAGCCTTTCGCTCACTGTATTTTACCTCTGCCACCTTTACAATTTGAAAGAGAGTGCTCCAGTCAACATTGCCAAAAGCTCTCTCTAGGTCTACAAACGCCATAAACGTAGGTTTGCGTTTGCTTAACCTATCTTCTGTCAGAAGTCGTAGTGTCAATTATTTCCACTCATGTCCCTACGTTTCTGCGAAATCCAAGGTCAGCTTCTACATGTTTTTCCACTCTTCCGTAAAGAATTGATGTTAGTATTTTGGAACCGTGACTTCTTAAAAAGATAGTTCGGTATTTTTCACACCTTTCAGCACCTGCTTTCTCTGGAATTGGAATTATTATATGCTTCTAGAAATCTGAGGGTATTTCACCTGCCTCAAGCAAATGGAAGAGTTTTGTCATGGCTGGCTCCCCCAAGGTTATCAGTAGCTCTAACGGACTGTTATCAACTCCTGGGAATTTGTTTCGACTTAAGCTTTCAGTAGTTAGTCATATTCTTCATGCAATACCATATCTCCCTTCTCATCTTCATTACATCCTGTTTCATTTCCATAATATTCCCTCCAAGTACATCTCAGTTGTATAAATCCTCTATATATTCCTTCAAATGGTTCAAATGGCTCTAAGCACCATGCGACTTAACATCTGAGGTCATCAGCCCCTAGACTTAGAACTACTTAAACGTAATTAACCTAAGGATATCAGACATATCCACGCCCGAGGCGGGAGTCGAACCTGCGAACATAGCAGCAGCGTGGTTGCGGACTGAAGAGCCTAGAACGCTCGGTCACAGCGGCCAGCTATACTCCTTCCACTTATCTGCTTTCCCTTCATTACTTAGGACTAGTTTTCCATCTGAGTTCTTGACATTCATACGGATGGTTCTCTTTTCTCTAAACATCTCATTAATTTTCCTGTAGGCAGCATCTATCTTTCCCCTAGTAATATACATTTCTAAATCCTTACATTTCATCCCTAGCCATTCTTGTTTAGCCATTTTTCACCTCCTGTCACTCTCGTTTTTTAGACGTTTGTGTTCCCTTTTGCCTGCCTCATTTACTGCACTTTCGTATTTTTTCCTTTCGTCAGTTAAATTCAGTATCTCTTGGGTTACCCAAGAATTTCTACTAGCCTTCGTCAGTATTGGGACAACGCTGGTCCTCGTCCACTCTGCATTGTTGCCAGATGTATCAAAGATGACGGCGATGACGTCATCCAAGATGGCGTCATGTAGACTTAGCAACAGCGCATGACGTCATACAAGATAGCGGTCATGACGTCATTCAAGATGGCGGGAAGTTTGAATTTTGGCAGGATAGTGTCATGCACCCCCTCCCCTGAAAATGGCGCAAAGTTTAAATTCCAACAGGATAATGCACCACATCCCTGTTATCTCTACTAAGCAAAGAAAACCGCTGGAAGAGCTCACTTGGGCTACCTCCAGTAGCCTAAGTCAATCGACAGCCAATTCCTCCTAAGAACAGCCGCCAACTTTGAATTGTGGCTGCAAACAAAGCTCACTTGGGGCTTCGCTGCTAAGGTAAAAAAATGGTGGGAAAGAAAGAACACTTGTACTAACCTAACTCGCCACCTCCTCCTAATGATTTGTGGAAAAAATGACTTCTCTTTATTATTTAAACAATTTCATGCAAATGTGTTCGCCACTGGGTCCAGAGCCCAACTGGCTTAGTACACATTGCCACCAGCAGAGGTCGCTCTCATGATGTGAGGTGATGACGCAAGTACCGTAATGCAATATGGCGGCACCCAGTGTGTTTAACATGAGGTCCAGACCCCAACTCACTTAGCACATTTCGTCGCCGCCAGAGGGCGCTACCGTGATGTCACGTGATGACACAAGTACTGTTATTCAAGATTGGTGCATACATTTTGTTCTCCATGTGCTCTAGGACACAGCCACTGCACGATCCCATTACGTAATCGAAGATAGTCTGGTCTTTCTCACACATTTATAATGGGATATGCAGTGCATGTACGGCCAGCCTCCAGCCAGCACGTTCATACTCGCACCACAGATAGTCTTCTGCAAATACCCTAATGAATGTAACTGAACAATGTGACACCCACATAGCGCGTATAACCTATCAATTACCTATGTACTTAATTCCAATTCAGTTTTAATTATAGTCCATAAATGAATGTATGATTTCGATATTCAATTATGAAATGAGAATTTTCGCATTTTCCCACTAGGAGTGCAATGTTCATTCATTCATGATGTACCACCCCCCCCCCACCCCTATAATGCTGCACTCCTATTGGCTACTGTATCAGTCACATGATTGTATGTCATAGAACCCCAAATGGTGGTCTGTAGGGGCAAAATGGCGCGAAAATGACTCAGGCTGACTGGGCTGCTGGGGAGACTAAGGAAGGAGCGCACTCTATTTATTTTTGAACATTTTATTTATCACACTGATACAAAAGACATGCTTGGGGCCATCTCACGCAGCCCACAGACCTGTAAACAACTTCTAAATAATGCTCTACAGATATGCAACAACTCCTAATTTTCCCAAATAATTCCATTACACACTTGCAGACTCCTACCATATAATGCAGCACAGGGATGTGTAGACACACTCAGTACTCGTAAACTGTCCAAATAATGCATAGTACAGCCTAAAGACATGCTCGCAAAATAATGCAATGAACGCGTGCAAGCAGCCTCCACCAACCCCTGTCCAGTAGAGCATACAGGCAACCCCAACGAAGTGGCGCGGCCGTCAGCTGTCAAACTACACACAGGTGCCCTCAGGCATGACGCAGCCACATCCCTATTCATACTTGACACCAGAGAAATTCCTATCGCAATATGTGGTCACCTAGACGCCGATGATGACGCGATTGGACGGGAGCGAAGACTTATTTATACTTATATGTGACACACTCCCCTTGAAATATACCACTTGGAGTTCATTGTCTTGTGTAGCTGTTGTAGTTCAATATTCAAGCTCCTGTACTCAGTGGGAGAACAGTGTAGTTGAGTAAGAGTCTTTCCATATTTGACAATATGTATGACACCTTGCGAGGTTTAGTTGGATGGTGGAGATGGCACTTCCCTAGGACTGGGGAGCTTGGTGAGATATACTCGGTGTGAGTGTACGCATACAATAATTTTTTCGGGTGCTGTAGAGATATAAAAGATAACTGCACTGTTTGTGTAAAATTTGTATATATTGTATTGTAAAGTTAGTGTGGCTTGGGTTGTGTAAAATGTGTGTATATTGCATTGTAAAGTTAATATGGTTTATGTTATGGCTTGGCTAGAAAGGATGAATGTGTCCTATGATAAGAGTATTTCCGTATTTGACAATATGTATGGTAGTTTTTATGATTTAATTGTCAGTGCAATATGACGAGCTGTGTACAATAACCGCTGGAAATCTGTTCTGCAGAAGAAAAAAAAAGTGCTTCGATATTGGCGGTATCAGTAATTCGGCAGGTAAATTCGATAACAATCAATCAGAATGCTCGCTTGGTTCACGTCGTTTGTGCTGGGATATAGGAGCCTCTATATAGCGGAGTGAAATTTTGTGTATGTTGGAAGCATGAAGGATAACACGCGATGGACTGGGTAGCACATTAGGCCCACAAGGAAGACTGCATTCGGCGCTATTTTCGTAAACAGGTTCTGCTAGGATAAGAATTTTGGTGCATGCAAGCTGAGACATTTAGAAAGCGAGTGTTAACTATTTCTGGTACAATATACAATTCGCGAGAGGTCGACTTGGGTTTTTGTTTTAAAAGCAATGGGATAATGTGATGTAAGAATAAGATTGGGAAAATTTTAGATGGCGAGTCGCGATGTGGACGTTTCGCATCGAGGTGTCAGTGACGCTGGGCCGGGTACGCATCTCGTATGTTCCATTAGGGGGAGAGCAGGCTGTGCTATTCTATCATCAGTGGTAAAGACAAGTGCTGCCCTGAGGTGTCTCGAATATGGGGTCTGCGCCTTGGAGTTCTGTGACGTCGGTATATAACAGTAAATGTATACTCGAAAATAGAAGCAGTCTGGTGGTGGCTCGAGTCCGGGCTCCCGCCCGTTCACGTCGGCTGTGTCGACCACATGCACGTGCGGCTCAGCTTCGAGCTTCCGCGCTCTGTAAATAAGTCTTCGCTCCTGTCCGATCGCGATGATTCCCTCCACAAAATGATGACAACGTTGGAGGTAAAAACATGGTACATACTACATTGAAACTTCCTGGCAGATTAAAACTGTGTGCCTGACCGAGACTCGAACTCGGGACCTTTGCCTTTCGCGGGCAAGTGCTCTCCCATCTGAGCTACCGGAGCACGACTCACGCCCGGTACTCACAGCTTTACTTCTGCCAGTACCTCGTCTCCTACCTTCCAAACTTTACAGAAGCTCTCCTGCGAACCTTGCAGAACTAGCACTCCTGAAAGAAAGGATATTGCGGAGACATGGCTTAGCCACAGCCTAGGGGATGTTTCCAGAATGAGATTTTCACTCTGCAGTGGAGTGTGCGCTGATATGAAACTTCCTGGCAGATTAAAACTGTGTGCCCGACCGAGACTCGAACTCGGGACCTTTGCCTTTCGCGGGCAAGTGCTCTACCATCTTTTTTTTTTTTTTTTTTTTTTTTTTTTTTTTTTTTTTTTTTTTCGTAGTTTCTTTGGGTGTCCGAAACTGAATGACATTTGGATCCCAGGCTGAGAAAATACATCGTATCGTCCGTCACGGGGTGGTACCAACAGCGGACCACAGGGCACCCTACAACGGCCAGTTGCGTCCGGATATTCAAAGGATGTAATGTCACGCCACGTGTAAACGGAATTTTGCTGCAGTCGGTAGCGAGCCAGGGTGTGATTAGGACACTCAACGAAGCTACGATCCCCCTTGGAAATGTCCTCCGCAGATGGGGACGAAACGTTGGGATTTAATGTGAAATACATCCAACCCCAGCGTAATAGCGCTTAATATTTTAATAAAAAAGAGATGGGCTCAGCCGAGATTTGAACCCGGGACCTCCTGCACCCAAAGCAGGAATCATACCCCTTTTTTCCTAGCCTAAAAACAAAAACAAAGTTAGTGCCACCGCCACTTTCTTCCTAAAGCTAACTAGGACGGCCGTTCGCCACCACTTCAGGTTCCGCCAACAAACAAAAATTAAATATGCCTCTGAACTTTGTGTAAAAAATAAAATAAAAGGAAAAGGAAAGGGTATAATACTTTATTATTTTTTTTATTTGTTGTTCATTTTGTTCTTATTTTGTTCTTGTGTATTTATTTGGATACGAACGCAGGTCTCCTGTCCACTTTTTGTAATCTTTTTTTTTTATTTATATAGATATCAATGTGCGAACAGTCATAGTTAATCAAGCCTGGAAAACTGAAACAGAATGAAGATGCCATCGAAGATATGAAACATAAATAACATGAAAAGAAAGCTACCACGTCGTAGTGAGGCTTCCTAGCGACTGCGCCCACTGATAAAGATTGTTCAATATATGCTCGTTTGCGGTTCGTTCTGACCTCATCTGTCACTGCCGGGAACATTCCAGCTGCACGGCGGGCTGTGAAAGGCACTCCATAGATAGTTCGCGAAGCACTGTCGATATCTGATATGCCCGGAAATAGCATGATGTCTTTCTTGCAAATAGAGCCAGAAGTCAAGGAAATTCTTGTGTCCGTCACGACAGAGGTAATGGACTGCATGTCCACGTATCCAGTTGACAGAGTTGGTTCGAGTCTTGGGGTAAAATGTCTCATCCGGGAACAATAACGTGCGTGCAGATATATGCTCCGGCCGAACTCGCAAGAGATAAGCCAGCATCTGCCGCACTAGGTGCCAAACCGCTTCCGCCTCTCCACAGCTGAGGCGGTGCTCGTCAGAATCTACTGTATTACAACCCACACAATTGGGAGATTCTGCCATGTGGATATTGTAGAGACGTTCTTGCGTCACCAGCTTCCCATTAACGACTACGTACCATTGGGAAACAACATCGGAATCAAGCATGGCGTCGTGGACAGTCTTCCACACCACGCGCCATCGTACGTCAGGATATTTTAGTTCGACCACATTAAGGGGGCGGCGTTGCAGCATGTCATAATAGAGGCGTCGAGTCGTGGCCATTTGTGGTGTCGTGAGCGCGACACTGCAATAACTTTGTTCTAAATAGAAACGTCCTATATAAAAGAGGGGCGCTGGGATATCCTGCAGTGGCACCGGCGCTCTTAGTGAAGCAGGTCGTAGCGCCGTCAGAAGCAGACTCGTGAGGCTCGTAGGACAACGGCGCAGCAGACATAAATGTGAGCTAACATAGAGGGCAATGGCCCTATCATGGACGTGTACTAGGCCGAGACCACCTTTTTCCTTGGGGAGGGTAAGAGATACGTATCTGATCTTCAGTAACATACCAGCGGTGACGAAGTATCCCAGCGCTGCCATAATGCTACGAGCCAAGGGCTTCGGAATGGGTAGCGTTTGGGCGACATGCGGGATGCGGGACGCAAGGTATACGTTGGCATAATACGCCCGCTGAACGATGTTGAGGGATCGCAAGCGCTGATTTGCAATTCTGGCCCTAATTTGGTTAAGAAGGCGTCGATAATTGAGCGTCGTCGCGCGTCGCATGTCGTTCATGAAATCTAAGCCCAAGCAGCGTACAGTATCACTGAAGCGTAATGGGGCAATGTGTTCCTGCGGTAGCCCAATTCCGATGCCCAAGGCGACGGACTTGTCAACGTTGATTTGGCTACCAGAAGCTGTACCGTAGGTTGCAATCCAGTCCAATGCCGCGGCCATGTCGTCAGCTCCACGTATGACGATCATCAAATCATCCGCATATGCGGTGCAACGATAGATGGAGCCGCCGAACTGTATCCAAGTGAGCCTGTCTCGGAGACCACACAACAAAGGTTCTAAGGCCAATGCAAATAACAATGTTGATAATGGACATCCCTGTCGTACTGATCGGCGGATCGGCATGGGTGCCGTCAGTCTTCCA
Source organism: Schistocerca cancellata (assembly GCF_023864275.1). NCBI lineage: Eukaryota > Metazoa > Arthropoda > Insecta > Orthoptera > Acrididae > Schistocerca > Schistocerca cancellata. The sequence continues at coordinate 406,725,170 of NC_064634.1, forward strand.
TTGACAAGAACTCGAGAAGTTGCACCATGTAGTAGGCGTGTCAACACTGTGATAAAGGGGTCGGGGTATTCCATGCGCCGTAGAACGGCCGTGAGGAAAGCGTGGCCCACACGGTCAAAAGCCTGGCTAAAGTCGATAGACGCGAGGGCTGCCGGCAAACGTCTCACCCGTGCAAGGGAGATGAGATCTCTGTAACGACATAACGCAGTTCTGATGTTGTTGGGTCCCCCCAAGGACGTCTGGTCACCGGACAAGACGTGCAATAGTGTGCCGCGAATACGTTCCGATAGCAGCCTCGAAAAGATCTTGAAGTCGCTGTTCAATAACGTTAAGGGACGATAATCACGGACATGATTCCGTCCCTTCGGCTTATGGATGGGGACAATCAGACCTTCCAAGAATGGTGCAGGCAATGTTATACCCGGGGACATCAATTCCTGGCAAATTTCAATCAAACACGGTAGCAACAGGTGTTTAAAGGTTCGATAGAACTCTAATGGTAATCCATCGATTCCCGGTGATTTATGGGGAGCACCTTTACCAATGGCGTCGAGCACTTCCTCTTCTGTCACTTCTCCCAGTAAAGTCGGTACCATGTCTGATGGAACTGTACCGTGGACATGTGATGAAACGGTGTCTACCGTTGCCATATCAGGGAGCACTGCTGAATAAAGTTGAGCGTAATGCCCATAGAAGGCTTCCGCTATATCTGCTTGTTCCACCACGTGTCGACCGTCGTCGGTTATCATGTCGGTTACCAGTGCCCTACGGCGCCTCCTGCGTTCTAGGAGCACGTGGTGCATAGATGGCCTTTCTGATTGTATCATGTCTGGAGCACGCGACCGTATAACAGCACCTTGTAAATGATGGCGTGCTAAGGAGACGAGCTGCGCTTTCGCGCGATTGACTATGATCTGCCTGTCAGGTGAGGGCTCCATAGCAAGACATTCCCGTAGGACGGTGTAATAAAAGTTTTCCGTGCTCCTCCTCCATGCCGCTGCTTCCCGGCCGTAAGCCATGAAGGTGCGCCTAAGAGCAGGCTTCGCACATTCAATCCACCAACTGAGGGTCGATCGGTAACGACCACGACGCTGTAAGGCCGTGTTCCACGACTCTTCGACAGCACCTTTACATGCCGGCTCGTCCAGATGGGCGACGTTCAGTTTCCAGGGGGGCCTACTGCGCCACACACGTGCAGGTTGGAGGGCAATGGTGCAAATATAGGCTGTGTGGTCGGTGAATGCAGTGGGCCAGAGCTCTGCTCCTCTCGTCGCCGTCGAAAGGGTGCTTGTGACGTAAATCCTGTCCAACCGACTTGATGAATGGCTTGTATAATGCGTGTAACCAGGAGCGGGGCCATGGATGTGGCGCCACGTGTCAATCAGGTGGAGGTCACGCACTAGCATTTCCAATTCCGCACACGGGACGTGATGTGGCTGCTGATCAGACGGAGATAATGTACAGTTAAAATCTCCGCCGATCACCATATCGTCCATGCGACCCATAAATAGACGCGTAATATCTTCCGAAAAAAAGCGGGCCCGATCTCTCCGTCTCCCTGATCCTGAAGGGGCATATACATTGATGAGTCGTACACCGTTGACAGTTATTGCCATGGCTCTTGCACTCGGTAAGTACAGTACGTCCGTAGCCGCTAAACCGTCCCGTAGCAGAACAGCCACACCACAATCGGTAGAAGAGGCGTGGGAGATGTGGGCGGTATATCCGTAGAAGTCAGGGAAACTAGCGACACAGACTTCCTGTAAGAGGGCCACGTCGATGTCCGCCGCATCAAGCATGCGTTGTAGCATTGTCAGTTTGTGTGGTGCCCTTATCGCGTTGATATTGATTGTGGCAAGGCGAAAGGTGTGCTGCCTAGCCTCTTCACCTAGGGTAGACGCCATGGCAATCAAAGCTAACCGCAAGAGATGCCGGACCCACCAAACCCGTCACAAATTATGAGTCTTTCACGCTAGGAGTGGCATCCGCAATGCCGCCCCCTCCCTTGTCACCCGTGCCCTCGTCAGGAAGTTCCTCAACATCGTCCGACCACAGTGGGTGCAACACGACGCTGTGTAGCTGATCGGCACCTAAATCTCTCTCACATACGTCGTCTGTGCTAGAGGTAGACTGAGCGCCATCCATCGACGCGACCTGCCGCGTTTGTGGTGCAAGAAGTAACTGGGCACTCGTAGTATGGGCAAGTGAACCGTCTACACCACTTAGATCCTCAGCAGGCGCAGCATCCATGCCGTCTGATGAGATGTCACCTTCTTGACCGGCCGTGTGTAGGAGGCAATCGTCAGAAGGGGTTCGCCGACGTCGCTTGCGTCGTCGAGGCGAACGTTGCTTTCGAACGTGGACATCCGTATCCGAATGTGGGAGGCAATCCTGCGTCGTATCACCTTCCGCTAGGAAAGCCGCGGTCGGGACAACGTTCGCGTCCACGTCCATCGCGTTCTGAATGTTATGTTGCGTCTGGAGTTCGTGAGACTGTTGCAGCTGTTGTTGCTGTGGAGGGGGCGACATATGGGTTGGCACCAAGGGTCCGTCCTCTTCCTCCCTTGGTACTTGTGGCGTCGATGGATGTGTCTGCTCGCCCGTTTCGTCCACCGTCTGAGCTACCGGAGCACGACTCACGCCCGGTACTCACAGCTTTACTTCTGCCAGTACCTCGTCTCCTACCTTCCAAACTTTACAGAAGCTCTCCTGCGAACCTTGCAGAACTAGCACTCCTGAAAGAAAGGATATTGCGGAGACATGGCTTAGCCACAGCCTAGGGGATGTTTCCAGAATGAGATTTTCACTCTGCAGCGGAGTGTGCGCTGATATGAAACTTCCGGGCGTGAGTCGTGCTCCGGTAGCTCAGATGGTAGAGCACTTGCCCGCGAAAGGCAAAGGTCCCGAGTTCGAGTCTCGGTCGGGCACACAGTTTTAATCTGCCAGGAAGTTTCATATCAGCGCACACTCCGCTGCAGAGTGAAAATCTCATTCTGGAGATATACTACATTATTCTCCAGCAGTGTCTGATGTTGGGTTGAAACTGCAGAGAATCATCCGCATTATTTCCTTCAAGCAGAATTCCTGATTGAAGAAATATATTGATTGAAACTCTGAAAAGAGGACTCTCCTGATGTGCACATTTGAGAAACATTTTAAAAATATTCGTATAATGCAGTTTTCGCCAAAATACGCAGAAAGTCAGACAACAACGCGAAATTCACTTAGTTGCCCTTTGGAACGGGGGTTATGCTGCGGCACATCATTCTGCCAGCCGAGATTTTAAAGGAACCACAATCTTCAACAAAGGTATCGTGTTAGTGATATCGTTTTCTGCATACCATGCACGCCATGTGTGTGAGCTAAACAGCTTTTCATACCATGTGCGTATTATATGTACAGAAGATTAAATTTCGCTGCTACTGGCCATACCTAAGGAGATCGCATTTAGTTTAGTGTTACGTATCACGGTGGGAGGGGGGGGGCTGTAAATAAATATTTCATGTTAAGTGTAGTTAAAACGTATAAATCTTTCAAGTCTTTCAGCTGTGTTACAACTCCTCAAAACTGTAAATAAAACCTGTTGGAAGAATGAAAATGCATCAACTTTTTGTAAACTGTTCAATGAGTATATATATATCATACGTTGTATTCGCCTCTAAAGTTGATATACTTCTGAGCAGCTTACAATATTCATTGTACAGTGTATATATTTGTGTGTGTGTGTGTGTGTGTGAGAGAGAGAGAGAGAGAGAGAGAGAGTCTTCCTGAAATATATACACACAGTTTCTGTATTTTGTTTTTCTGTGTATTATGTAAAAAATCAGACATATGAGGCATATCATTTATCTATGTTGAGAACAAATATATTACATGAAAAAATGAAATAATTCAACATATGAGACACATTTTTTGAAAGGAAACGTATTTTATGCAATTTATTTTCACAATATTGCTTTTTTATGTGCTCAGAACAAATATGTTATGTGGAAATTGAAGTAGTCCAACAGACATTTTTTTGTAAGAAAAAACATATTACCTATAGGAAAAAAGTCCTATCAACATGTCTCCGGGCCAGCGGAGTGGCCGAGCGGTTCTAGGCGCTACAGTCTGGAACCGCGCGACCACTACGGTCGCAGGTTCGAATTCTGCCTCGGACGTGGATGTGTGTGGTGTCCTTAGGTTAGTTAGGTTTAAGTAGTTCTAAGTTCTAGGGGACTGATGACCTTGGAAGTTAAGTCCCATAGTGCGCAAAGCCATTTTTTGGACATGTCGTCGGAAATGCATCATTGCCACAGTAGATAGCGCTCTGATCAATGGAAGTTCCTCTGAGCACGTCCGTGTGTTCCTTGTGTGATGCAGGCTGTGTGATTGACGCTGCGTACAGTAATCACCAGAATGGTCCGGTATTCATGTCGGAAACTAGCCTAGACGGTGCCAAGCAGATGGAAACGGACCAGAGTCAGTACGGCTAAACCAATTTTAAGCCATTTTTAGGGGTTTGTTTGATCTTGGGTCCTTTCAGACAGACGAAAGGCGGACTGTGCATAAACCAGATTCGGAGGAGCAGGTTCTACAGGAAATTGAGGCGAACCCTATTACAAGCTTTAGTCAAGTGGCCCTCTAACACCTGAATGGACATGAATTTTTTGCTCATTTCCATTACTTAAAAATGAGTCTTTTTTCAATGAATAACTTTTTCTAGGCATTTCAATTTGTCCCTTCAGCCATTTCTTCAAATAGGGGAACAATTAGTAGTTGAAGGGAGCCAAGCCTGGAGAACAGGAGGGATTTGAAACGAGTTGGAATCCTATTTCCATTAATTTTAGGACTACAACTGCTGAGGTGTATGCTGGTGCATTGTCGTGATGAAAAACGACTTTTTTGCGATCCAATAGCCGTCGTTTTCCTTGCAACTCGGATTTCAGACGGTCCAATAACGATGAATAGTATGCACCTGTAATAGTTATACCCTTTTCCAGATAGTCGATGAGGATTATCCCTTGCGAATCCCAAAAGACAGTCGCCATAACCTTTCCGGCCGAAGGAATGGTATTCGCCTTTTTTGGTACAGATTCTCCCTTGGTAACCCATTGTTTAGATTGTTATTTGGTCTCAGAAGTATAGTAATGTATCCATCCACAGTGACGAAACGACGCTTAAAGTTCTGCTGATTCTTCCTGAACAGCTGCAAACCATCCTTGCAGCACTTCACACGATTCTGTTTTTGGTCAAGCGTGAGCGATCGTGGAACCCATCTTGCGGATAGCCTTCCCATGTCCAAATGTTTATGCAAAATATTATGTGCCCGTTCATTTGAGATGCTCACAGCACTAGAAATCTCAAGCACCTTAACTCTTCTGTCATCCATCACTATATCATGGATTGTACCAACGATTTCTTGAGTCGTAATCTCCACAGGGCGTCCAGAACGTTCAGCATTACTTTTGCCCATATGGCCACTCCGAAAATTTTGAACCCACTCATAAACTGTTCTAATCGAAGGCGCAGGGTCACGTAATGTTTATCAAGCTTCTCTTTAGTCTCCTGAGGCGTTTTTCCTCTAATAAAGTAATCTTTAATCACCTCACGAAATTCTTTTTCGTCCATTTCTTGACAATCACTCGACTTCCTTGATCCACACGAGTGCCAAACACAAAGAAATTGACCAATATGGATGAATCTTGGTGTGCGTTCTTTCCAAAGATGCTACTAACTAAACATGATCTCGATACGCGCCGGTGGTGCCATCTCTCGGACTTTGCACAAACTTTACAAACACCCCTCGTAAAAGCAATGCACAATATAACTTAGACGATTAATCAAAACCTCGATACATCGATACTTCAGAATATTTTTCCATCTCTGTTAATCATAATTAAACATCTAGTTCCATGCACTGCACTGATACGTCTGAAGAACAGTTTGCGAAACAGAGAGAGAGGCTTGCAGCATTTATTGTGTTTGCGCAGACGAAACACGCAAACCACAGCACCCAATGGCGGAATAGTCCACTGGTGCCTCCTTCAGTGCGTGATACACAAATGTAAAACACTCAGGCAGTGGATAGACAGTTTTAGTTTTCATTTATTGTATCGATAGTGGCTGTGGCTACAGAATTTTTGTCTATTCAAAGACCCTACATCGGACAAAAAACTACTTTAGACAATTCTTAAGGTAATTTTTGGGGCGAGTTGTTTTCCGACAGCAAACCTGCCCCAGTATCATGTGATATTCGTTCAAACTGTGTTTTTATTTTTTATTATACTGCACGCTGAATATTCAGAGTTTTCGTCCGCTATAGGCAGACACTTGGCAGCTTGTAAGAGACAATCCAAATCTGTTTTCTATCAGAATATTACTAACCTCAAACACAATTATCATTTTAAGGGATAGTTTCGAGAAAATGTGCTCCTTTTATCAGTAGAGTACAAAGAGCAAGGTTCATGTTACTGATGATACCAAGGACTTTGATAAGAGCTCTTACTGTCGTTGCTAATCTGATAATTTCGTAGCCGTTGAGTCAGTGCGATAAAACTAAGCTTAAAGAAGCAGAAATAGTTATCTGCAGCTAATTGAGAGTGAGATATCGACTAAATGAGAAACCATATAGGCACACAAAGTGACTCGTCGTGACCGGCAAGACGTTAAATTCCTTCAGAACAACGTTGCGATCGGAATTTGTACGTGGACTTTTAGGAATGAGAAAGTTACTTCTAGGAATAATAAGTTCATTGCCGATATGCTGTGAAGATACAGCTGTACTACTCCAGCTGAATATGGATGAAAACTCGAGTGGTCTCTTCGGCATAAATAAAGTTATATAAAAATTCATCGCGTTCTGTATTTCTCTTAACTGTAACATTTATCTTGCCAGTGGCTGTGTTCAGCCAGTACATGAACATTTCGCAGCGTGATCCTACAAAATCTGCCGCTGGCCAGTCTCTTGCCTGCTTCTTGTTTGATAAATGTTAAACGAATTCTTGGGTGGGAATACGGAATTATTAAATTTCTCCATATGGTACCACGTTATTTTACATTGACGGTAGGATGTGTGAAATATGAAAGTATTTGCATTCAAGGAAAATCATTGTGGCTCGTTGAAGGGTCTTTGAGCAAACTCGTTGTGGAAATGACACCTACAGAGTTCGGAGGTGTATAACACAAGGAAACTTGTGTACAAGGGTTTCATGCAACGTGTTCGAACTATCGCCACACCCACAGCAACCAGTCATTATGAATATTGCTGACTTCTAGTAAATGAGTTTTCGCGACCCACGTCGCCCGTCGTAGTCGTAAATCAATATAATATCTCGATGTTTACGTTTATCTTGATATGCCATGGCAAAGACTGCTTTATCAACCAACTTAAAAAAACGAATATTTCTTCATATCATTTCTCGTTGTGCTACATTCTGAGGTGCTTAAGTCATTGTATCGCTTTAAGGATGATGTATTGTTGAAGACGATTTAGGTTAGCTACGTCCCCATAGTTAGTGCTCAAGGTTTCTGTGATGTTGCACTTACTTCTTATTATTTCATTAAGTTGTCATCACACTAGAATGTTCCACTCCCGATAAATTAGACGTTGTAGAAATGTCATCCATAAAAAAGAGGTCAGGTCCGAATGCAACTCTGACAAGACGCACATGGCGAAGGAGTACAGTGTCGTAATATCGTTCAGATTCAATTAGTACTTGTTCCATAGATCATGAATACGACACTTCGTAATGATGTGGAACGTGTCAGGTTAATAAAAGGTGTCTATACAAGATATTACATTACACAAAATATTACATGACACTTAATATTTAAATGACACTTAATAATATTTCTTTTTTTTTTTTTTTTTTTTTTGAGTGAGGGTGAGGAAATTACCCACATACTACACTCCTGGAAATGGAAAAAAGAACACATTGACACCGGTGTGTCAGACCCACCATACTTGCTCCGGACACTGCGAGAGGGCTGTACAAGCAATGATCACACGCACGGCACAGCGGACACACCAGGAACCGCGGTGTTGGCCGTCGAATGGCGCTAGCTGCGCAGCATTTGTGCACCGCCGCCGTCAGTGTCAGCCAGTTTGCCGTGGCATACGGCGCTCCATCGAAGTCTTTAACACTGGTAGCATGCCGCGACAGCGTGGACGTGAACCGTATGTGCAGTTGACGGACTTTGAGCGAGGGCGTATAGTGGGCATGCGGGAGGCCGGGTGGACGTACCGCCGAATTGCTCAACACGTGGGGCGTGAGGTCTCCACAGTACATCGATGTTGTCGCCAGTGGTCGGCGGAAGGTGCACGTGCCCGTCGACCTGGGACCGGACCGCAGCGACGCACGGATGCACGCCAAGACCGTAGGATCCTACGCAGTGCCGTCGGAGACCGCACCGCCACTTCCCAGCAAATTAGGAACACTGTTGCTCCTGGGGTATCGGCGAGGACCATTCGCAACCGTCTCCATGAAGCTGGGCTACGGTCCTGCACACCGTTAGGCCGTCTTCCGCTCACGCCCCAACATCGTGCAGCCCGCCTCCAGTGGTGTCGCGACAGGCGTGAATGGAGGGACGAATGGAGACGTGTCGTCTTCAGCGATGAGAGTCGCTTCTGCCTTGGTGTCAATGATGGTCATATGCGTGTTTGGCGCCGTGCAGGTGAGCGCCACAATCAGGACTGCATACGACCGAGGCACGCAGGGCCAACACCCGGCATCATGGTGTGGGGAGCGATCTCCTACACTGGCCGTACACCACTGGTGATCGTCGAGGGGACACTGAATAGTGCACGGTACATCCAAACCGTCATCGAACCCATCGTTCTACCATTCCTAGACCGGCAAGGGAAGTTGCTGTTCCAACTGGACAATGCACGTCCGCATGTATCCCGTGCCACCCAACGTGCTCTAGAAGGTGTAAGTCAACTACCCTGGCCAGCAAGATCTCCGGATCTGTCCCCCATTGAGCATGTTTGGGACTGGATGAAGCGTCGTCTCACGCGGTCTGCACGTCCAGCACGAACGCTGGTCCAACTGAGGCGCCAGGTGGAAATGGCATGGCAAGCCGTTCCACAGGACTACATCCAGCATCTCTACGATCGTCTCCATGGGAGAATAGCAGCCTGCATTGCTGCTAAAGGTGGATATACACTGTACTAGTGCCGACATTGTGCATGCTCTGTTGCCTGTGTCTATGTGCCTGTGGTTCTGTCAGTGTGATCATGTGATGTATCTGACCCCAGGAATGTGTCAATAAAGTTTCCCCTTCCTGGGACAATGAATTCACGGTGTTCTTATTTCAATTTCCAGGAGTGTATATCCAAAAATTCATCTAATGAGTAGAAGGAGTTGCCAGTCAGAAATTCTTTTAATTTCCTTTTAAACGCTATATGGCTATCTGTCAGACTTTTGATACTATTGGGTAAGTGACCAAAGACTTTTGTGGAAGCATAATTTACCCCCTTCTGAGCCAAAGTTAGATTTAACCTTGAGTAGTGAATGCTGAAGATTAGATGGGTAGATCACATAACTAATGAGGAAGTATTGAATAGGATTGGCGGGAAGAGAAGTTTGTGGCACAACTTGACTAGAAGAAGGGATCGGTTGGTAGGACATGTGTTAAGGCATCAAGGGATCACCAATTTTGTATTGGAGGGCAGCGTGGAGGGTAAAAATCACAGAGGGAGAGCAAGAGATGAATACACTAAGTAGATTCAGAAGGATGTAGGTTGCAGTAGGTACTGGGAGATGAAGACGCTTGCACAGGATAGAGTAGCATGGAGATCTGCATCAAACTAGTCTCAGGACTGAAGACCACAACAACAAAGTGAAGATCATCCTTTCTCCTAGTGTTGTTACCATGTACACTGCTATTACTTTTGAATTCGTTTGGATTGTTAATAAGAAATTTCATAAGAATATATATATTGTGAGGTTACAGTGAAGATCCCTATCTCTTTAAATAAGTGTCTGCAGGATGATCTTGGATGAGCTCCAGCAATTATTCTGATTACACGCTTTTGTGCAATGAACACTCTTTTACTCAATGATGAGTTACCCCAGAATATGATACCATACGAAAGCAGAGAATGAAAATATGCGTGGTAAGCTAATTTACTGAGATGTATATCGCCAAAATTTGCAATGATCCTAATAGTATAAGTAATTGAACTCAAACGTTTCAGCAGATCTTCAGTGTGTTTTTTCCAGTTCAACCCCTCATCAATGCATACACCTAGAAATTTTGAATATTTTACCTTAGCTACCGATTTCTCATCAAAGTCTATATTTATTAATGGTGTCATTCCATTTACTGTGTGGAACTATATACACTGTGTTTTGTCAAAGTTTAACGAGAGCCCATTTGCAGAGAACCACTTAATGATTTTCTGAAAAACATCGTTTACAATTTCATCAGTTAATTCTTGTTTGTTGGGTGTCATAGGTTGGTGTACCGTGTTCAAGGATGTAGAGGTCAATGCCCCAACGCAACACTGCCTCCCCACACCATACCACCTGGACCATCAAAACGATCACATTCGATAATGTTCGTCAGTGCGTTATATACCCTCGTATGTTGAGAGTTGGGAACACGTAATGTGCCCAGAGCATTCGTGCGACTTTTCCGGGCTTCAGCGGTCCTGAATTCATTTTTATGGATGACAATGCGCGACCTCATCTACTTGTGCTCGTGGCGGTGCTCTTGGAAGGAGAGGATATTCGACGAATGGACGGGCCTACCCGTTCCCCCGACTTAAATCCCATCGATCTCGCGTAGGATGCGTCTGAGAGACAGGCATCACCGACCATCCAGCAATTATCAACCGCGCTGGTGAAGGAATGAAATGCCCACCCAAAATATCTCTTACCAACCTCATATCCAGCACGGGAGCATATTACAGAACATATATCGCTTGCCGTTGTGATCAAACACCCTACTAAAAAACACGTCCCATCTTTTGTACTATCCGGGGGACCGGACAGATGGTCGTGACTTCGGTATAATGGTTGTCTTTGAATAAAAATATCATTTCTGTTCGTCTCATTGTGTATTTCATTCACTTACCCTCACTATAATCCCGTAACAGTTTTTTCTATGCATGGGCCAACTTTCATTAAGCTATACTACTTCGCGATGACACATCGTGCGAAAGTTACATTGACGGTAAAAAAAAAAAAAAAAATCGAAAAAATGTTGAGTAATGAAATTTATGCAACACATTTGTTTAGGTCACACATTCAAGTGATTAACATTACAAGATTCAGGTTAATGTAAGCATAAGTCATTGAAAATGTGAAATGCTGGTACAGTAATAAACGGTGTAACCACCGGAATGTTGATTGCAAGCATGCAAACAAGAATGCATTATGTTGTACAGGTACCAGATGTCAGTTTGTAGGATGGAATTCCATGCCTGTCGCACTTCATCGGACAATAAAAGGACCGTTAATGCGGTTTCTGGATGACTCTGGAGTTATCGGCCGATGATGTTCCATATGTGCTGGACATATAACTGGTGATCGAGCAGGTCAAGGGAACATGTCATATTCTGTAGAGCAGGGCTTCACAACATAACGTGCTCACGGAGCAAGTTGTGAGCAGCAAGGCGCGAGCACGGAGCAGCGCGAGCATGCTACCCCCACTACCGGACCAGAGCGGATAGTGAGGAAAGTCACGTGGGGTACACAACAGCTGCCGCCAGTCAATGTAAATCCGCGGCCACCTGCAGGGATATCACTCACGAATTATTACTGCGACAAATGAAACAAATAAAGGAGAATGTACACATGCCACATAATTTTATTAGCTTAGTGTATGCCTCTACATTCGCATTAATTTGTGAACTGTTACACAATAAAAGGTGTCACTGAAGTGTGGGACTCTCGGTTATCTTGTACTTTTTGCCCTTTACAATTGTGTCTATGTTCGGAGTAATTGTTCTTGTGCATTTTAGGCGCAGCGTGCAGTTTAAATTTCGATCAGACAATGCGTTTCTCAGGCGCGTCTTGTTACATTTCATTGCAGAGAACAGTCGTTCACAAACATACGTGGAACCGAACATTGATATTATTGTAGCCGCCAGTTTGTGCAAACGAGGAAATCTATCCTGAGGGAAGTGTCTGTAGAATTCCAAAATGTTTTTCTTGTTCTGAAATTTGTCTCTGTATTCTCTGGCACACTGCAGGTCAATAATTTCTTGCTGCAGCTCAGGTTGAATCTCTGAAATATTCGCTGAATATGGAGAGAACAGATCAAAATCACTGTCTAGTGCTGTCAGATCTTGAAAGCGCTGATCAACTAAACTATGTGAATAATGTTCACAGTCTTTGTGAACGTCTTGCATGGATGATACTTTAGGAAAATGAGCTAGGTTTCCTGTTTCCAGCTGACTCACCCAAAGTGTCAATTTCATTTTAAAAGCTCGTATTCGATCTATGAAATGAGTAATTAGCAGATCTTTACCTTGTAGTAAAATGTTCAAAGCATTCAGATGGCTAGTTAAATCTGCTAAGAACGCGAGACCACATTCAAACGTGCGCGCGCATTTCCCCTCCCTCCCCTCCCTCCCTACTCCGCGACCTTGCACCTGCTCGCGAGCACGTGCCTGAGCAGAGGCGAGTACTCGCGCTCAAAACCAGCCAGTTGTTAAGCCCTGCTGTAGAGCATGTTGGGCTACAACAGTACTTTGTGGGCCAGCGATATCCAGTAGAACACCCGTGGAATGCTGTTCATGAATGACAGCACAACAGGTCGAATCACCAGACGTACAATTTTCTTCAAGGTGCCTAAAAGAAACTGCTCTTGCTGTCACATGACATCACACCCCAGACTATAACTGCAGGAGTAGGTGCAGTGTGTCTAGCACGCAGTCTGGTTGGCTGCTGGCCCTCAACTGGCCTCCTCCTGAAAAACACACGGCCAACATTGGCACACAGGCACAACCAGCTTTCACCAGAAAACGCAAGAGACCTCTCCCCCCCCTCCCCTACCCACCAACGAGCTCTCGCTTGATGCCACTTAAGTCGCAAATGGGGCTTGTTTGAGTTCAGTGGAACGCCCACTGCAGAGCGTCTGGCTTGTAGCTGTCCTTGAAGAATCGTAGAAGGAACGTCGAGCTCCTCGTAGCCCCATTACACGACCTCGTTCCAACTCAGTGAGCTGCTGATAATGGCGCCCTTGTCGCCTTAAAGGCATTCTTGACTAACATCAGCTCACTACGTCCAATTTCAAATGTTAATAATGCATACAACGACAGTGTGTATTTAAAGCTATTAGCGCTACTGGTAAGTGACTACAGCTAAATTTGAGTAGACAACATCTTTCAGATGTACGAGGTGCATTCAAGTTCTAAGGCCTCCGATTTTTTTTCTCCGAACTGGAAAGAGATAGTAACATGCACATTGTTTTAAAATGAGGCCGCGTTCATTGTCAATACGTCCCAGAGATGGCAGCACCATACAGCAGATGGAATTTTACTGCCAGCGGCGAGAATGAGAACTGTTTTAAATACTTAAAATGGCGACGTTTTCCTTACTTGAACAGTGTGCAATCATTCGTTTTCTGAATTTACGTGGTGTGAAACCAATTGAAATTCATCGACAGTTGAAGGAGACGTGTGATGATGGAGTTATGGATGTGTCGAAAGTGCGTTCGTGGGTGCGACAGTTTAATGAAGGCAGAACATCGTGTGACAACAAACCGAAACAACCTCAGGATCGCACAAGCTGGTCTGACGACATGATCGAGAAAGTCGAGAGAATTGTTTTAGGGGATCACCGAATGACTGTTAGACAGATCGCCTCCAGAGTTGGCATTTTTGTGGGTTCGGTGCACACAATCCTGCATGACGACCTGAAAATGCGAAAAGTGTCATCCAGGTGGGTGCCACGAATGCTGACGGACGACCACATGGCTGCCCGTGTGGCATGTTGCCATGCAATGTTGACGTGCAACGACAGCTCGAATGGGACTTTCTTTTCTTCGGTTGTGACAATGGATGAGACGTGGATGCCATTTTTCAATCCAGAAACAAAGCGCCAGTCAACTCAATGGAAGGACACAGAATCAGCGCCACCAAAAAAAATTCGGGTAACCGCCAGTGCTGAAAAAATGATGGTGTCCATGTTCTGGGACAGCGAGGGCGTAATCCTTACCCATTGCGTTCCCAAGGGCACTACGGTAACAGGTGCATCCTACGAAAATGTTTTGAAGAACAAATTCCTTCCTGCACTGCAACGAAAACGTCCGGGAAGGGCTGTGCGTGCGCTGTTTCACCAAGACAACGCACCCGCACATCGAGCTAACGTTACGCAACAGTTTCTTCGTGATAACAACTTTGAAGTGATTCCTCATGCTCCCTACTCACCTGACCTGGCTCCTAGTGACTTTTGGCTTTTTCCAACAATGAAAGACCCTCTCCGTAGCCACACATTCACCAGCCGTGCTGCTATTGCCTCAGCGATTTTCCAGTGGTCAAAACAGACTCCTAAAGAAGCTTTCGCCGCTGCCATGGAATCATGGCGTCAGCGTTGTGAAAAATGTGTACGTCTGCAGGGTGATTACGTCGAGAAGTAACGCCAGTTTCATCGATTTCGGGTGAGTAGTTAATTAGAAAAAAAATCGGAGGCCTTAGAACTTGAATGCACCTCGTAGAAACACACGTACCAACTTTCATTTATGACGCACAACTCCTTCTTTGTGTTACGATTTTTTTCCTTCTTTGTACTTTCGTCCTTAAGTCCCGCATGACGTTAGACTTTTCCTCGCCTTGATCATATGCGGTTTATTTGCCTCGTCATGTCTATGGGCGTGTTGGAGGATCCCGGGCCGGCCACTGTGACCGAGTGGTTCTAGGCGCTTCCGTACGGAACGACGCGGCTGCTACGGTCGCAGGTTCGAATCCTGTCTCGGGCATGGATGTGTGTGATGTCCTTAGGTCAGTTAGCTTTAAGTAGTTCTAAGTCTAGGGAACTGATGACCTCGGATGTTAATTCCCATAGTGCTTAGAGTCACTTGAACAACTTTGGAGAATCCCGCCGTGATTACCGTATTCGAAGAAGAAAAGCACATTCAGAACATGCTGTTTTATAAATGAGGAGAACAGTGTAGTATGTCCTTGAGCGTTCCATAAACAACACGTCACGTTGTGTATTTGAATCACTGGTTTGCAATTGGTGAAGTGACATATTACATAATTTGTTGATTCTGTACTGAGTGGAGTATTAGTTACTAAGCCAGCTTAGTGATGCCTGTATATTAAGGTTAATGGAGATACGATTTTTTTTCTTTATTGAGTTTCGATTCCCCCCGAAGGGGGCGGGCTGGCAGCAGCTTAGTATGCCGCTCTTCAGCCTACAGAATTTGTTTTAAAAGGATGGAGATAATAAATAATAAAAACAGGCGATAAAATCGGAGACTTAAAGGGTAAATGGCGGAAAATCGTGGAACTTAAAACATAGAACAAAGGGTTGCTGATGCTAATAAAATACATATGAAGCAGACAGGTAAAATAACAGACAGACAATTAAAAAACACGGCTACAGTCTGGTTTCTGTTAGCAAGAGATATAAAATTCACACCCAGCGACAGCATGAGTTCTGTTCGCAACACTTTGGAAAGACGAACAACACTGAACATTCACTTGAACATTGCACTAAAAAGTTGGCACAAATATGACACACCACAGCCGAGGACAGATGGGGGATACCTGGACAGATGATGGGAAAGAAAAGGGGGGGGGGGGGGAAGGAGAGGAAAAACGAAGGGGGGAGGGGGGAAGGAGCCGATGGGGGAAGAGGACCCATAAGAAGGGGGAGATACGAAGAAAAAACAGGTTTTTTATAGTAATATTTCGTTCTGAATGGTTTTTCTCCTCGATTACAAATAAATGGCTCTGAGCACTTCTGAGGTCATCAGCCCTCTAGAACTTCGAACTGCTTAGACCTAACTAACCTAAGGACATCACAAACTTCCATGCCCGAGGCAGGATTCGAACCTGCGACCGTAGCGGTCGCTCGGTTCCATACTGTAGCGCCCAGAACCGCTCGGCCACCCTGGCCGGCCCTCGATTACAGTGCAGATATTTACATGACTAGACCAGTATTTCTACAGTTTCCCGCTCTTTAACAACGAGGGCGTGCTGAAAAGAAATGCCTCCGAATTTTTTATGTGAATATTCTCAAAGTTTTCTTAAGTGAACAAACGTTATTACCGTTCTACATCTTCATTCTTCGCGTCCACGTATATGCAGCCCTCTGCCGCTAGAGGTCTCCGAATTGTGGCGTGTAACACGGCCGTGTGTAATGTAACTACGTCGCTGCGTGAGGAACAGAGTGCTGTAATCGAATTTCGAACGTCCTCTCGTTCAGCATGTCAGCACCCTAGCACACACCATCCCTGCGACATGTGCATCAATCCGACGTCTTGTGCTCACTGCCATCGATCATCCTCCATACGATCGTGACTTGGCTCCATCTGATTTTCGTCTATTTCCCAAACAAAGAATACCCTCGAGGACTTCACTCTGATAATGAAGTGGTGCAAGTAGAGGTGAGGTTGTGGTCCGTCAACAATGTCAAACATTCTACAGTGACGGTAACAAGAAACTGGTCTCTCGTTATGAGGAATGTGCTCGTCGCCAGGATGGCTATGTTGCGAAATAAATATGTAGACATGAAGAACAAAGATGTTAAATGTAAATAATGTTCGTTTTACTTAAAAAGTTTAAGAACTTTCACATAAAAAATTCAGAGGCTTTACTTTTCAGCACGACCTTGTAGTTCGGTAGGGACTTCCCAGTACTAGAGGCAACAGCCCGTGCAAGATGTGACACAGTAGCGGTGGGTAGCGATTGCCCAATAACACATCGTAAAAATCAGTTGTTAAATGATATTAATCGAAAATTTGGCTCCATCAATTCACATTTACTTGGTGACAATTATTGAATTATATAAAAAAACTGTAAATTAGTTACAAACTACGGCGTCCATACAGTTCATTCAACACGTAAACATCACTACAGATATTCGGATTTCGGTTATGACATGTTCGATATGCCTGCCATCATTTTTTTTCGATGATTTCCTGAATGAGGCTTTACTTTTCAGCACGACCTTGTAGTTCGGTAGGGACTTCCCAGTACTAGAGGCAACAGCCCGTGCAAGATGTGACACAGTAGCGGTGGGTAGCGATTGCCCAATAACACATCGTAAAAATCAGTTGTTAAATGATATTAATCGAAAATTTGGCTCCATCAATTCACATTTACTTGGTGACAATTATTGAATTATATAAAAAAACTGTAAATTAGTTACAAACTACGGCGTCCATACAGTTCATTCAACACGTAAACATCACTACAGATATTCGGATTTCGGTTATGACATGTTCGATATGCCTGCCATCATTTTTTTTCGATGATTTCCTGAATGAGGCTTTACTTTTCAGCACGACCTTGTAGTTCGGTAGGGACTTCCCAGTACTAGAGGCAACAGCCCGTGCAAGATGTGACACAGTAGCGGTGGGTAGCGATTGCCCAATGACACATCGTAAAAACCAGTTGTTAAATGATATTAATCGAAAATTTGGCTCCATCAATTCACATTTACTTGGTGACAATTATTGAATTATATAAAAAAACTGTAAATTAGTTACAAACTACGGCGTCCATACAGTTCATTCAGCACGTAAACATCACTACAGATATTCGGATTTCGGTTCTGACATGTTCGATATGCCTGCCATCATTTTTTTTTTTTTTCGATGATTTCCTGAATGGCTGTTTTCAGCCCAGCAATGGCTTTTGGGTTATTGCTGTACACCATAATATAGCACCACAAAAAGGAGTCGTATGTTTTCAGATCCGGAGTTTACGGTGGCCAATTGAGACCCATGCCAGTGGCCTCTGGGTACCCCAGAGCCAGAATGCGATGCCCAAAGTGCTCCTCCAGGATATCATACACTCTCCTGCTTCGATGGGGTCGAGCTCCGTCTTGCACGAACCACATCTTATCGAAATCAGGGTCACTTTGGATAATGGGGATGAAATTATCTTCCAGAACCTTCATGCACGGTTCGGTAGTCACCGTGCCTTCAAGGGATATCGCACCGATTAATCCGTAACTGGACATTGCTAACCACACAGTCACCCATTGAGAGTGCAGAGACTTCTCGATCAGGAAATGCTGATTCTCAGTCCCCCCAAATGCGTCAGTTTTGCTTATTGATGAACCGATCCATATGAAAATGGGCTTCACCGCTAAACCAAACCGCATGCGCGTACTAATTCCAGTCACGCCCTGCAGCCAACCGTTCTAATCAAAACTGTTTAGAAGTTATTTCATATAGTTCAACAATTATCACCCTGTATGTAAGGCCAACACAGTAGACATTTACCTACCACGGGTAACGGCTCTGCCCAGGTACCAGGTTCGAGACCCAGTCTGCTACACAGTTTTAGCCTGCCAGGAAGCTTCAAAACAGCGCACATATCACTGCAGAGTGAAACTTCATTCTGGAATTTTCGAGTAACTTTTTTTTAATTTTTAAGTGCACTTCAAACACCAATTACAAACATAAAACCAACGAAATAGGTG
This sequence comes from Schistocerca cancellata, assembly GCF_023864275.1. NCBI lineage: Eukaryota > Metazoa > Arthropoda > Insecta > Orthoptera > Acrididae > Schistocerca > Schistocerca cancellata. Next base: position 406,743,760 of record NC_064634.1, read on the forward strand.
CAATTATGTAAACACCCCCGGTGGTGAAGTCGCAGCCGCACTTTTGCACAATTACAGAGGAACGTTGAAGGCACATTGGGGACAAGTTTAGAACTTCTGAGAGAAAATGACTGGGGTTCAAAAAAGTGACCCTTTACTTTTGTTGCACATTGCATATTATGGCTTATCGATGATTTTCGTAATTCATTTTTCGTGTGACATCTAACTGACAATGTTTGAAGAGACTTGGGTTATATTCATCCCAGATTTCGATATGTTGCTTGGTATTTTAAGCGCCGCCTACACTAAATACCACGTCGTGACTGGAATTCTACTAAAACCTTCCACTTTAAGACGAGCAAAGTAACGCTGAAGGGGTTGGCTGATAGGTAATGATAATGATGAACTACGGAGCTTAAGCAGATTTTCGAACCTGAAACATGCCAGTTGCTTTGAGTAGACAGACGTGAAGGGCTTCCTTCCTTGGTCAAATTGTTGTAGGGCACTATCTAACGTTTACAGAACGGACGTAATTTACTTAAAGATAAGCAGTTTTTAAGTAAATGAATACCCCATAACAGTATTCATCAATATGTGAAGTGTTTAGTTCAGAATTTTAAGTAAATGGCGCTGAAATATCAACAGGCAGACTTAAGATTATAGCTAATGCCTTCAGACCATTTTCAGATTACCTAACTTCGTAATCCTCAGGCCCTTATTGCTTGAGTGGAAGTAAGAATTAACGAGCTATTACTCACGAATATTGCGCGTTGAGGTAGCACCATATTACAGTTGAATAACATCGTTCGGCTCCTGTGTTCATATTATAACTACCATATTACGTTCCAGTTATTTTGCCCTTCCGTATCCGTGTATGTTATCTGCGTAAATTTAATTCCCATTCGAGTTATCTTATATAAGTCTGTTAGTGAGTACAGCAACGACAAAACAAAAGATTTAAACTCAGAGTTTACGTTACAGGCACTTGACATTTGTTTTTGTCGCTTTTGTTGTTTTTGTTCCTGTTGTTTGTGTTGTGTTGTTATGTTCAGATCAGTCACTGGTTTGATACAGCTCTCCATGCTGGTCTATCCTTCACAGGTCCCTTCACGTCTTCATACTACTGCAACCTCCATTAGTTTGACCTGCTTATTATATTCAGGCCTTGGTCTCCCTCTACGACTTTAACGCTCTACACTGCCTTCTATTACCAAGTTGAGTATTCCCTGCTGCGTCAGGATACAACCTACCAGTTGATCTCTTCTTTTGTGAAGTTATGCCACAAATTTCTTTTCTCCCCAATTCTGTTCGGTGCCTTCTTATCAGTTACACAATATACCCATTTAATCTACAGTATTTTTCTGTAGCACCACATTTCAAAACTTTTAGTCCTTTCTTGTCTGAACTGCTTGTCGTCCCACGTTTCACTTCCATACTACGCAACACTTCGGACAAGGACCTTCAGAGAATACTTCATAACATTTAAATTTATATCCTATGTAAACAAACTTCGTCATTTTAAAAAATTCTTCACTTACTATTGTTAGTCTGCATTTTATACCCTCTTTAGTTTGACCATCATTAGCTATTCTAATGCCCTAACAGCGAAACTCATCTGCTACTTCCAGTATCTCGTTTCCTAAGGAACTTCCGTAAGTATTCGGCTACATTTCATTGCTGTTGTTTAATTTTTCTTGATGTTCATCTTATAACTTTTTTCCATGGCAGTATCCATGTTCTTGAACTGTTCTTCCAAATTCGTTGTCATCCCTCAAAGGATTACCATGTCATCAGCAAACTTTAAACTCTTTGTTATTTTTCTGTTTCCTAATTTCTCCTTGGTTTCCTTTACCGCCTAATGAATGTACGAATTGAACAACATCAGGAATAGCCTACAATTCGATCTCCTTGTCTTCTCAACTACTGCTTCCCTTTCATGTTCTTTGATTGTCACACCTGCAGTTTGTTTTCTGTGTAAGTTCAGTATAATCTTTCGCTCGCTGTATTTTATCCCCACTACATTTAGAATTTCTGATACTGTATTTCAGTCATCATTGTCAAAAGTCTACAAATGCTGTACAAGTAGGTTTGTCTTCCTTCTAACTTCTAAGATAATTCGTAGGACAAGTTTTACCTCGCGCTTTCCTATATTACCCTAACTGACCTCTCTGGGATCGGCTTCTAACATTTTTTTTTCAGTTTTCTGTATATAATTCGTTTCAGTATCTTGCAAGCATGACATATTGAACTGTCTTCTTTGGAACTGAAATTATTACATTCTTCTTGGAGTCTAAGTGTATTATGTCGGTCTCATATGTCTTGCACTGCACACCACGTGCAATAGCTTTCTCATGGCCGGATTGTCCGCACGCAGCGCGACAGAATGTCAATCCTAAGAGCCCTGGCTTGGTCGAGGATTTTCTCCGCTCAGGAACTGGGTGTTGTGTTGTCCATATCATCATCATTTCATCCCCATCGACGCGCAAGTCGCCGAAGTGGTGTCAAATCGGAAGACTTGCACCCGGCGGACGATCTACCCGACGGGAGGCCTTAATCACGCAACATTTACATGGCCGGATTTCAAAGGGATCTAAATAATTCTCTGCGAATTGTATTGTAGATGCTTATGTGATTAGTCTAATACTTCAACTTTTCCCACTCGTTAACTAGACCCTTGTAAGAAAGTATTCGAAAATTTACAATGATGTCCCATACATAGCTGCTACTGCTATGAAGTCGAAAACTGTGTAGTAATGATATGTTTTGAGTGCCTTATAACTGTCATATGTTCCAGTTATTTTCCCCCTTCAACCGCTGTATGTACTGTCTCAGTTTTTTATCAGTTTCAGCCATTTTTCGAGTTTGCGTACGCGAATCTTAATGAGAACTAGTGACCACTCAACTCCTGATTCTTTATAGAACTCCCACGTATAAATCATGTTCAATGTTTATGAGAACATATATCCCGAATTATGTGTTGCACAGTGATATTATTTTGCAAGTACATTCAGTGCTATATGTGGACGCCCCCAACAAACTGTATTGCGAATAGAGTTAGGAGCAAATAAGTAATAAAGAAAAACATCATACCTGATGCTGGAGTACTATTGTGTTAACAGCGAGAATATAGTAAACTATTTTGCTTTCATTATTTTGAAGAGGGTGTCAGCGAGAAAAATTTGAAATTATGTGCAAAGTTTGTTGGAAGTCGCAAAGTGCTGTTGTTCCATACGGTCTGGGTAATTTGTCTCCTGTCAGCTACACTGTTGCAAGACATGTACAAAGTTTCTAACTTTAATACTTAATGTGTTAAACCTTTAACCTTTAAGATTACAGATTTTATCTTTAATTCAAAGCCACTATCTCAGAACCCGGATCCCTGTACCACTTGCATGTTGCTCATCCACGGGAAACAAACATTTGATATCAATATCACGCGTAATTATTGTCCACACTTAAAAATTTAAAATGTTATCATAATACACTCCTGGAAATGGAAAAAAGAACACATTGACACCGGTGTGTCAGACCCACCATACTTGCTCCGGACACTGCGAGAGGGCTGTACAAGCAATGATCACACGCACGGCACAGCGGACACACCAGGAACCGCGGTGTTGGCCGTGGAATGGCGCTAGCTGCGCAGCATTTGTGCACCGCCGCCGTCAGTGTCAGCCAGTTTGCCGTGGCATACGGAGCTCCATCGCAGTCTTTAACACTGGTAGCATGCCGCGACAGCGTGGATGTGAACCGTATGTGCAGTTGACGGACTTTGAACGAGGGCGTATAGTGGGCATGCGGGAGGCCGGGTGGACGTACCGCCGAATTGCTCAACACGTGGGGCGTGAGGTCTCCACAGTACATCGATGTTGTCGCCAGTGGTCGGCGGAAGGTGCACGTGCCCGTCGACCTGGGACCGGACCGCAGCGACGCACGGATGCACGCCAAGACCGTAGGATCCTACGCAGTGCCGTAGGGGACCGCACCCCCACTTCCCAGCAAATTAGGGACACTGTTGCTCCTGGGGTATCGGCGAGGACCATTCGCAACCGTCTCCATGAAGCTGGGCTACGGTCCCGCACACCGTTAGGCCGTCTTCCGCTCACGCCCCAACATCGTGCAGCCCGCCTCCAGTGGTGTCGCGACAGGCGTGAATGGAGGGACGAATGGAGACGTGTCGTCTTCAGCGATGAGAGTCGCTTCTGCCTTGGTGCCAATGATGGTCGTATGCGTGTTTGGCGCCGTGCAGGTGAGCGCCACAATCAGGACTGCATACGACCGAGGCACACAGGGCCAACACCCGGCATCATGGTGTGGGGAGCGATCTCCTACACTGGCCGTACACCACTGGTGATCGTCGAGGGGACACTGAATAGTGCACGGTACATCCAAACCGTCATCGAACCCATCGTTCTACCATTCCTAGACCGGCAAGGGAACTTGCTGTTCCAACAGGACAATGCACGTCCGCACGTATCCCGTGCCACCCAACGTGCTCTAGAAGGTGTAAGTCAACTACCCTGGCCAGCAAGATCTCCGGATCTGTCCCCCATTGAGCATGTTTGGGACTGGATGAAGCATCGTCTCACGCGGTCTGCACGTCCAGCACGAACGCTGGTCCAACTGAGGCGCCAGGTGGAAATGGCATGGCAAGCCGTTCCACAGGACTACATCGAGCATCTCTACGATCGTCTCCATGCGAGAATAGCAGCCTGCATTGCTGCGAAAGGTGGATATACACTGTACTAGTGCCGACATTGTGCATGCTCTGTTGCCTGTGTGTATGTGCCTGTGGTTCTGTAAGTGTGATCATGTGATGTATCTGACCCCAGGAATGTGTCAATAAAGTTTCCCCTTCCTGGGACAATGAATTCACGGTGTTCTTATTTCAATTTCCAGGAGTGTATATTCATTAACACATACAGTCTTATCTTTAAAGTTGAACACAAAAAACTATGTGTCTTTCTTGAGGCAGCCTAACTGCTGGCGTGCAAATATCTGGACTTCATTCATCCACTGTTTCAGAATGAGAGCACCTAGTGACTTCCGACAAACTTTACACGTAATTTCAAACCTTTACAAAACTTTTTCTCGCTGTCGCTCCCCACAGAATGATGAAAGGAAAGAAGTTTATTGCTTACTACCATTTCGCTGTTGATATACACTGAAGCGCCAAAGAAACTGGTGTTGGTATGCGTATTCAAATACAGACTTACGTAAACAGGCAGAATACGGCGCTGCGGTCGGCAGGCCTATATAAGACAACCAGTGTCTGGCGCAGTTGTTAGATTGATTACTGCTGCTACAATGGCAGATTATCAGGATTAAATGAGTTTGAACGTGGTGTTACAGATGCGCACGAGCGATGGGACACAGCTTCTTCAAGGCAGCGATGAACTGCTGATTTTCCCTTACGACAATTTCACGAGCGTACCGTGAATATCAGGAATCCGGTAAAACATCAAATCTCCGACATCGCTGCGGCCGGAAAAACGTCCTGCAAGACCATCGACGACTGGAGAGAATCGTTCAACATGACAGAAGTGCAACCCTTCCCCAAATTGACACAGATTTCAATGCTAGGCCATCAACAAGAGTCAGCGTGCCAACCATCATCCATATGGGCTTTCGGAGCCGAAGGTCCACTCGTGTACACTTGATGACTGAATGACACAAAGATTTACGCTTGGCCTGGGTCTGTCAACACCGACGTTGGACTGTTGATGACTGGAAACATGTTGGCCGGTCGCACGAGTCTCGTTTTAAACTGTATCGAGCGGATGGACGTGTACAGGTATGGAGACAACCTCACGAATCCATGGGCCCTGCATGTCAGCAGGGGACAAACGATGGAGGCTCTGTAATGGTGTGGACGCTGTGCATTTGGAGTGATATGGGACCCTTGATACGTCTAGGTACGACACTGACAGGTGACAAGTACATAAGCATCCTGTCTCATCATCTGCATCCATTCAAGTCCATTGTGCATTCGACGGACTTTGGCAATTCCAGCAGGACAATACGACACCCCACACGCCCACATTGCTACAGAGTTGCCCGAGGAACGCTCTTCTAAGTTTAAACACTTCCGCTTGCTACCAAACGCCTCAGACATGAACATTATTGACCATATCTGGGATGCCTTGCCACGTGCTGTCCAGAAGAGATCTCCACCTCCTCGTACTCACGGATTTACGGGCAGCCCTGCAGTATTGATGGTGTCAGTTCCCTCCAGCACTACTTCAGACATTTGCCGAGCGCATGCCACGTCGCGTTGCGGCAATTCTGCGTGCTCGCTGGTGCCCTACACGATATTAGGCAGGTGTACCAGTTTCTTTGGCTCTTCAGCAAATAACGTACGTTGTAATACAATAAATCTGTGAATGTGAAAATTTATTTACCTAAAGGATTTTAAAGTGATTGAATATTTTGAGAAGTACTATGATTCTTAATCTGAATTCATCACGAGAAATTTTGAGAGTCAAGTTTTATTGAAATTTTTTATAAGTTAGTTTGAAACGAAACATAACTGTTGCGACACTCCGAGGCGTTTTTGTTACCCACCGTGTCAGCAGAGCCCCAAGTGGCCAGCAAGCGACATTTCTGAATTCGATATAGGATGGGTGTGAATGCTAACGTTTATATTGATTTCTATTATTTACAATATGGAGTGTATGTAGCGCAATAAAAATCGACAATAACTAAAAGTGACACTAATTTGTTAATCTCCTAAGGACTCTGAGAGGTACGCAACAGTACATTACAGGACAGTTTATTTGCTGTTCTCTTCTAAAACAGAAGTACTTACTGAATAATGTTGTTTTCCTTTAATAAGAAAAAATTGCTATTTAACACCGAAAGCAGAGTTTTGTTCGCTACACCTTTAGCCAAACTAGTGAATGTGGACCCCAGGAAACTTATATGGAATGTAATACCTACATTATTTAACGTACCAAATAAGCCACCGCACCAGTAGCTTAAGGGAAAATCACACAGGTGTGACAATAACACGTCATTAATAAAACTATTTCCCAACACAGAAGAACACAATTGCACACTTGTCGCTAAAACTAAGCCACAAACAGCAAGAATCATCAGCACATTCGCATTTGAAGCAAAAGTAATTAGACTTACAAAAAGCATTCGTGTATTAGGAATCGAGTGAAGTGTAAAAATGTGTGAATCATTTGACGCCCCAAAAATTTTTAGGTATCAAGAAAAGTATCTATGATAAAAACAACAAACTATAACAGAAATATATTCTTCTCATACATGAGATACGTCTTTATATTCTCCTGCTTTCAGTGGAGTAAGCTGAAAATATATACGTATTAGAAAGTATTTGTCGCTTATGTCATTGAATCACTGTAATTTGGTTGTTTTTATATTTATTTCACGGTAATCCTGTCTCTTGGTAATTTACTAACGCACGGAACGCAAAAATATAACAACTACCTAGTTAATTAAGTAGAAAATAATTAAGAACAGCCGGCCGGCGTGGCCGAGCGGTTCTAGGCGCTTCAGTCTGGAACCGCGCGACCGCTACGGTCGCAGGTTCGAATCCTGCCTCGGGCACAGATGTGTGTGATGTCCTTAGGTTAGTTAGGTTTAAGTAGTTCTAAGTTCTAGGGGACTGATGACCTCAGCAGAAGTCCCATAGTGCTCAGAGCCATTTGAACCATTTGAATTAAGAACACACATTATACTCCTGACACATGACTGTTCGCTTTCCCACCGCTTTGAGCGCTAGTGTCGTTACAGCTGTCAAACGGTAACAACTTACGCGTCAGAGAGTGTCGCGTGACTATGTATTTCGACTGGATTTGAAGTGAGTCAGCAATCGATATCGTTAAAGTCTAGATCGGATACAACAACTGACTTTCTTTAATTTTCGAAGGCACAGAAGTTTGTGGAACAGATGATAAACAAATAATTGAAATTTTGTCTCTATCTACTTCTGAACCTGCAGAAAGTCCATTGATTAGTTCACTGAAGTAATTCAAATTCGTTGTTGTGTACCCCTCTGGAAAGGAAATCTGATACGGTTAGGCTGGATTACCATGCGTATCTGATTACCGGTGTTGTATGGTTTTAAAAAAAAAAAAACAACAACAATAGAAAGCGGGTCACGTGGCGCTGCTCGTGGCGACCGTGACCACGAAACTCAAGAACAGACGTGATTGATGCACTGTTTGAAAGGAGAGTGAGTGAGTCCAGTGGAGGATCACGCTTTCGTCGTCTGGCCAGCGAGCAACGGCTTCAACGTGCAGTGTCCTGGTGCTACCAGCCGGGCGACCGACGCCGCGAGTGACGAACCACAAGACGCAGAGTTCGTGTGGTGAAGTAGCAGCTGAGCGCTTCATCGACCTGTCTTCGCTGGCAACGAGTTCTGCGCATCCTAACCAGCTAGTACAAACGAAGGAGCCGGCCAGGGTGGCCGAGCGGTTCTAGGCGCTACAGTCTGGAACCGCGCGACCGCCACGGTCGCAGGTCCGGATCCTGCCTCGGGCATGGATGTGTGTGATATCCTTAGGTTTAAGTAGTTCTAAGTTCTAGGGGACTTATGACCTCAGCAGTGAAGTCCCACAGTGCTCAGAGCCATTTGAACCATTTTTTAACAAACGGACACTGCAGCTACTGGCGGGCTGCAGTCTGCACCACTAGCCAGCTCTCCATCAGTGGAAACTTACTCGGTGAGTACAATTTACACTGACAGACAATACAAGTGTACCGTTCTGTGCCAATATAGGTCATGGGTTACTATAACCGTATGTGATAATGATAAAAATATCCGAGTTTTAAATTAATAGCAGTCGTATCAGGGGACAGTGTAGTGGATATGAAACAATGGCCTTTGTAGGAAAGAGTGATAAACCAGAAATTAGGCACATGAAATGTATTCGCAGTTGCGAATATGGCCGACCATCAGGTGTATAATGGAATGACGGCAGTAAAAATTTGTTACTTACCGCTAGACGAACCCGGATTTCCCGCTTATCGCGAGCGGTCCCCTTATTTTTAAAAATACATCTTGAAAACATTAATATTTGTTCAACTTCACTTTTTTTTCCAAAGCAGCATATCATATCCCTTTTTTATTTATTTAGATCACATAGGATGCCCTCCATACGAAAAATAATTATGTGCAATTAACATCAATAACAAACAAAACGAAAATGGAATTAAAAACATCCTTCTGGCAAAACAAACAGAATGGCATCGGCGCCCCGCCAACTTGTGGGCAGACTCACTCCGAGTCCGCCGCTCGTGGTCTCGCGGTAGCGTTCTCGCTTCCCGAGCACGGGGTCCCGGGTTCGATTCCCGGCGGGGTCAGGGATTTTCACCTGCCTCGAGATGACTGGGTGTTTGTGTTGTCCTCATCATTTCATCATCATCCAGAAAAGTGGCGAAATTGGACTGAGCAAAGATTGGGTGATTGTACGGGCGCTGATAACCACGCAGTTGAGCGCCCCACAAACCAAACATCATCATCAGACTCACTCCGAATCCCAAGGCAGCCAGGCAAGTTGTTGGCACGTCTTCGCGAAGAATATCCCACTTTGCCGGTACACTGGATCGAGTCCTGGTATTACACACTCACACTGAAATCATCATCTCATAGCCGGGGCGACCCAGCGCAGGGGAGAGCCCAAGAAGGCACTACTCAAATAGTTGGCACAGTACTCACGGTACTTCAGATGATGCATGGGAAAAGTAAAGCGATCTTGCAGGAATATCCAAATGTGAAGAAATTTCTTATCGCCTTCATGGTACAAATAAGAGGTCGAGGCCGGCCGAAGTGGCCGTGCGGTTAAAGGCGCTGCAGTCTGGAACCGCAAGACCGCTACGGTTGAAGGTTCGAATCCTGCCTCGGGCATGGATGTTTGTGATGTCCTTAGGTTAGTTAGGTTTAACTAGTTCTAAGTTCTAGGGGACTAATGACCTCAGCAGTTGAGTCCCATAGTGCTCAGAACCATTTTTTTTTTAAGAGGTCGAGAGGCTTTTATCCAGTTCACCGCGTTGGCCTTCGTACGTGGGAAATAAGTGTCTTCGGTGTAATAGTATGGGGAGCCCTAAGTGGAAGGAGGGCAAGCATTTTCTGAATCAACTGCCATACGTCTGCAGAAGATCCACACATCAATCGATGATTGTCCGTACCAAGCGTGTGACAACGAGGGCAAAGCGGCGAATCTGTCATGTTAATGGCATGCAGACGAAGGTGTGTCATGTACTTCCCAAATGTTCAAATGTGTGTGAAATCTTATGGGACTTAACTGCTAAGGTCATCAGTCCCTAAGCTTATACACTACTTAACCGAAATTATCCTAAGGACATACACCCATGCCCGAGGGAGGACTCGAACCTCCGCCGGGGCTAGCCGCACAGTCCATGACTGCAGCGACTGAGACCACTCGGCTAATCCCGCGCGGCCATGTACTTCCCATTAACAGGCAGATACCAGGGCGTACGTGCATTCGTGTCGAAGAGGACTTGGTGCACAGAACGCCAAACCATGGGCCATACGATCGTAGGATATCGGCTTTCCACAACATTCCGAGTATCATTTCTTCTCTTGAGTCAACAAATATCACGTGCTGTAGAGTTCCTGGTACTGAGTAGGTCGCCATGGAAGCCATTCGGCTATCCGAGAACGACCCACGATCAGACCAAAACGTCCATATTGTGTCTAATTCCATTATACAACTGATGGGCCGGCCATGGTGGCCGAACGGTTCTAGGCGCTTCAGTCGGGCACCGCGCGACTGCTACGGTCACAGGTTCGAATCCTGCCTCGGGCATGGATGTGTGTGATGTCCTCAGGTTAGTTAGGTTTAAGTAGTTCTAAGTTCTAAGGGACTGATGACCTCAGATGTTAAGTCCCATAGTGCTCAGAGCCATATGAATCATTTGAACAGCTGATGGTAGTCCATATTCAAAAAAATGGTTCAAATGGCTCTGAGCACTATGGGACTTAACATCTATGGTCATCAGTCCCCTAGAACTTAGAACTACTTAAACCTAACTAACCTAAGGACATCACACAACACCCAGTCATCACGAGTCAGAGAAAATCCCTGACCCCGCCGGGGATCGAACCCGGGAACCCGGGCGTGGGAAGCGAGAACGCTACCGCACGACCGCGAGCTGCGGGCAGTCCAGATTCGCAACTGCGAATACATTTCATGTATTTCACGACGGCTGTAGTAGCCGCAGTGCCTGTACCATTGGGCGTGGATGCATGTCCAACGGAACTTTACATCGCAATTCGGATACAACACAGGCACTGCAATATCGTAGAAATTAGACAGTACTAACAAACAGTTAATCATTTTAAAGCTCTCAAATGAAGAAATAAATCAGAAATTAGACAGTACTAGCATAGAGACAACCGATTTAAAGACCTGAAATGATGAAAGGAATCGTAAAATATAAAACCTGGTTTCAAAGGCAAGTTCTGAGCTAACTAGCTCAGGCACTCAGATTGCGAATACGCATACCAGGCTAGACTATCACATTCGCGAGTCTAGGGAAGAAAAGTTACAGATGAAACGGGATATTCTTAATTTCATTAAGCTGATTGGGAGCATAAAACACTTAGTTCAGAAGGAAACTGATAAAAATATTATTGTTATCCACGAAGAGATCGTGGGTCAATATGACGACGTACATAATGAACTGTTAGAATGTCTTAAAGGCTCTTCTAGTGAAGCGCCTGGACATGTATTGTGTCCAAGCGGAGAGATGACAGTAATGACTAATCGTTTAGACGAACATAGGGAAATAGAGAAGTTGAAAGGAGAAGTGCCTGAAATCTGTAATGCGTTAAGCGTGATACAAGATAACAATAGGAGAAAGTGTTCATACAGCGGTGAGGATCAATGAACAGAAAAGACAGAATTGTTAGGATGCTTAGAACGAAGAGAGACATAGGACGCTGAAACTTCTTCTTTTAAATGTGTCTGTACTTAAATTGCAGGATGACTGAGAAGATGAAACTTCTACGTTATTTGATTCTGAAACAGCTGAGTAAAACTAAATGTAATGAGCCTACTTTCTCTTTACTTTTTCTTATCATATCAACACTGACGCACAATTTACTAGCGCAACGCAATCTGACTGCTCAAAAAAATTACAAAAATTGTTCAAATCGCTCTGAGCACTATGCGACTTAACTGCTGAGGTCATCAGTCGCCTAGAACTTAGAACTAATTAAACCTAACAAACCTAAGGACATCACACAAATCCATGCCCGAGGCAGAATTTGAACCTGTGACCGTAGCGGTCACGCGGTTCCAGACTGAAGCGCCTAGAACCGCACGGTCAAAAAAATTACAACCTGACTTCAAATAATTAATTCTAAAGAATGGCCCTGACTAAAAAGAAATCTTAACAATAACCTATACATTTCATTGAGCACTTACAAAAATCTTCATTACGCGAACTATTGCAATACAGCGAGAGTCAATACTGCCAGCTAAATAAAAGATTCTAACTACTAAAGCCACTAACAACTAATAGGCATGTGGTTAGCAAAGGAAAGATTTTGTTGCAAACCAAATAATGTATTTTTTACCTTAATAATGTGACGTCCAGTTCAAACACGAATATAAATCGTCATTGACATCTAGTAGAAAGATATATAATCATGGATAATTTTCAGTCTCCACGTCGGATACTTCCAGATCGTTAGCCTACGCTAACACTTCAGACCTCTACTCTCCATCAATGTTAACTTCTCACATCTAACATCCATCACTGCTGGCTGCTCACCTCCAGCTGCCCAACAGTACTTCCATCACTGCTGGCGACTTAACTTCCAACTGCCCAACACTACTGGCGATTAACTTCCAACAACGAGACCAGCTAGCCACAGAGTTTCTTACAAAGAAAGCGCAGTCAGAAATCCAATGCAAAGCGCTACACAGCGCTGCCGACATAGAAACAGCCTACTTACAACGTATCTAAATGGCTCTCGGAAGTTACGATTAGGTTTTCCAGTAACATAAAGAGGCTAAATCGTATTCGCAGAGTGATTGGTGAGAGGAGTTTAGTTTATCTAAGAGTATTTGAATGTCTAACCAGTTGCGTTGCAGAGTTTCAAAACACCTGTAGCATCCTCCATGCCCACACCACGGTGCCTACGGCCACACACAGCCGCCGGCCAGCTACATATGCGCAGTGCTAGCTTGTTAGACAACACAGACCTGTCCCATGCACGTAGCTGCCTCCGCGGTAACATAGCACTGTCCGAGTAGAGTGCCCACATCAAATATCCGTGCAAGGGTACCGCCCGCCAATCGTGCAGTGCCACGCTGCAGCAGACTCCTCGCGGAGGGCATACGAGGGGCGTTTGAAAAGTCCGTGCAAAGTCCGAGAGATGGCACCACCGGCGCGTATCGAGATCATGTTTAGTTAGTAGCATCTTTGGAAAGAACCAAAGACCTTGTAAAAAGTAACTAGACTCACTGATGGCGCTGCAGTCGCGGGATAATTTGAACCTTCGGCTGGACGCCATTATATTGGTTGTAGTCTGATGTGTTGTGTAGTATTGTTGTTTATGAAGACCGTGATTCAACGTTGTATATTTGTTGGGGCGTACATACAGTATTTGTTACTCGTAATTCTACTGTCTGTACGTTCCAATCAAAAGAAGTACAATGGTGAAGAGCTGTGCAGCGATTAATTGTACAAATAAATTCGAGAAAGGAACGAATATTACATTTCACAGGTATGTGGATATTTTAAGTTGTTTTGTATGTCGGTGCACTTGCTTAATAAATGTTTTTGTAACACGGTATTAGCATAATGTCTGTGCATCTATTTGCAGGTTTCCTTTCTCAAAACCACAGCTGTTACAAAAATGGTTACACGCTGTCAGGAGGCAAGATTTCCGACCGACTGAATACCATTTTATATGTTCTGATCATTTTGAAGAAACTTGGCTGATAGGTAGTGTTTTCACGGTCTAGGTTAGGTTGAAACTTGATAATTTCGTCGTGAGTTGCCAAAGCACTATGCCGTATATAACGCACTTCACGTCATAAAATCTAAAGCAAGGTAGAGTCAGAAAATATCTATTAATATAGTGGGCAAATATTCGAGTATTTTGATGCATTTTGCGTACATCTATCGTAAATGAACTACGAAAAGTGCTAGGGGTCCAGTCCATAACTTTTTGCTACGGCAGATTCCATGTAGTACGTAAGATAAATTCATAAACAGTGACTAGTTGCTGTTTGTTCATAAATTAAAAAGTATATTGTACTAACGTATTTAAATGAGGCATTATGTTTGTGACCTAAGTCAAGGGAAGGTATTTTATAACCAAAAGCGATGTATAAACATTCGCACTCCGCGAGTCAGTTTACCACTCTAATGGCCACCAGCAAGATATTCAATTTGTCCGCTCTTCACAGTCGACCACTCGTGCGGTTGTGGGGGCCTGGAAAGAACGCACACCAACTTTCAGCCATATTGATCTATTTCTCCGCGTTTGGCATTCTTGTGAATCAAGGAAGTCGAGTGATTGTCAAAAAATGGACGAAAAAGATTTTCGTGTGGTGATTAAACATTATTAAAGGCAAAACGCCTCAGTGGGCTAAAGAGAAGCTTGATAAACATTAAGCTGACTCCTTACCTTCGATTAGAACAGTTTATAAGTTGGTTCAAAATTTTCGGAGTGGCCGTATGGGCAAAAGTGATGCTGAACGTTCTGAACGCCCTGTGGAGCTTACGACTCCAGAAATCATTGATAAAATCCATGATATGGTGATGGATTACAGAACAGTTAAAGTGCTTGAGATTGCTAGTGCTGTGGACATCTCGTCTGAACGGGTACATAATATTTTGCATGCACATTTGGACATGAGAAAGATATCCGCAAGATGGGTTCCGCGATTGCTCACGCTTGACCAAAAACGGAATCGTATGAAGTGTTGCAAGGATGGTTTGCAGCTGTTCAGGAAGAATCCGCAGGACTTTAAGCGTCGTTTTGTCACTGTGGATGAAACATGGATACATTACTATACTCCTGAGACCAAACAACAATCTAAACAATGGGTTACCTAGGGAAAATCTGCACCAGAAAAAGGCGAAGACCAATCCTTCGGCCGGAAAGGTTATGGCGAGTGTCTTTTGGGATTCGCAAGGGATAATCCTCATCGACTAACAAGAAAAGGGTAAAACTGTTACAGGTGCATATTATTCATCGTTACTGGACCGTTTGAAAACCGAGGTGCAAGAAAAACGCCGGCGATTGGACCGCAAAAAAGTCATTTACTATCACGACAGTGCACCAGCACCCAGCTCAGCAGTTTTGGTCGCAAAATTAATGGAAATTGGATTCCACCTCGTTTCACATTCTCCAGACTTGGCTCCCTCGGACTACTATTTGTTCCCCAATCTGAAGAAATGGCTGGCGGGACAAAGATTTTATTCAAGCGAGGAGGTGATTGCAGCAACTAATAGCTATTTTGCAGACTTGGACAATGCCGCGGTGTGAGAGCGGCATGAACAACGCGCTGCAAGTCACCTCGGCGGACAATAATATTTTGGGTAAACATTCCCCCTCTCTTGCTCTGTCCGTTTCGAATCTAGCCACTGATGACGACTAACCAATAGCGGTAGCAGGTATTTCAACCAATAGCCCTTCTCCAGCATAAGTGAGGAATAGTCATTTCTATCCAATGACGATGGACCGCCAATGGTATCCACAGGAGATGAGCTGCCAACGCCCCTTCTTCTGCGTCAGAGCGGGAGTATTAGCCTATGACTATCGCCCACGAACGGTAGCCATATGAATTTTAACCAATACTATCACTTCTCCAGCACGAACGCCGGAAAACTCCCCCTTTATAAGTGGACGCGACACTCGTCTCTGACAGTGTTCTAGCAGTAGTGGACGCCAAAAGTTCCTGAGGAAGATCCCAGCAGAGGGGTCGAATCGTCGAACATTTTAGGAAAAACATGACGCGGGCTAATAACCCGGAAGATTTTAACTTCAATGCCTATTATTTGGAAGGGATCAACAAATTACAACAGCGTTAGACGAAGTGTGTAAGTCTAAAAGGAGACTATGTCGAAAAATAAAAAATGTTTACCCCAACCACGTAAGTAGTTTTTATTTTTGCACGGACTTTTCAAACGCCCCTCGTATTCCTACGACGCCCGGGCCATTTAAATGCATGCAACATCTCACTCCAGGAAATCTCGTCTTGGACTTCACTACCGCTGATACCGCAGGCATGCAAATGCTTAACGTCCAATACGTAACACATTAACTCATGGCCATTAAAATTGCTACACCAAGAAGAAATGCAGATGATAAACGAATATTCGTTGTACAAATATATTATGCTAGAACTGACATGTGATTACATTTTCACGCAATTTGGGTGCATAGATCCTGAAAAATCAGTACCCAGAACAACCACCTCTGGCCGTAATAACGGCCTTGATACGCCTGGGCAACTTGGATGGCGTGTACATGTACAGCTGCCCATGCAGCTTCAACACGAAACCACAGTTCATCAGCTGACTGGCGTATTGTGACGAGCCAGTTGCTCGACAACTATTCACCAGACTTTTTCAATTGGTGAGAGAATGTGCTGGCCAGGGCAGCAACGAACATTTTCTGTATCCACAAAGGCCCGTACTGTACCTGCAACATGTGTTCGTGCATTATCCTGCTGAAATGTAGGGTTTCACAGGGACCGAATGTAGGGTAGAGCCACGGGTCGTAACAAATCTGAAATATAACGTCCACTGTTCAAAGCGCCGTCAATGCGAAGAAGAGGTGACCGAGACGTGTAACCAGTGGCACCCCATACCACCACATCGGGTGATGCTCGAGTATGGGGATGACGAATATACGCTTCCAATGTGCGTTCACCGCGATGTCGCCAAACATGGGTGCGACCATCATGATGCTGTAAACAGAACCTGGATTCATCCGAAAAAATGAAGTTTTGCCATTCGTGCACCCAGGTTCGTCCTTCAGTACACAATCGCAGGCGCTCCAGTCTGTGATGCAGCGTCAATGGTAACCGCAGTCATGGTTTCCGAGCTGATAGTCCATGCTGCTGGAAACATCGTCGAACTGTTCGTGCAGATGGTTGTTGTCTTGCAAACGTCCCCATCTGCTAACTCATGGATCGAGACGTGGCTGCACGATCCGTTACAGCCATGCGGATAAGATGCCTGTCATCTCGACTGCTAGTGATACGAGGCCGTTGGATTCCGGCACGGCGTGCCGTATTACCCTCCTGAACCCACCGATTCCATATGCTGCTAACAGTCATTGGATCTCGACCAACGCGAGCAGCAATGTCGCGATACGATAAACCGCAATCGCGATAGGCAACAAACCGACCTTTATCAAAGTCGGAACCGTGATGGTACGCATTTCTCCTCCTTACACGAGGCATCACAACAACGTTTCACCAGGCATCGCCGGTCAGCACGTTGTAGGTGTCGCCACCGGCGCCAACCTTGTGTGAATGCTCTTAAAAGCTAATCATTTCTTCCTGTCGGTTAAATTTCACATCTGCAGCACGTCATATTCGCGGTGTTGCAATTTTAACGGCCAGTAGCGTAATTAGAAGTATGGAGCTGCTTTATTCATGGGAATTTCTTTAAGGAATTGGGAGGTTTACTTTTTGAGTAGATTACGACAGCATTTCAAATTTTTAAATTCAGTCAATAGTTCAATACCGTAAATGAAATTTGTGGTGGCTGTCTAAGCCAACCTAAAAATAAAGTGATCATATCGCATTGTTGGCCGGGAGGCCCCATTTGGGGGAGTTCGGCCGCCGTATTGCAAGTCTTGTTAGGTGGGGCCACATCGGCGACTGGCGAGCCATGATGACGAAGGACACACAACACCCAGTCCCCTGCCGGGAATCGAACCCGGGACCCCTGCGTGTTAGGCAGTGATGCTACCGCTACGCTACAGAGGCGGACCTGTAACTTGGGCGAAGTGATTTTAGATATTTAGTTACATGAATTGCCTTCACAAAATAAAGTTACCTTTTTTTATTAATATATTCATATCCTTGATTTACATAATCCAATATGGAAAATAAGTATTTATTTAAAAAAACACAAAGAAAGCCATTCAACACAGCTGGACTTCAGTTTGAACTCAGGAACGTGCAGTGTGCGATTTGCGGGGGGAGGGGGGGGATTTCCCCCTCTCTGCATCAGACCATCCCCTCCTCTGGTTTTAGTTTATGCATCCCAACCTGGGATGTTTGTTTCCCACGCACTGGAGTAAGACTTTACATATAATTTAAATTTGTGGAGCCGAACACTGAAAGTTTTTAGTACAGTCTTACTATTAATATGTTTGCTTATTAATTTTGAAAAAGTGTTATCTAGTAGTTATTGTTGTTGTTTTCAGACCAGAGACTGATTTGATGCAGCTCTCCATGCATGTAGTAGTTAAGCATTTCAAAACGTTTAGAACTAAATCATCATTAACATGTTGTCATTGTCGCTTTCGTCTAAGGTGCGTCATCCGTTTACTTGCGAGCTTGTATCATGATGGACGAAAGTACAACGGATTCCAATAAAACTTGTTTAATAATATATATATGTTTGTCCTTTGAGAGAGTTGCTTGCGATTATTTTTTTGACATTGTTGAATGAGAAAGTGGGACAGGAGAATGCATTTTCAGCACACTGTCAGCAGCTCTTGAAAAGTATGGCATTACAAATGATGAACTAAAAAACCACCTTGTAGGTGTCGCAACAGATGGTGGCTCAACAATGCTTGCACCTTACAAAGGCGTAGCCGCTCTACTGCGTAGTCATTTACATAAGGATATAACTGTCGTTCATTGTATGAACCACAAAATGAAATTAGCTGTCCACGATGTTATGAATGATGTAGCAGATGTATACCATATAAAGCTTTTTTTAGATTCCTTATATTCTGTATTTTCTCGAAGTTCCAAAAATCAGACTACTACAAAGTGTTTCACAAGAATTATCCTCGCAGCTATTAAAACTAGGCCATATTTTTCGCGTACGTTGGGTTGCTTCCTCATTTAATGCTTTTCGAGCTTTTCTTGAAAGTCACAGTTCTCTTGTCCATCTGTTTGTAACTGAGACATGATGGTTCCTGATCAACTCAGGAGAGATCTAAATTTGAAGGTTTACTAAAACATCTCACAAAGTGGCTTTTCTGATAGTGCATTCGCGTGAATAGTGAGTTTCGGCATTAACATCTATTTATAAATGTTTATCCATGGGTAACGCCACGGTCCAAGCTAGTAACATATATAATTATACTAACCCCCTAAGACATCCCCCCCCCCCCCCCCCACTGGTAAAAGCACAAATCGCACACTGGGAACGTGCCAGGAAGGGCTGGAGAGCGGAAGCGGCACGCTAGACTCCAGTGACGCCCCTGATCCAGGCCCTGGCGCTGGCCACGTTGCCGTAGACGGCGACCGGGCCGAGGCAGTTTGAGTCCCCCCAGGAGACGACCCCCAGCTGCGTGCCGGCGTGCACGAGCGCGCTCCCCGAGTCGCCGTGGCAGACGGCGCGGCTGGGGTGCCCGGCGCACAGCATGCTGGCCGTCACCTCGTGGACTTGGCCCAGGCGCGCCTCGCACTCGGACCGCTGCAGCACCTCGAGGTCGGCGCTCTGCAGCTGCACCGCCGCCCCGCCGCCCTGGGTGGCGCCCCAGCCGGTGGCGGTGACCGGCAGCCCAGCCGGGGGGTCGTAGCCCTCAGCGGGGAGGCCCACGGGCTGCACGGTGGGGCCCAGCGGGAAGGGCTCAGCAACCTGCGCAACGTAAGCGCCGCACACATTAAACCTGCTTGCTGAAAATGAGGGTGAGATTTGCGTTCACTTTTGTGTTTAACCCACCAACTCAGTTACCGTAAGTCTCCCAGGCTTATGTACACAGTGATCAAAAACTAGATATGCAATATACACCATTGTGACGGATTGATGTACCGCTTACTATTTGAAGTGAATACAATAGCTGGGCACAGCTGTTTCCCGACTGAATCAAGTCTCACCAACTGCGACATGGTCGCGTATACAAACAGTCAAATGTTTTTTTTATTTCAGTCTTTGATCACAATATGAATTCTTTAGACGGTGACCGGTTTCAGTCCGTAAAGACCATCCTCATATCTTTTATACACCATGTCCTAAGGTGATTAGGCCATAATGGCAATATTTATATGTTTTGACGATGCCATTATGGCCTGATCACTTTAGGTGTAAAAAAGATCTGAGGATGGTCATTACGGACTGAAACCGGTCATCGCCAAAAGAATTCATATTTTGATCAAAGACTGAAATAAAAAACATTTGAATCAAGTCTGATAATGACAAAAAAAAACCGTAAGTGCTCATATGCTGTATGAAGGACAAGGTACGAGGCGTCTTTTTAAGTAAGTACCGTTTTGAAATTAAAAAAAAGACGTGCTAATATATCTCAATAATTTTATTTTTACATTAAAGCCTGTACCTTAATGTACGCACTGACGCCATTACAATCTGATTCTTCCTTGTTTACGTTGTGTACTGAGTGTTCAAGATGCCTCCGATAATCATGAGCCCCGCCGACTGTGAAGTACGGGCTGTTATAAGATTTCTTAGTGCTAAAGGCCTATAAAAGCGATCGATATTCATCGTGAGATCTGTCCAGTTTACGGAGAAAACATTATGAGTGATGGAATGGTACGAAAGTGTATGAGAGCATTTAAAGATGTTGTTGTTGTTGTGGTCTTCAGTCCTGAGACTGGTTTGATGCAGCTCTCCATGCTACTCTATCATGTGCAAGCGTCTTCATCTCCCAGTACCTACTACAACCTACATCCTTCTGAATCTGCTTAGTATATTCATCTCTTGGTCTCCCCCTACGATTTTTACCCTCCACGCTGCCCTCCAACACTAAATTGGTGATCCCTTGATGCCTCAGAACATGTCCTACCAACCGATCCCTTCTTCTGGTCAAGTTGTGCCACAAACTTCTCTTCTCCCCAATCCTATTCAATACTTCCTCATTAGTTATGTGGTCTACCCATCTAATCTTCAGCATTCTTCTGTAGCACCACATTTCGAAAGCTTCTATTCTCTTCTTGTCCAAACTATTTACCGTCCATGTTTCACTTCCATACATGGCTACACTCCATACAAATACTTTCAGAAATGACTTCCTGACACTTAAATCTATACTCGATGTTAACAAATTTCTCTTCTTCAGAAACGCTTTCCTTGCCATTGCCAGTCTACATTTTATATCCTCTCTACTTCGACCATCATCAGTTATTTTGCTCCCCAAATAGCAAAACTCCTTTACTACTTTAAGTGTCTCATTTCCTAATCTAATACCCTCAACATCACCCGACTTAATTCGACTACATTCCATGAGCCTCGTTTTGCTTTTGTTGATGTTCATCTTATATCCTCCCTTCAAGACACCATCCATTCCGTTCAACTGCTCTTCCAAGTCCTTTGCTGTCTCTGACAGAATTACAATGTCATCGGCGAACCTCAAAGTTTTTATTTCTTGTCCATGGATTTTAATACCTACTCCGAATTTTTCTTTTGTTTCCTTTACTGCTTGCTCAATATACAGATTGAATAACATCGGGGAGAGGCTACAACCCTGTCTTACTCCCTTCCCAACCACTGCTTCCCTTTCATGTCCCTCGACTCTTATAACTGCCATCTGGTTTCTGTACAAATTGTAAATAGCCTTTCGCTCCCTGTATTTTATCCCTGCCACCTTTAGAATTTGAAAGAGAGTATTCCAGTCAACATTGTCAAAAGCTTTCTCTAAGTCTACAAATGCTAGAAACGTAGGTTTGCCTTTCCTTAATCTTTCTTCTAAGATAAGTCGTAAGGTCAGTATTGCCTCACGTGTTCCAGTATTTCTACGGAATCCAAACTGATCTTCCCCGAGGTCGGCTTCTACTAGTTTTTCCATTCATCTGTAAAGAATTCGTGTTAGTATTTTGCAGCTGTGGCTTATTAAACTGATTGTTCGGTAATTTTCACATCTGTCAACACTTGCTTTCTTTGGGATTGGAATTATTATATTCTTCTTGAAGTCTGAGGGTATTTCGCCTGTTTCATACATCTTGCTCACCAGATGGTAGAGTTTTGTCAGGACTGGCTCTCCCAAGACCGTCAGTAGTTCCAATGGAATGTTGTCTACTCCGGGGGCCTTGTTTCGACTCAGGTCATTCAGTGCTCTTTCAAACTCTTCACGCAGTATCGTATCTCCCATTTCATCTTCATCTACATCCTCCTCCATTTCCATAATATTGTCCTCAAGTACATCGCCCTTGTATAGACCCTCTATATACTCCTTCCACCTTTCTACTTTCCCTTCTTTGCTTAGAACTGGGTTTCCATCTGAGCTCTTGATGTTCATACAAGTAGTTCTCTTATCTCCAAAGGTCTCTTTAATTTTCCTGTAGGCAGTATCTATCTTACCCCTAGTGAGATGAGCCTCTACATCCTTACATTTGTCCTCTAGCCATCCCTGCTTAGCCATTTTGCACTTCCTGTCGATCTCATTTTTGAGACGTTTGTATTCCTTTTTGCCTGCTTCATTGCCTGTATTTTTATATTTTCTTCTTTCATCAATTAAATTCAATATTTCTTCTGATACCCAAGAATTTCTACTAGCCCTCGTCTTTTTACCTACTTGATCCTCTGCTGCCTTCACTACTTCATCCCTCAAAGCTACCCATTCTTCTTCTACTACATTTCTTTCCCCCATTCCTGTGAATGGTTCCCTTATGCTCTCCCTGAAACTCTGTACAACCTCTGGTTCTTTCAGTTTATCCAGGTCCCATCTCCTTAAATTCCCACCTTTTTGCAGTTTCTTCAGTTTTAATCTACAGGTCATAACCAATAGATTGTGGTCAGAGTCTACATCTGCCCCCGGAAATGTCTTACAATTTAAAACCTGGTTCCTAAATCTCTGTCTTACCATTATATAATCTATCTGATACCTTTTAGTATCTCCAGGCTTCTTCCATGTATACAACCTTCTTTCATGATTCTTGAACCAAGTGTTAGCTATGATTAAGTTGTGCTCTGTGCAAAATTCTACCAGGCGGCTTCCTCTTTCATTTCGTAGCCCCAATCCATATTCACCTACTACGTTTCCTTCTCTCCCTTTTCCTACACTCGAATTCCAGTCACCCATGACTATTAAATTTTCGTCTCCCTTCTTTTATTTCATCATACATTTCTTCAATTTCTTCGTCATCTGCAGAGCTAGTTGGCATATAAACTTGTACTACTGTAGTAGGTGTGGGCTTCGTATCTATCTTGGCCACTATAATACGTTCACTATGCTGTTTGTAGTAGCTTACCCGCATTCCTATTTTCCTATTCATTATTAAAGCTACCCCTGCATTACCCCTATTTGACTTTGTGTTTATAACCCTGTAGTCACCTGACCAGAAGTCTTGTTCCTCCTGCCACCGAACTGCACT
The DNA here is from genome assembly GCF_023864275.1 of Schistocerca cancellata. NCBI lineage: Eukaryota > Metazoa > Arthropoda > Insecta > Orthoptera > Acrididae > Schistocerca > Schistocerca cancellata. The sequence continues at coordinate 406,767,216 of NC_064634.1, forward strand.
AATTCCCACTATATCTAACTTTAACCTATCCATTTCCCTTTTTAAATTTTCTAACCTACCTGCCCGATTAAGGGATCTGACATTCCACGCTCCGATCCATAGAATGCCAGTTTTCTTTCTCCTGATAACGACGTCCTCTTGAGTAGTCCCCGCCCGGAGATCCGAATGGGGGACTATTTTACCTCCGGAATATTTTACCCAAGAGAACGCCATCATCATTTAATCATACAGTAAATCTGCATGCCCTCGGGAAAAATTACGGCCATAGTTTTCCCTTGCTTTCAGCCGTTCGCAGTACCAGCACAGCAAGGCCGTTTTGGTTATTGTTACAAGGCCAGATCAGTCAATCATCCAGACTGTTGCCCTTGCAACTACTGAAAAGGCTGCTGCCCCTCTTCAGGAACCACACGTTTGTCTGGCCTCTCAACAGATACCCCTCCGTTGTGGTTGTACCTACGGTGCGGCTATCTGTATCGCTGAGGCACGCAAGCCTCCCCACCAACGGCAAGGTCCATGGTTCATGGGGGGGGGGGGGCATTTAAAGATGGCCGCACAAATGTGCATGATGAACAACGGAGCGGGCGTCCTTCGGTCGTTAATGAAAGTTTAGAGCAGAAAGTGGACAATCCACATCTACATTTATACTCCGCAAGCCACCCAACGGTGTGTGGCGGAGGGCACTTTACGTGGCACTGTCATTACCTCCCACTCGCGTATGGTTCGCGGGAAGAACGACTGCCGGAAAGCCTCCATGCGCGCTCGAATCTCTCTAATTTTACATTCCTGATCTCCTCGGGGGGTATAAGTAGGGGGAAGCAATATATTCGATACCTCATCCATCGGAACTTTATGAAACTATAGAGACTGAGACACAAGTGTTCCACGATGTCCTACAACAAATTCCGCATTTTTTCAATCGAAATTGGCCGAGAAAAAGACGTGTTGCATTACTTATTGACCGCCGCTCGTAGATGGTATACCAATCATGTAGTATTTTCTCCTTGTTAAGACTTCCAATGGCCTGCCTGAAGTCCACGTAGAGGTTATGAAGCTCAGTTTTACTATCTCATTTCTGTTCATGTACTTGCCTCAGGACAAATATGATCTGTTATTGACCAATAATCCCTGAATCCTCACAGTTGTTCTCCCAATAAGTTTTCTGCATAGGGAGCTGGCTTGTAGGTAATACTAGACAATGCCTTACACAGTACATTCAGTACAGGATACTTCGGCAGTAATTAGAACGTCAAGTCTTGACCCTTTTCAAATTCTCTCTTGATACCATATCCGTAGTTGCGTGGCTTCGCTCCCTTCTCCCCATTTTTTAGGCAGTACCTTCAATACTTACTTTAAGCTGGATTCTTCTGTCTTTGGATGTACAATATCTACATCTACATTTATACTCCGCAAGCCACCCAACGGTGTGTAGCGGAGGGCACTTTACGTGCCACTGTCATTGCCTCCCTTTCTTGTTCCAGTCGCGTATGGTTCGCGGGAAGAACGACTGCCGGAAAGCCTCCGTGCGCGCTCGAATCTCACTAATTTTACATTCGTGATCTCCTCGGGACGTATAAGTAGGGGGAAGCAATATGATACCTCATCCAGAAACGCACCCTGTCGAAACATGGACAGCAAAATACACCGCGATACAGACCGCCTCTCTTGCAGAGTCTGCCACTTGCGTTTGCTAAACATCTCCGTAACGCTATCACGCTTACCAAATAACCCTTTGACGAAACGCGCCGCTCTTCTTTGGGTCTTCTGTATCTCCTCTGTCAACCCGACCTGGTACGGATCCCACACTGATGAGCAATACTCAAGTATAGGTCGAACGAGTGTTTTGTAAGCCACCTCCTTTGTTGATGGACTACATTTTCTAAGGACTCTCCCAATGAATCTCAACCTGGCACCCGCCTTAAGGCCGGGATAGCCGAGCGGTTCTAGGCATTACAGTCTGGAACCGCGCGACCGCTACGGTCGCAGTTTCGAATCCTGCCTCGGGCATGGATGTGTATGATGTCCTTAGGTTAGTAAGGTTTAAGTAGTTCTAAGTTCTAGGGGACTGATGACCACAGATGTTAAGTCCCATAGTGCTCAGAGCCATTTGAACCCGCCTTAACAACAGTTGATTTTATATGATCATTCCACTTCAAATCGTTCCGTACGCATACTCCCAGATATTTTATAGAAGTAACTGCTACCAGTGTTTGTTCCGCTATCTTATAATCATACAATAAAGGATTCTTCTTTCTATGTATTCGCAATACATTACATTTGTCTATGTTAAGGGTCAGTTGCCACTCCCTGCACCAAGTGCCTATCCGCTGCAGATTTTCCTGCATTTCGCTGCAATTTTCTAATGGTGCAACTTCTCTGTATACTACAGCATCATCCACGAAAAGCCGCATGCAACTTCCGACACTATCTACTAGGTCATTTTATATATTGTGAAAAGCAGTGGTCGCATAACACTCCCCTGTGGTACGCCAGAGGTTACTTTAACGTCTGTAGACGTCTCTCCATTGAGAACGACATGCTGTGTTCTGTTTGCTAAAAACTCTTCAATCGAGCCGCACAGCTTGTCTGATATTCCGTAGGCTCTTACTTTGTTTATCAGGCGACAGTGCGGAACTGTATCGAACGCCTTCCGGAAGTCAAGGAAAATGGCATCTACCTGGGAGCCTGTATCTAATATTTCCTGGCTCTCATGAAGAAATAAAGGGAGTTGGGTCTCACATGATCGCTGTTTCCGGAATCCATGTTGATTCCTACAGAGTAGATTCTGGGTTTCCACAAATGACATGATACGCGAGCATAAAACATGTTCTAAAATTCTACAACAGAGATACAGGCCTATAGTTTTGAGCATCTGCTCGATGACCCTTCTTGAAAACTGGGACTACCTGTGCTCTTTTCCAATCATTTGGAACCTTCCGTTTACGTTGTGTACTGTTTCAGATGCCTCCGATTGCACTTGAATTACCGAAAATTGTGCGCACGTTGGGTACTGAAAATGTTGACGGATGTGCACAAAACGAAACGTTTAGACAGTGCATTGACTTTCCTTGAGCGATACCACAACGACGGTGATGATTTCTTAAGCCAAATTGTTACGGGCGATGAAACATGGGTGGCCTACGTCACAGAATCAAAGCAACAGTCCATGGAAGTCGAGCAAGGGCACCGTTTTGCTGCAAGACAGTGCCCGTCCGCATTTGGCAAATCAGACCGAAGACCTCATCACATCTTTTCGATGGGAAACTCTAGATCATCCTCCGTACAGCCCCTATCTTGCGCCCAGTGACTACCATCTGTTCCTCCACTTGAAGAAACACCTGGGCGGTCAGCGTCTTCAAGACGATGACGAGGGCAAAACAGTGGTGATGTAGTGGTCAACAAGTCAGGCGGCAGACTTCTATGAGGAGGGTATTCAAAAACTGGTACAACGTTATGACAAGTGCCTCAATATTGACGGAAAGTATGTAGAAAAGTAGATTAAGGTACAGGCTTTCGTGTAAAAACAAAATTATTGAGATATCTTGACACGTCTTTTTTTAATTTCAAAATTGTACTTACTTAAAAAACACTCCTCGTACCTTGTCCTTCACACAGCATATGAGCACTTATGGTTTGTTTTTTTGTTATTATCAGGCTTGATTAAGTCGGCAAACAGCTGTGCCCAGCTATTGTATAGTAAATGCTACATCAATCAGTCACATTCGTGTATATTGCATACCTAGATTTTGATCACTGTGTGGGCATCTTCAGTGCTAAAAACATGTGGAGGACAATTTACAATAAGGCAATATGCATGCCAGTATATTTCCAGAAGCTGGTGCCCCACATCTCTTATATGTTTGAAAAATGTCGTATTACCGCTTTTAGCTGCTGAGAAAATACTTCATTTACACAACCAGTTTCAGTCAAAAAAATGGTTCAAATGGCTCTGAGCACTATGGGACTTATTAACCTGAGCCACCATCTTACTCTGTTACTCGCTCCTGTGAACGGGAACGCGTTATGCAGATATTGGTGCCTCTCGCGTCCATTTAGAAAAGATAACCTGAAGAAGCCCAAATAAGGCAGAACGCGTGGTTGAAAAATAAAAAAAAATTGCAACCAAGACTGTTTTTTAACCAATACTGTTAATCACTGGTTTGCTGTATGCCACATATGGATTGGAAAAATTACTATGGGACTTAACATCTGAAGTCATCAGTCCTCTACACTTAGAAATACTTAAACCTAATTAACCTAAATACATCACACATCCGTGCCCGAGGGAGGATTCCAAGAAGCGCATAGAACCGCTTGCCCACAGCAGCCGGCTCCAGTTTCAGTGGTCTGATCAACATAAAATGATACGTGACAAACATTACAGGCTTAAACGGTCACGAATCTGTTAACTGATGTAAATGCTAACACCAACACACACATAACGGAATATCACATACTCACATGACAGTATTCACGGTATCATGTCAGGCGAAATATGAAATCATTATCGTTAGTTGATAAAACTGTGAATAACACTCTGGAAACTAAAGTATACCATAATACAGTGAAGTGACTCTTTACAAAAAGCGCATACCATAAAGACGTAAATGGTTAACATTTGCGCAGTTATCTATCATCATGCTTTAATATGCAGGGTGAATCAGGAAGATATACAAATACACTCCTGGAAATGGAAAAAAGAACACATTGACACCGGTGTGTCAGACCCACCATGCTTGCTCCGGACACTGCGAGAGGGCTGTACAAGCAATGATCACACGCACGGCACAGCGGACACACCAGGAACCGCGGTGTTGGCCGTCGAATGGCGCTAGCTGCGCAGCATTTGTGCACCGCCGCCGTCAGTGTCAGCCAGTTTGCCGTGGCATACGGAGCTCCATCGCAGTCTTTAACACTGGTAGCATGCCGCGACAGCGTGGACGTGAACCGTAAGTGCAGTTGACGGACTTTGAGCGAGGGCGTATAGTGGGCATGCGGGAGGCCGGGTGGACGTACCGCCGAATTGCTCAACACGTGGGGCGTGAGGTCTCCACAGTACATCGATGTTGTCGCCAGTGGTCGGCGGAAGGTGCACGTGCCCGTCGACCTGGGACCGGACCGCAGCGACGCACGGATGCACGCCAAGACCGTAGGATCCTACGCAGTGCCGTAGGGGACCGCACCGCCACTTCCCAGCAAATTAGGGACACTGTTGCTCCTGGGGTATCGGCGAGGACCATTCGCAACCGTCTCCATGAAGCTGGGCTACGGTCCCGCACACCGTTAGGCCGTCTTCCGCTCACGCCCCAACATCGTGCAGCCCGCCTCCAGTGGTGTCGCGACAGGCGTGAATGGAGGGACGAATGGAAACGTGTCGTCTTCAGCGATGAGAGTCGCTTCTTTCTTGGTGCCAATGATGGTAGTATGCGTGTTTGGCGCCGTGCAGGTGAGCGCCACAATCAGGACTGCATACGACCGAGGCACACAGGGCCAACACCCGGCATCATGGTGTGGGGAGCGATCTCCTACACTGGCCGTACACCACTGGTGATCGTCGAGGGGACACTGAATAGTGCACGGTACATCCAAACCGTCATCGAACCCATCGTTCTACCATTCCTAGACCGGCAAGGGAACTTGCTGTTCCAACAGGACAATGCACGTCCGCATGTATCCCGTGCCACCCAACGTGCTCTAGAAGGTGTAAGTCAACTACCCTGGCCAGCAAGATCTCCGGATCTGTCCCCCATTGAGCATGTTTGGGACTGGATGAAGCGTCGTCTCACGCGGTCTGCACGTCCAGCACGAACGCTGGTCCAACTGAGGCGCCAGGTGGAAATGGCATGGCAAGCCGTTCCACAGGACTACATCCAGCATCTCTGCGATCGTCTCCATGGGAGAATAGCAGCCTGCATTGCTGCGAAAGGTGGATATACACTGTACTAGTGCCGACATTGTGCATGCTCTGTTGCCTGTGTCTATGAGCCTGTGGTTCTGTCAGTGTGATCATGTGATGTATCTGACCCCAGGAATGTGTCAATAAAGTTTCCCCTTCCTGGGACAATGAATTCACGGTGTTCTTATTTCAATTTCCAGGAGTGTATTTTAATATGTCATTCTGCAAGTAAAACTAAAGAAAAAAGCTCATATAAACATAGGTCCGCAAATTTTTAGTTATGAAATTACGGCTAATGAAAGATTTTGCCTGAAATTTAGCAACTTCGCTAATATGAAGCCATCGCAAAACTGTACGGGATTAAAGTAAAGCACAATTGCCTTTTATTTTGTTGTTATTGGTCTGGTGAATCTAATAAAAGATGTTCCAGGCGTGTGTCTGCAATACAGTTTTGCGATGGCTTCATATTAGCGAAGTTGCTAAATTTCAAGTAAAATCTTTTATTAGCCGTAACCCCGTAGCTAAACATTTTCGGACCTACGGTTATATGAACGTCTTTCATTAGTCTTACTTGCAGAATAACATATTAAAATATTTGCATATCTTCGTGAATCACTCTGTATATTATGTCGTCATAATACATATTATAGCATGATGGTATGTGCTTTTTGTAATGAGCTATGCTAGGGAATGTACAAATTCGTGCTAAAACTGTAGTGGGCGTTAACGCTGTCAACAGATTCGTACTAAGCAGAGGCAAATGAACAACTGATCATTGTTTAATGGTAGAGCCAAAGATGATGATGGAGGTCTACGCACATTGATCATGACTAGAATCTCACGATTACTAAGCAGTGTGTCGTCTGCGACGATAAATACATGTGACAGTCATAACAGATGTTCCATATGTTGCATCTAATAGCAATTTGCGCGTGTAACAGTCACAGATGCGGTGACAGAAAACAAAGTGCGTAGGAATAATGGGTTACATGTACTCGTAGGCACTAGTGTGAAACGAGGTATAGTCACATTCATGTGTGTACTGCCTCATTGCGCAGTAGCTATTATGGGACACGTCGTACAGATACATACAGTGCTAATTGTCTAAATATATTACAATATTACAGAAGTAACGCTGCAGTGGTAACACCGGTTCCTGTCAGATCACCGAAGGTCAGCGCTGTCGGGCTGGGCTAGCACTAGGATGGGTGACCATTCGGTCTGCCGAGCGCTGTTGACAAGCGGGGTGCACTAAGCGCTTGTGAGGCAAACTGAGGAGCTACATGATTGAGAATTGGCGGCTCCGGTCTCGTGAACTGACATACGGCGGGGAGTGCGGTGTGCTGACCACATGCCCCTCCACATACGCATCCAGTGACGCCAGTGGGCTGAGGATGACACGGCGGCCGGTCGGTAACGTTGGGTCTTCCAAAGCCTCGTCGGACGGAGGATAACAGAAGTAATATACTCAGTTTCATGGACAAATAGTTATATCAGCATCTCACATAAACACACTAAAGCGACACTTGCTTGCCATCTATTACTACTTGAATGTTGTAACAGATACGGAGACGTAAGTTGACTGAAATCATGTTCCATGAAACGATCAGCTGATTAAACTCACTAACTGTTCATATTATGACATATAAAAGCTCTTATGTAGGCGGACATGACAACAGAATCTTCGGCATAATAAGCTTTTAAGCCCAACTACGTTTAACTTGTGTGCAGTGAGGTAACTTCACGTTACAGATACAGCAATTACTTTTATAGATGTAAAAAAATAGCTGGATAATGTGTACAAGTCAGTCTCATTCTGCCAACGGCCTTGTCAAAGAGGGAGGAGGAGCGGACAGAGGTCACTCTCTTGTACATGGGACGTGGAAACTGCCCCTAAATGCGGAAGAATCAGCAATGATCAACGGCATGAGGATGCAGAAGGCAACGGAAACCACTGCATTAAAGACATATAACATGAATCCACAGGAAACATGGCCTGTAACTGACGAAGTGTCAAGATGATTTCTCCATTGGCAAAAGATTCCGAAATAGTCCGCCAGTCGGATCTCTTGGAGGGGACTGCACAATGGGAAGGTTACCATGAGAAAAAGATTAATTAATCAACGAAGGACAACGTTCTACGAGTCGGGGAGTGGAATGTCACAAGTTTGAATGTGTTTGGGAAGCTAGAAAATCTAAAAAGGGAAATGCAACGGCTCAATCTAGATATAGCAGGAGTCAGTGAAGTGAAATGGAAATAGTGAAGAATTTCTGGTCAGATGAGTGTAGAGTTATATCAACAGCAGCAGAATATGGTATAACGGAGTACGATTCGTTATGAATAGAAAGGTATGACAAAGAGTGTGTTACAGTGAACAGTTCAGTGACAGATTTGTTCTTATCAGAATCGATAGCAAACCATCACCGACAATGATAGTTCAGGTATACGTGCCGACAGCGTAAGCTGAAGATAAAGAGATAGAGAAGGTATATGAGGATATTGAAAGGGTGATGCCGTACATAAAGGGAGATGAAAATCTAATAGTCACGGGGGACTGGAATGCAGTTGTAGGGGAAGGAGTAGAAGAAAAAGTTACAGGAAAATATGGTCTTGGGACAAGGAATTAGAGGAGAAAGACTGGTTGAGTTCTGTAATAAATTTCAGCTGGTAACAGCGAATACTTTATTCACGAATCACTAGAGGAGGTGGTATACTTGGAAAAGACCAGGTGATAAAAATCATATATTGGATTGTAATGCGTACCCACGAGCAGATATAGACTCAGATCACAATATAGTAGTGATGACGAGGATGCTGAGATTAGTAACGAAGAATCAATATGCAAAGAAGTGAGATACGGAAGTACTAAGGGATGACGAGGCGTACTACAAGTTCTCCAAAGCTAAAGATACGGCAAATAGGAATAGCTCAGATGGCAGTAGAGTTGAAGAAGAATGAACATCTCTAAAAAGGACAATCACAGAGGTTGGACGAAAAACATAGAGTAGAAAGAACGTAACTGCAAAGAAACCAAGGGTAACAGAAGAAATACTTTAGTTGATCAATGAATGAAGGAAACACAAAAGTGTTCAAGGTAATTCAAGAATACAGAAATACAAGTGGCTGAGGAATGAAATAAATAGGAAGTGCAGGGAAGCTAAGACGAAACGGCTGCTTGAAAAATGTGAAGAGATCGAAAAAGACAAGTGTGTCGGAAGGACAATAGGAAAGTCAAAGCATATACGAAAGTCAAAACAACCTTCGGTGATCATCAGTAAACACTTCCGGGCTAAGTTGCCGCGGTCGATCTGTAGAACTTCTTCTCCCTGACGTTTCGTTCTCAACTACGGAGAACATCTTCTGAGGTGAGTCAACGACTGGCTGCTAGGAGCTGGGGCCGCCGCTTATATGGACATCGTAGGGGGCGCCACCGCACGTCACGTGGCGTCGATGTGCAGCTATCTCTGGCTTCGTCTGTTCTCTCGATTGCAGGCAATCGATTGTCACGTGATTGATGCAACGTCGACCGCCATATCTTATCCAATTTTCATCCTTCTTCTTTACGATTAAAATTGTATTGATGTTTGTGGATTTCAATTGCCTCTCTATACATACGTGTATAATAGTTCGACGTCCTCGCTAGCACGCTTCTTTCACCAAATTTTATTTCGTGATCTCCATCCTTAAAAACATGTTCCGCTACTGCCGATTTGTCGATATGTCCCAAGCGACAGTTTCTTTTGTGCTCTGTAAACCGTGTATTGATGCTTTTTTTGTAGTTCCTATGTAAACCCTGCCACAAGTACACGGAATTTTATATACCCCTGGGGTGGCTAGGGGGTGACGAGCATCTTTTGTTGATCTTAGGCATTCACTAATTTTCTTAGTAGGTCTAAAAATGGTCTCTACCTGAAACTTGGCTAGTACTTTCCCAATACGATCCGTGATATTATGGATGAACGGAAGAAATACTTTTTCAGCTGATGGTTGTTGCTGTCTCCTACTTTTAGGCATTTTTCTATTTGGGTGAAGTGCTCGGTTAATCTCGTTTTTCGTATAACCATTTTTCGCAAAGGCCATTCGTAAATGATTTAGTTCTTCTTGTAAGTAGCCTGGTTCACAAATATTATTGGCCCTATCCACTAGTGTTTTTATGACCCCCCTCTTTTGCCTAGGGTGGTGGTTTGAGTTCTTATGGAGGTAGCGATCAGTATGTGTACCTCTCCTGTAGACCTTATGGCCTAAGGTCCCATCCGCCCGTTTGATAACTGATACATCCAAGAAGTCCATTCTTCTCCTTCTCCATAGTAAATTTAATCTTTGGGTTGATGCTATTTAAGTGTACCAGGAAATCATTCAAGTCTTCTTCCTCATGATTCCATATTACAAAGGTATCATCCACATACCGATACCACTTCGAGGGGCTTTTTTTGGCCGACTGCAGTGCTTGATGTTCAAAATGTTCCATGAATAAATTCGCAATTGCGGGACTTAGGGGACTTCCCATGGCTACCCCATCGATCTGTTCATAAAATTCACCATTGTACTGCAAATAGGTCGAGGATAGACAGTGTTGGAACAAGGCTACTATATCAGTAGGGAACATATCGGCTATATGGGAGGGAGCTTCATCAACTGGAACCATCGTGAACAAGGACACTATATCAAAACTGACAAGGATGTCATTAGGACCGACAGTAATTTCCCTCAATTTCTCAATGAAGTGTAGAGAGTTTTTAATATGACTCTCTGTTTTGCCTATGTAAGGTTGTAACAAAGAGGCAAGGTGTCTGGCTAGTTCTTGGGTAGGAGCTCCAATTGCGCTGACTATTGGTCTCAAAGGAACATCAGGCTTATGTATCTTTGGTAATCCATATAATCTCGGAGGATAAGCCTCCGTTTTACAAAGATATTTTTAACTTCTGTAGGAATGGAAGACTGTTTTATCAGACGATTGGTGGCATTCAGCACATTCGTTGTGGGATCCTTTTTCAACTTCTTGTATGTACTGGGTTCCAGGAGATCACTGATCTTCTTGTGATAATCCTCAGTATTCATTAAAACAGTAACAACCCTTGTCAGCGGCAACTATAATAACATTCTTGTCTGCATTGATCTCCCGCAATGCCTTCCTTTCCCCTTGAGACAGATTGCTGCTGGTTGGCTTAGCTTTGCGTAATATCCTGGAGGTTTCCATTCTAATTTCATCAGCTCCTAGCAGCCAGTCGTTGACTCACCTCAAAAGATGTTCTCCGTAGTTGAGAACGGAACGTCAGGGAGAAGAAGTTCTACAGATCGACCACGGCAACTTAGCCCGGAAGTGTTTACTGATGAAGACGCCGGCCGTGAAAGCCTACATGGAATGAACCTTCGGTGATATTAAAAGCAAGAGTGTCAGCAGAAAAAATGCAATGGGAATCCCACTGTTGAATGCAGAGGAGAAATGCGATAGATGGAAAGGGTAAATTGAAGGCCTCAATGAGGGTAAGATTTGTCTGATGTGGTACAAGAAGAAACAGAAGTCGATTTAGAAGTGATAGGAGACCCAGTACTAGAATCAGAATTTAAGAGAGCTTTGGAGCACTTAAGCTCAGATAAGGCAGAAGGGAGAGATAACATTCCATCAGAATTTCTAAAATCACTGGGGAAAGTGGCAACAAAACGACTCTTCACGTTGATGTGTAGAATGTATGAGTCTGGCGACATACCATCTGACTTTCGGAAAACTATCATCCATACAACTTCGAAGACTGCAAGAGCTGACAAGAGCGAGAATGATCGCACAATCAGCTTAACAGCTCATACATCCAAGTTGCTAAAAAGATTAATATACAGAAGTATGGAAAATGAAATTGAGTATGTGCTAGATGACGATCAGTTTGGCTTCAGAAAAGGTAAAGATACCCGAGAGGCAATTCTGAATTTGGGGTTCATAATGGAAGCAAGACTAAAGAAAAATCAAGACACTGTCATTGGATTTGTCGACCTGAAAAAAGCTTTCGACAATGCAAAATGTTGCAAGATGTTCGAAACTCTGAGAGAAAAAGGGGTAAGCTATAGGGAGAGACAGGTAATATACAATATGTACAAGAGCGAAGAGGGAATAATAAGAATGGACGACGGATTACAAGGGGCGTGCAAAAATAAAAACTACTTACGTGTTCGGGGTAACCTTTTTTTATTTTTCGACATAGTCTCCTTTTATACTTATACACTTCGTCCAACGCTGTTCTAATTTGTTGATCCCTTCCAAATAATAGGAATTGTCGAAGTCTGCAAAATAACTATTAGTTGCTGCGATCACCTCCTCGTTTGAATAAAATCTTTGTCCCGCCAGCCATTTCTTCAAATTGGGAAACAAATAGTAGTCCGAGGGAGCCAAGTCTGGAGAATAGGGTGGATGTGAAACGAGTTGGAATCCTATTTTGCAACCACAACTGCTGAGGTGTGTGCTGGTGCGTTGTCGTGATGGAAAAGGACTTTTTTGCGGTCCAATCGCCGGCGTTCTCTTGCATCTCGGTTTTCAAACGGTCCAATAACGAGGAATAATATGCACCTGTAATAGTTTGACCCTTTCCCAAATAGTCGATGAGGATTATCCCTTGCGAATCCCAAAAGACAGTCGCGATAACCTTTCCGGCCGAAGGAATTGTCTCCGACGTTTTTGGTGCTGATTCTCCCTTGGTAGTTTGTTGTTTCGTCTCAGTAGTATAGTTATGTAGCCATGTTTCATCCACAGTGACGAAACGACGCTTAAAGTGCTGCAGATTCTTCCTGAACAGCTGCAAACCATCCTTGCAACACTTCACACGATTCCGTTTTTGGTCAACAGTGAGCAATCGCGGAACCCATCTTGCGGATAGCTTTCTCATGTCCAAATGTTTATTCAAAATATTATATACCCGTTCATTCGAGATTCCCACAGCACTAGCAATCTCACGCATCTTAACTCTTCTGTCATCCATCACCATATCATGGATTTTATTAATGATTTCTGGAGTCGTAACCTCCACAGGGCGTCCAGAATGTTCAGCATCACTTGTGCCCATATTGCACACTTAGAAAATTTTGAAACCACTTATAAACTCTTTTAATTGAAGGTGCAGAGTCACCGGAATGTTTATCACGCTTCTATTTAGTCGCCTGAGTCGTTTTGCCTTTCATAACGTATTGTTTAATCATCACAAAAAATTCTTTTTCGTCCATTTTTTGACATTCACTCGACTTCCTTGATTCACACGAATTCCAAACATCAAGAAATAGACCAATATGGCTCAAACTTGGTGTGTGTTCTTTCCAAAAAGCTACTAACTAAACATGACCTCGATACGCGCCGGTGGTGTAAGTACACCTATCTACAGGGATCTCCTTACACGTATGATGCATTGACAACATGTATTAACTTTATTTTTCCTTCACAGTTCGCACGTTTTATCATTTTATTTGTTATTTTGTCCTTTTTAAAAACTTATACAGTATATATAAAACAAACAAGGTGGTTTCAACTAAAAGCAGTGAACAATGTTTTGCAGTTGTACATGGTGGTAACTGCGTATACTAGCCAGTGGCGTCAGTTAGCACTACACATTTTATAACTGAACATGATTTTAAAAATACAAAGCATCTCGTTCATATATTTTATTAACTTGGGTATTATTTTTACGATCAACCGCAGGAGCCTTGTGATAGAATACCTAGACACCAAAATAGCCTCTCGTGACTAGATTGCCACACTGGCCATGGAAGAGACCTTCAAAAGTATGTGTGGTAATGAAATTCTACAGGATGAAACTAGTGGTAACGGTTTGAGAGTTGCCTACTTTGCTTCACTGAACAACGTCTGCCTTGACCAGAGGACGTCGCCAAGGAGGCTCCGAAGAAGGGCACAGCTGTTCGCGGAAGCGGGTGCGGTAAGATCCTGCCATATGTTTTGGCGGCGAATGCGGTTTCCTCCTTTAAAGGCAGCTGCCGCTAGACCACTGCAAGTGCCTGGAATACTGTGCTTACCGAATTTGCCTCCCTGTACGCAAGTCCAGGACCGGGTCGACACGGCTGCACTCGGCCACCGTGAGAATATTCGTTGTCTTTCCCTCCAATTCTTGTTATCCGGTCGATTGCGTCTGGCCCGCCATCGTCTGTAGGCGTGAAGTGTTCTACCAATGAGTCACACATGGCTAGCGCCTAGCAGCCAGTACCAGCCTCCTGCATGTTCTGTAACCGACACAGGCCGGAGTGGCCGAGCGGTTCTAGGCACTTCAGTCTGGAACCGCGTGACCTGCTTCGGGCATGGATGTGTGTGATGTCCTGGTTATTTACGTTTAAGTAGTACTGAGTTCTAGGGGACTGATGACCTCAGATGTTAAGTCCCATAGTGCTCAGAGCCATTTGAACCATTCGTAACCGCAGGTGATTTTCCGATTTTTTCATCCAAAATCGTGGGACATTTCTATTCGATAATTAGAATAGTTGAAAGGACAGAATTATGGAAATGCAACAAGAAAACACCAAATTTACTTTATAGTTGAATTTCAATTGACATTTATGGTAAATAACGCAGGAAATGTGAAAATCGCCTCAGCGTTATAAAAGCAGAATAAACTTACCGATAAATTTTTTGAGGATTGTTTATCGTGAAGCAGTGCTCCACACGCAAGCTCGGAAATACGGATAATAAACTGCTGCTACAAGAAAGTTTCTGCGTGAGAAAGTGAGTTACATTGGAAGATGCAAAAAACGCGATTCCCGATGTTCCAACGGCGAAGAGAGCAGCCTTCCATGTTCCAGAGCAACACAAAATAATTTGACAGGAAAATAGCAGCATACGATGCTGCGGAGCAACAGAAAAGTATTCGACGGGAAAATCGCGACTTCCGTCTTACAAAATAGAACTGAAGTTAGATCCGACGCGATTGTCTCTGGCCCTGCAAAGAACTGAACGCACATGTCCGCGTCACCCGCAGCTGGAGGCTCAGGAGGCATTCAGTAAGACGAGAACCGGAAATTTCGGCGTGGGTCCTGTGCATTCACGTAAATAAAGCTAAATTCTTGCTGTCACTGTAGCAATCAATGGCTGGGTGTCGTCCCCTCCATCTACAATTTTTTTTTAAAGTCGGCAATTAGGGTCAGAGAAGAAGAATTTTGGCCGCTTGTCACGCAGAAGACGTGTGGGACACTTGTGGTCCAGGGTGCACAACATGGAGAGCAACAGGAGCAGCCTTTTTCTGCCGCCACTCAGCCGATACCATCCGGTGCTGACTGGCGCCTTCTGGTGCACGTTTGTTGATTTTTGAGTAATTGTTGCATTTTGTGTCAGCGCTATCAACTTTCTGGGCAGCTCATAATTTGCGGGAATTGCTGCGCAGCTTGAGTTATCCGATTCATTGTATTACTTAGTGGGTCTTGGATTCGTTAACTTTGAATCTGCGAGCCCCCAGAGTTGGTAAGCTTATAGCGTTTCCCAAGCAGCCTACCACGTAGATGAGCGTCATCTCACTGGTAGTGAAACATTCATGATTAAACTGAGCCTTACAGAGCTTTGTGATTCATTATTCTAGACAACTTCGCGCCTGTTAACTTGGAGCTATTTCACAGTCAGCGTCACGGGAGACTGTGTTCATTAACACTACTGGAAAAAAATCGCAACACCGAGAAGGAATTTTGCGACATAAATAAAAGTTGGTAGACGTGTTTCTACACCCGATGTCCACTTAAATTTCGCGCCAATCGCATAATAGTGCGCTAATAGCGCCCTAAATAACGAAAAGTGTGAGGTCATCCACATGAGTCCTAAAAGGAACTCGTTAAACTTCGGTTACACGATAAATCAGTCTAATCAAAAAGCCGTAAATTCAATTAAATACATAGGTATTACAATTACGAATAACTTAAATTGGAAGGAAAACGTAGAAAATGTTGTGGGGAAGGCTAACCAAAGACTCCGTTTTATTGGCAGGAAAATGTAACATACCTGCTAAGGAGACTGCCTACACTACGCATGTCCGTCCTCTTTTAGAATACTGCTCTGTAGTGTGGGATCCTTACCAGATAGGACTGACGGAGTACATCGAAAAATTTCAAAGACAGGCAGCACGTTTTGTATTATCGCGAAATATGGGAAAGAGTGTCGCAAAAATGATACAGTATTTGGGCTGGAAATCGTTAAAAGAAAGGCGTTTTTCGTTGCGACGGAATCTTCTCAACGAAATTCCAATCACCAACTTTCTCCTCCCAGTGCGAAAATATTTTGTTGACACCCACCTACATAGGGAGGAACGACCACCACGATAAAATAAGGGAAATCAGAGCTCGTACAAAAAGATGTAGGTGTCCATCCTTTCCGCACGCTATACGAGATTGGAACAATAGAGAATTGAGAAGGTGGTTCGATGAACCCTCTGCCAGGAACTTAAATGTGATTTGCAGAGTATCGATGTAGATGTAGATATGAGGACGCAAATCAAGTTTGCTTTAAATAAACGCTGTAATGCTTCCCTTTGATACTGGATGCGGTGAGACGATGTTAGTCAAGAATGGCTTTAACGCGACAAAAATAACGTTATCAACACCTCACTGAGCTTCAACGGCGTCCTGTAATAGGGCTACAAGAAGCTGGATGATACTTCTGCGACATTACAGAAAAACGTGAAAGGAATGTAGTAAATGTGCATCATTGCTGACAGTGCTAGTCCCGAGAATGCACGGTCGCAAGAACACCGGGCTCCGAACGACGACGTGGCACTACCGAGTGGGAAGCCCGCCCGGTTAGCCGAGCGGTCTAACGCACGGCTTTTCGGATTGGGAAGGAGCGCCTGGACCCGGCACGAATCCGCCCGGCGGACTTGGGTCGAGGTCAGGTGAGCCGGCTTATCTCTGGATGGTTTTTAGGCGGTTTTCCATCTGCCTCAGCGAATGCGGGCTGGTTCCCATAATTCCGCCTCAGCTACACTATGTTGGCGATTGCTGCGCAAACAAGTTATCCACGTACGCGTACACCGCCATTACTCGACCACTCATTGGTGTGAGACGTTCCCGGGGGGGGGGGGGGGGGGGGGGGAACGTCTCGCCTCGGGCATGGATGTGTGTGATGTCCTTAGGTTAGTTAGGTTTAGGTAGTTCTAAGTTCTAGGGGACTTATGACCACAGATGTTGAGTCCCATAGTGCTCAGAGCCATTTTTCCACCGGGGACGTACCCTGAAAGAGTGGTTCGGTGTGGGGCGGCGGAGGGGTGAAGTGGACTGTGGACTGCAGTAGTCGTCCAGGAGTTGTGGACAGGGCCTCTCCGTCGTTTCTAGGCCCAAGTTTACCATACAATATAATACAATACCGAAAGAGAAGACCATCGTGTTCGGCGTGTGGCTCTGGCGTATCGTACTGCATCTGCAGCAGCAATCTGAGCAGCAGTTGGCATCACAATGTGTAACGGAACATATTAAAGGCTTTACTGTACCGAAGTATGCGATACCCTCCAAATTCAACCAGTTTAACGAGTATTTATGATTATAGAAAAGTTATTGTGTATGTTGACAATGATTGCGTAACATGTCTCCATAAACAGTCAACCCATTAAATTATACTGAATAACTAACCCACACAAAAGTTAATATCACTTGATCACTGATATAGCAAATGTCATCATGTAAAAACACTGAGTTCATCTTAAATAATTAATATGAAGTACGAAAAATAGTGTACAACTTAGGTATTTTGGATCTCCTTAAATAAAAATCACCCAGTGAAACCTATTTGTTCACTAGGAGCGGTTTCACTTAGTATTCACGAAATCAATCCTGTTTTAGACGAAAACCAATGTATTTCTTAATAATTCATGTTAATTACTTATTTATGCAAATTAGAGAAGTCAATTCACAAACTTCTAAAAAACGGACTTTTTGTGACAAAGAATTATTCTGTCAAGTCAACAAATCTGTCTGTCATTTTAATAACATGTTAAATTATGTCACTCGATGCAAATTAATAACTTTTCTGCACAAATTATGATAACAGATGTACATGTGACTTGTAAACTATATCTCTTTTTAGTAGTTCTTTGACAATGTTATAAATATGAGCAGCAAGAAGGGTCGAAAGGCAGTCGGAATGTCACTTTGGTACAGTGTGTTTGTGTGTTATTGTTTGAGGTGGATAAACAATGCAAAGAACATGTAAATGAAGTTGTGTTGTGTCATAGTCTTTGGTGGACAGTGGAATTAAGATGGCCACCAGAGTAATAAATATTTGAAGTTTACATATTTGTTGGTTTCGTTCATTCTTTATCATCAAAAGCACATAAAAAAACACGGGACCTCATGTTTTTAACCCTAGACAACCAGATTTAGAGCCAGCATCAACATCGAGACACAGCAGCGATCCAGCAAGCAGCAGTGATTACTACAATGCATTTTAATGGCGCCAACCTAACATCAAGTGCTAACAAGCCCCGTAAATGGGAGTGAAATAGTGCGATTATAGCAATTAGCAATATCTACGACCAGGCGACCATTACAAGTGGCACAACGCACTGTTACAAATTGGTTACTTCAAGAATGGCTCCGAGCCAGACGCCCTGCAACGAGCATTCCACTGACCACAACCCACCACCATTTGTGACTTCAGTGGTGTCAAGCGAGTGTTCATTGGAGGGCAGGGTGGAGGTCTCTTGTATTTTCTGATGAAAGCTGGTTTTCCTCGGTGCCAGAGATGGCCGAGTGTTGGTTAGAAGTTGGCCAGTAAAGGGCCTGCAACCAACCTGTCTGTGTGCTAGACACACCTGACCTACATCTAGAATTATGGTCTGGGATGCAATTTCGTACGACTGCAGGAGCACTCTCGTGGTTATTCCACTCATCGTAACTGCAAACCTGTAGTCTGTCTCGTGATTCGACCTTTTGTGTTGCCATTCATGAACAGCATTCAAGGGGCGTGTTTTCCAACAGAATAATGTTCGCCCACATACCACTGTTGTAATACAGCATGCACTACACAGTTTCGACATATTTCCTCGCTTTACTCGATCAATAGATCTGTCTCCAGTCCAGCATATATGGGACATCGTCAGAGGACAACTCCAGCGTCATCCACAAACAGCAGCCGCGCGGGTTGTGGACGCGCGGTTTGAGGCGCCATGTCACGAATTGCGCGGCCCGTCCCGCCGAAGGTTCGAGTCCTTGAGTGTATGTGCACATCTTAGCATCAATTAGTTTAAGTAGTGCGTAAGTCTATGGGTCCATGACCTCAGCAGTTTGGTCCATTAGGAATTCACATCCATTTGCATTTGCGTAAACAGCATTAAACGTCCCTGTATTCACCGACCAAGTGCAACAAACATGGAACTCCATCCCGCAAACTGAAGCCGGCCGCGGTGGCCGAGCGGTTCTAGGTGCTTCAGTCCGGAACTACGCGACTGCTACGGTCGCAGGTTCAAATCCTACCTCGGGCATGGATCTGTGTGAGGCTAGGTTAGGTTTAAGTAGTTCTAAGTCCTAGGGGACTGATGACCTCAGATGTTGAGTCTCATAGTGCTCAGAGCCATTTGAACCGCACACCTGTACAGCACAATGCATGCACATTTATATGCTTGCATTCAACTTTCTGGCGGTGACACTGGTTATTAATGTACGAGCATTTCGCATTTGCAATGGCTTATCTCGCGCTCAGTATTATGTCAGTGTTAATCACTGAAATATGTTACCTAGACACATGTATTACCGAAATTTGATTACTCTACATTGTATTTTGGTGTTGCGATTTCTTTTGTCAGTGTAGTTGCAATATTTTTTCTGTCATTTTCATGTAGTATACATCTACATTTATACTCCGCAACCCACCCAACGGTGTGTGGCGGAGGGCACTTTACGTGCCACTGTCATTACGTCCCTTTCCTGTTCCAGTCGCGTATGGTTCGCGGGAAGAACGACTGCCGGAAAGCCTCCGTGCGCGCTCGAATCTCTCTAATTTTACATTCGTGATCTCCTCGGGAGGTATAAGTAGGGGGAAGCAATATATTCGATACCTCATCCAGAAACGCACCCTCTCGAAACCTGGACAGCAAGCTACACCGCGATGCAGAGCGCCTCTCTTGCTGAGTCTGCCACTTGAGTTTGCTAAACATCTCCGTAACGCTATCACGCTTACCAAATAACCCTGTGACGAAACGCGCCGCTCTTCTTTGGATCTTCTCTATCTCCTCTGTCAACCCGACCTGGTACGGATCCCACACTGATGAGCTATACTCAAGTATAGGTCGAACGAGTGTTTTGTAAGCCACCTCCTGTGTTGATGGACTCTCCCAATGAATCTCAACCTGGCACCCGCCTCACCAACAATTAATTTTATATGATCATTACACTTCAAATCGTTCCGCACGCATACTCCCAGATATTTTAGTGAAGTAACTGCTACCAGTGTTTGTTCCGCTAGCAGATTTAAAGTAACAAAAAAAGGACTTACTAATTTCAGACTTGATTTGAATCTCAGAACTAAATGCCTGTCCTACAATTGATTATACTTTAAGGTAATTGTAACCCCTGCATTCCTAATTTGCTTTCCTCAATGTGATGGTATTCGATTGGAAATCAGGCGGCAACATTTTTGTTTAAATATTAAATGTGAAAATATTTTGAGGTGTGATTACGATTTATGGTTTAAAAGCATTGCACTGAGCTCATCTTAGAGGTGTTGAAGGCAGGTTAAGGAGAGAAGAAAGTAAAGATTGGCAGCACTGCTTATGTTCAACTGGTATTGAGGAGCTGGGCGTCTGATATGTAAAATGTGCACAATTGCACGGTGGCTAATTCATAATCTGACTACTACATAGTAGGAACAAAGGTAAAGCAGAAGTTTGTCACGGGTACTGAGGGAAATAACATCGCAGTAAAGACAGGTAACACAGAACAAATTGCAGATCTACAGTTGGTGATTATCAGAGCATACCGAAACGGGAGCTACAGAGGATGTTGGAAACCAATAGAACAATAGCACGAGAACAATAACAGAGGAAAATAAAAACACGTTTTTTATTACCTAAGAGTAGTGGTAATTTGTCTAAGAGGTCCTTCACAACTATGGGATATTTAAGGAATTTGGTTCTAGGTGCAGTAGATGCACTTGTTTGTTGTTTATTACCCAGCAACCTGTTTCGTATCCTGGACCATCTTCAGGTTGTAAAACATGATCAACTGAGTATAATGAAGAAGCTACCCATCACATGCAAAACGTGCCAAAAATCATGTGTACATGTTCGCATGTTCTCACAATAGTTGTATAGCATATTTACAACGTTATGTGAACGTTGCGCCAGTAAAAATGATGACTTAATTTTATCGTTTTCATGTCCACTGCTCGTCGTCTTCTGACTAACATCAAGTCCACAGTGCCCCCGGTTTGATTCCTGGCTGGATCGATTTTCTTCGCGCGGATCATGGATGTTTGCGTTGTCCTAACCACTCCATCTCATCGCCAACACAAAGGCCGAACAACCCCATTTGGGATCTTCTAGCCAAAAATGCCATACTGCAATTTCATTTTCATAATTATCATTTTTTGTAAGTGTTATATGCCATGGTCGCATTGTAAATATGACTTTTGTATGATGCTCAGCTGATCATGTTTTATGTTGGCTGACGATGGTCCAGTATAGACCGAAATCGGTTACTGAATAATTAACAAGAACAACTGCAGCTGTTGTATACAGAACGAAATTCACAAATAAAACTGGTCATCTTGATACGTTGCTGTTAGGGATACTGTTCCAGTATCACTCGAAATTACTTTCGAAGGGTGCCAATGTGGACTGGTTGTTACATTTCACGAAGGAGCGGCTGTTGGACGTGTTCACTTCATGTACACGTCGCAAAAGTTCTGTCTGTTCACCTAGCGTCCTGTAATAGCTGTGTCTCTCTCGCAGAAGATCTCGCACAGCCGTAGGTCCGCTGATTACACCAATTGTGGCTGTAACGACAATCGAAGATTTTCTAAATCTGCTGAATGAGTTCGCAATTTTTAGTGATGCCGGAATAGTTGCCGTGGTGCAATGTGAGCCACCACACTTCGTCATTATCGCAGTGCAATGACTACACATGAATTAAAAACGCGTTGACACACTATGTCCATGCCACAGCCACTGAGCTGAAGTGACACCAGAAAGCTGATGTCCAGGTGTTCTCCTTTCAGCCAATTAGAGGCCAGGAAAGCCTATGAGAGACGAGAAAACTTATCTCTCTGTTCTTTCACGTGTCACCTTCGCATTTTCTCTGTAGTTTCACGTGTCAGTCATGTATCGAGCGAGTGATTACGCCGTATCACTAGGCAATATGCGTTGTTCAGTCGCGTTTAATCGATATAGATAGGCGGTAACTAACCCGAGAAAGTGTACGAACAAAATTTCAAGAACCGATTTTCAATGATGATTTTAGAAATATACAACCCCGTACATACATTGATAGTGAAGACAAGATTAGGTGAACTACAGCATTCATAGAGGCATTTAAACAATAATTCTTCCCGCATTCCGTATGTGACTGCGGCTTTCACACCAGTTTCCGTGTCATGCGGTGTAAAACAAAGCTGTGTACTGGCTCCCGCACTCTTCTCACTTGCCGGCCGCGGTGGCCGTGCGGTTCTGGCGCTGCAGTCCGGAACCGCGAGGCTGCTACGGTCGCAGGTTCGAATCCTGCCTCGGGCATGGGTGTGTGTGATGTCCTTAGGTTAGTTAGGTTTAAGTAGTTCTAAGTTCTAGGGGACTTATGACCTAAGATGTTGAGTCCCATAGTGCTCAGAGCCATTTGAACCATTTGAACTCTTCTCACTTTATTTCGCAGCTGTTACGAGAGATGCGACGAAAGCCTGCAGTGGTCAAATGGGTCTTGACTCGAGAACAGACAAAAGTGTCTACAACATCTCTCGCCTCAGAACAAAAAGTCGCGTAAATAAAATATCTATCTTATAAATTCTTTACGCAGAGGACGTATGTATGATGGCTAATGCTCCTGAATCTCTCCAAACATACATGAACCCGCTAAATGACTCCTGCAGAAGATTTTGTTTAGTCATAAGCATTACCAAGACGCAAGTCCTTCAAGAACCACTTAAGGGTTCCAGTACAGACGACTGCAGCATTAAGTTGGACAACAAACATTTGGAAAACGTGTCACACTTTAAATATCTAGGTAGCCAAATTAGAACCGACAACAACCTGACAACAGAAATTGCAACTCGTATAGCCAATGCATCCTCAGTTTTCGGCAAACTGAATGACCGAGTATGGAAATCACATGATCTCAGACTACAAACTAAAACTGCGGTCTACAAAGCAATAATATTACCAACTTTACTCTGTGCCTCTGAAACCTGGTGTTGTTATAAAGCTGACATTAGGAGGCTAGACACCTTTCATCTTCTCTGTCTGAGATTAATTCTCCGCATGAAATGGGAAGGCCGTGTTCCAAACGCGGAGATTTTGCGTCGTGTGAAACTGCCTGGCTTTGAAGCTCTGTTAATGAAACACCAACTGAGATGCAGCGGCCATATCATACGCATGGACGACAGTAGACTTCCCCAAGCGGTGTCCTACTCAGAGTTCTCGTGTGGAAAGCGGCAGCAAGGTGGCCAACACCTGCGTTATAAAGAGACCATCAAACGCCACCTCACGGCCTGTGGCATTCCGAGCAAACGTTGGGAGGAGCTTGCATTGCACCGATCAGAGTGGCGCTCAACTGTACACAAGAGTGTGGAAGAATTCGAGCGTATCCTCCTAAAGAACCTGGACGATAAACGAAAGCTCCGCATATCCAAGCCCAAGCCTAATTACATCTATACGTATAACTCAACTGGGCAACTGTATTGCACTTCGTGTGACCGGACCTTGCAAGCAAAGCTCGGTTTTGCAAGCCACATTCGAGCCCGCCACAACATGGAGTCGCTGTCGCCGGACACGGCGAGGAGGACATCATGTGACTGGAACGGAGAAAAGCCCTAATAACTGGCATAGTGGAACGTACCCTCTGCCATGCACTTCACAATGGTTCCCCAAGTATAGATGTAAATCTTCTGCAAGGGTCAATTAGCTATTAATGTTGCACTTTGATTATACTGGTGGTATTCGACACGCTTGAGATGGTCAGCTCTGGAAAAAATGTGGAAATGGACTGTGTTTGTGAGAACGAAAGTCAAGTTGGGATGTAGGTAGAGAGTTGATGGCGGCTTGTGGGTTGGAGACAGGATTTGTCATGTGTCATTACGAAGGTTGAGGTGGAAGGGAGGAAGAGAGACTGTGGTTTAATGCCCCGTCGACAATGAGTTCATTGGAGATGGAACACAAACTCGGATAGAGGAACTATACAGCACGAAATCGTCCGTATATTTTTCAAAGGAAAGATCACCGCATTCGCCTAAAATAGTTCAGGGAACGACAAGAAATCTATATTTGGATGGCCGGATATGGAGATTTGAAATGTCATCCTTCCAAATACGAAATGGTTCAAATGGATCAAATGGCTCTGAGCACTATGGGACTTAACATCGATGGTCATCAGTCCCCTAGAACTTAGAACTACTTAAACCTAACTAACCTAAGGGCATCACACAACACCCAGTCATCACGAGGCAGAGAAAATCCCTGACCCCGCCGGGAATCGAACCCGGGAATCCAAATACGAGTTCAGTGTATTATTGCCTGTTGTTGTTGTGGTCTTCAGTCCTGAGACTGGTTTGATGCAGCTCTCCATGCTACTCTATCCTGTGCAAATTTCTTCATATCCCAGTACCTACTGCAGCCTACATCCTTCTGAATCTGCTTAGTGTATTTATCTCTTGGTCTCGTCTATCGACTTCAAAAATGTTCACATGTGTGTCAAATCTTATGGAACTTAACTGCCATCAGTCCCTAAACTTACACACTACTTAACCTAAGTTATCCTAAGAACAAACACACACACCCATGCCGAGGGAGGACTCGAACCTCCGCCGGAACCAGCCGCACAGTCCATGAATGCAGCGCCTAAGACCGTTCGGCGAATCCCCCTCGGCCTAGCGACTTCGCTCGGCGATTGGGCTAGACAAAATATGTACTTGATGTACGGGTTGGAGATGCCGTGCAAGACAAGGTGATAGTAAGATAAAAGAACGTTCTTTAGATGGGAGAAGGGGCAGTGGAAGTGGTATTGGGAATATGTAGAGGTAGCATTTAGGGTCAGCTAGTGTAGTTTTTTGAAGCACATGGGGACGCACAAAGAGGTAGATGTTTAGTATAATGATGGTTAGAAAACGAATTACATCATCGGTAGGTGGTGTGACTTATAGGGAATTGTTTGGGTGGAATGATGTGTCGATAGTGCGGTTGCAGACGTATAATTCAGTTTTCGGGGTGGGGTTAGGCTTCACCTGCAGTTCGTATCATATGCATCAAGTTTCGCCAATGTTTGCCCGTTGGTTAACAGCTACCGGGGCTGGAAGTCTCACATGTCGGACAGCGTAAGGACTGCGGAAAGTTGTTTGGTGGCAAAAATGACTGTTTAACGAGTCCACTTTCAGAAGACATTAATGCTACTAGTTGATTTTTGAGGTTAGGCTAAAGAGCGAAGAAAAAGAACGAAAGAGTTGTCAATAAAATGGATAAAGAGCAGAAACTCTAGTTGTCTACACGTTTCACGAAGAATTATTCACCCTGTTTAACATCCAAGAGTCCAGTGAATTCTGAAACTCGCTCTGCAGCCTTGAAACCAGACATGACTGGGTGAATGAGTGAGACATATTTACGAGGGGCTTTCAATAAACAATACAACACTTTTTTCTGAAAACGGGTTAGTTCTATTCAGGATTACAATACTCCATATTATTTCTCACTCTTTTGGCTACAAAACCCTATTATTGAACATAATCGCCGTTCAATGCGACGGCCTTATGCCACATAACTGGGAGGGCCTGTAGGCGCACATGGTACCACTCCACTGATGGACGTATAGGCAACGCCTTGCTGCATCAATAACTTGCCCTTCATCTACGTACTGCTCCCCGCAAAGTGCATCCTTCATTGGGCCAAACAGATGGAAGTCGAAAGGTGCGAGATTCGGGCTGTAGTGCTGATGAGAAAGAACTGTCCAATGAAGTTTTGTAAGTTCACCTCGGGTGCGCACACTTGTGTAAGGCCTTACGTTATCATGCAAAAGAAGAAGTACGTCTGCATTTTTGTGGCGATGAACATGCTGAAATCGAATTTCTGAGTTGATCGTCGCACCACGAGGGATGACATTAAACAGAATCACTTCTTCAGATTCCCAGAAGACCATCATCATGGCTTTACCGACTGCCTTTCAACTTTTTCTTCGGAGGAGAGTGGCGTGGTGCTACTCCATGGATTGCCGTTTTGTTCCCGGTTCGAAGTAGTGAATCTGTATTTCATCGCCTTTGACGATCTTTGACAAAAATTGTGACGGTCAACCTAGTAACGCGCAAGCAGTTCCTCACAGACGGTCCTTCGTTGCTCTTCACGGTCTTCTGTTGGGCAGCGAGGAACTCAGCAGGAACAAGCACACTTTTGAGTATCCAAACTGGTGGACGAATGTGCCAGAACTACCAACTAGGCGTTTGGTTGTGATCCGTCGATCATCTCCAATGAGAGTGTCCGCACGTCCCAACGTTGCAGGTGTCACAGTTGCTTGCGGCCGGCTGGCATGCGGGAGACCGGACGGGTCATCGCGACCTTGTTGCGATGATGACAGACGCCTCGCCCAGTGATTCCCCGTGATTTTGTTCACTGCCAGGTCTCCACAGATATTATACAAACGCCTATGAATATCTGCGATGCTCTGGTTTCCCGCCAAAAGATACTCAGTGAGAGCTCGCTGCTTCGAACACACCTCTGCTATAGACGCCATTTTGAAGGCTACACATAGAACCTCGACCCATAAACTATAGAGACTGAAGCAGAAATATTCCACGATGTCCTACAACAAATTCCGCATTTTTTCAATCGAAATTGGCCGAGAAAAAGACGTGTTGCATTACTTATTGACCACCCCTCGTAGATGGTATACCAATCATGTAGCATTTTCTCCTTGTTAAGACTCCCAATGGCCTGACTGAAGTCCACGTAGACGTTATGAAGCTCAGTTTTACTATCTCATTTCTGTTCATGTATTTGCCTCGGGACAAATATGATCTGTTGTTGACCAATAATTCCTGAATCCCCACAGTTGTTCTCCCAATAAGTCTTCTGCATAGGGAGCTGGCATGTAGGTAATACTAGACAATGCCTTACACAGTACATTCAGTACAGGGTACTTCGGCAGTAATTAGAACGTCAAATCTTGGCCCTTTTCAAATTCTCTCTTGATACCATATCCGTAGTTGCGTGGCTTCGCTCCCTTCTCCCCGTTTTTTAGGCAGTACCTTCAATACTTACTTTAAGCTGGATTCTTCTGTCTTTGGTTGTACAACATCTACATCTACTTTTGTACTCCGCAAGCCACCCAACGGTATGTGGCGGAGGGCACTTCACGTGCCACTGTCATTGCCTCACTTTCCTGTTCCAGTCGCGTATGTTTCGCGGGAAGAACGACTGCCGGAAAGTCTCCGTGCGAGTTCGAATCTCTCTAATTTTACATTCGTGATCTCCTCGGGAGTATAAGTAGGGGGAAGCAATATATTCGATACCACATCCAGAAACGCACGCTCTCGAAACCTGGACAGCAAGCTACACCGCGATGCACAACGCCTCTCTTGCAGAGTCTGCCACTTGAGTTTCCTAAACATCTCCGTAACGCTATCACGCTTACCAAATAACCCTGTGACGAAAAGCGCCGCTCTCCTTTGGATCTTCTCTATCCCCTCTGCCAACCAGACTATTGGACGGTAGCTGCTGATTTATGGCGAGATCGTCTTCTGAATCTCCAATAAATTACTACATCTACATCTACATCTACATTTATACTCCGCAAGCCACCCAACGGTGTGTGGCGGAGGGCACTTTACGTGCCACTGTCATTATCTCCCTTTCCTGTTCCAGTCGCGTATGGTTCGCGGGAAGAACGACTGTCTGAAAGCCTCTGTGCGCGCTCTAATCTCTCTAATTTTACATTCGTGATCTCCTCGGGAGGTATAAGTAGGGGGAAGCAATATATTCGATACCTCATCCAGAAACGCACCCTCTCGAAACCTGGCGAGCAAGCTACACCGCGATGCAGAGCGCCTCTCTTGCAGAGTCTGCCACTTGAGTTTGTTAAACATCTCCGTAACGCTATCACGGTTACCAAATAACCCTGTGACGAAACGCGCCGCTCTTCTTTGGATCTTCTCTATCTCCTCCGTCAACCCGATCTGGTACGGATCCCACACTGATGAGCAATACTCAAGTATAGGTCGAACGAGTGTTTTGTAAGCCACCTCCTTTGTTGATGGACTACATTTTCTAAGGACTCTCCCAATGAATCTCAACCTGGTACCCGCCTTACCAACAATTAATTTTATATGATCATTCCACTTCAAATCGTTCCGCACGCATACTCCCAGATATTTTACAGAAGTAACTGCTACCAGTGTTTGTTCCGCTATCATATAATCATACAATAAAGGATCCTTCTTTCTATGTATTCGCAATACATTACATTTGTCTATGTTAAGGGTCAGTTGCCACTCCCTGCACCAAGTGCCTATCCGCTGCAGATCTTCCTGCATTTCGCTACAATTTTCTAATGCTGCAACTTCTCTGTATACTACAGCATCATCCGCGAAAAGCCGCATGGAACTTCCGACACTATCTACTCTTTCTATCTATTCAGGATGTCTTATTAATCTGTCAGCAATGTCCCTTACACGCTATTATTTTAAGTCTAGGTTTCCTCAAAGTCCTTGGTCCATCAATATTTCGGGTGGCATTATCAGAATAGCAGTATTAAGAGAGTTCCATTCTCTGTGTACATGCAAAATCTGTATAGGTTAAGAGTAGACACATAGCTGCTGTAAGGACATTCCAAAAAGGGAATTAAACACTATAAGGGTAACAAAAAGCGATAGTTAACAACATGGCGCCCAAGGGCCCCAGTAATATTTTTGACTTCCCTCCCCCTTCCCACCATCCCATCCCTCTCAGTACCAGCGGATATCTATCTATGGCACTGGTTCTCTGTCCTCAGTCGCCATCTTTTTCTGTCTTGACTTTCCTCAAGATTCGCATTTCTTGCTTCAAATGCTTTCTCCACAACATTTTGCCAGTTGCGTTTCCATATGTTTTCTACACAGGCTGTTCTGAAATTCCCGTTACCCACTTCTAGAACTTGTAAAGGGGAGCGTATACAGAATATCTTGAACAGGAACCAATGTCCGCAAACGAACCGATTCCGTTCTATGACCGTTTCAGTTTAGATGGGTAAAGCGTCCACGTCTAGCATACCTCCTTCCACTAAAGCTAACTCATCCTGCATACTTGATCTTCGTACGAGACGTACTGGACCCGTTACTGAAAGCTGTGCACGAACTGACCTCTCGATTATGTCTCATAAACGTTCTATGGGATTCATGTCGGGCGATCTGGGTGGACAGATCATTAGACCAAATTTTCCAGAATGTTCTCCAAACAAGTCGAGAACAATTGTGGACCGATGACGTGTTTGGGAACATGAAGTTCATGAATGACAGCATATCGTCTTCACGCAGCCGAATATAACCATTTCCAGTCAATGATCGGTTCAGATGGACCGGAACACCCAGTCTACACCATTATGGAGCCGCCACCAGCTTGCAAAGCGCCTTGTTGACAACCTGGGTCCATGACTTCGTGGGATCTGCGCCAGCCTACGATCAATTGAAATCGGGACTCTCAAATGTTTCAAATGGCTCTGAACACTATGGGACTTAACATCTATGGTCATCAGTCCCCTAGAACTTAGAACTACTTAAACCTAACTAACCTAAGGACATCACACAACACCCAGTCATCACGAGGCAGAGAAAATGGACTCCTATCACCAGGCCACAATTTTCCCGTCGTCTAGAGTCCAACCAATACGGTCACGAGCCCAGGAGAGGCGCTGCAAGCAAAGACACTAGCATCAGTGGTCTGCTGCCACAGCCATTGACACCAGACTCCAGCATACCGTCCTAACGGATACGTTCGTCGTATGTCCCAATTGATGTCTGCGGTTACTCGACGCGGCGTTGCTTGTCTGTTAGGACTGACAACTAGACGCAAACGCCGCTGCTCTCGGTCCTTAAGTGAAGGCTAACGGTCATTTCGTTGTTCGCCGTGGGAGGCAATGCCTGAAATATTGTATTCTCGTCACACTCTTGACACTGTGGATCTCGGAATATTGAATACCCTGATTTTCAAAGTGGAATGTCCAATGCAGTCTAGCTTCAACTACCATTGTGCTTTCAAAGTCTGTTAGTACCCGTCGTACGGTCATAATGCCGTCGGGAACCTTTTCGCACCAATCATCTGAGTACAAACGACAGCTTCGCCAATGCAGTTATTTCAGTAAAATATCTGGGAGTATGCGTGCGGAACGATTTGAAGTGGAATGATCATATAAAATTAATTGTTGGTAAGGCGGGTACCAGGTTGAGATTCATTGGGAGAGTCCTTAGAAAATGTAGTCCATCAACAAAGGAGGTGGCTTACAAAACACTCGTTCGACCTATACTTGAATATTGCTCATCAGTGTGGGATCCGTACCAGGTCGGGTTGACGGAGGAGATAGAGAAGATCCAAAGAAGAGCGGCGCGTTTCGTCACAGGGTTATTTGGTAACCGTGATAGCGTTACGGAGATGTTTAACAAACTCAAGTGGCAGACTCTGCAAGAGAGGCGCTCCGCATCGCGGTGTAGCTTGCTCGCCAGGTTTCGAGAGGGTGCGTTTCTGGATGAGGTATCGAATATATTGCTTCCCCCTACTTATACCTCCCGAGGAGATCACGAATGTAAAATTAGAGAGATTAGAGCGCGCACGGAGGCTTTCCGGCAGTCGTTCTTCCCGCAAACCATACGCGGCTGGAACAGAAAAAGGAGGTAATAGCAGTGGCACGTAAAGTGCCCTCCGCCGCACACCGTTGGGTGGCTTGCGGAGTATAAATGTAGATGTAGAATGTAGATGTAGATGTAGAATGCACTGTCCTTTTATACAGTGTATATGCGATGGGGTTGGGTTGTTTGGGGGGAAGAGACCAAACAGCGAGGTTATCGGTCTCATCGTATTAGGGAAGGACGGGGAAGGAATTCGGCCGTGCCCTTTCAAAGGAACCATCCTGGCATTTCCCTGGAGCGATTTAGGGAAATCACACAAAACCTAAATCAGGATGGCCGGACGTAGAATTGAACAGTCGTCCTCCCGAATACGAGTCCAGTGTGCTAACCACTGCGCCACCTCGCTTGGTATATATGCGATGCTACAGCCATTTGCATATGTGTATATTGCTATCCCATGAGTTTTGGCACCTCAGCGTAATGATAATGATGATGATGATGATTATGATTATGATGATGTTTGGCTTGTCGTGCGCGTACACAGTCCCAATTTTTACACAGTCCATTTTCTTTTCACAATCCAATCTAGTCACACTCACCAATGA
Organism: Schistocerca cancellata; assembly: GCF_023864275.1. Lineage (NCBI taxonomy): Eukaryota > Metazoa > Arthropoda > Insecta > Orthoptera > Acrididae > Schistocerca > Schistocerca cancellata. The sequence goes on from NC_064634.1 coordinate 406,798,664, forward strand.
TGTTGTTCATGAAATGATGAGGACAACACAAACACACAGTGCCTGGGCAGAGAAAATCCCCAACCCAGCCGGGAATCGAACCCGGGACCCCGTGATCCTGAGGCAGCAATGCTAGCCCCTAAACCAAGAGCTGCGGACATCAGCGTAACGAACAGCGTTGTGTAATGGATGTACACTATTGGCCATTAAAATTGCTACACCACGAAGATGACGTGCTACAGACGCGAAATTTAACAAAAACGAAGAAGATGCTGTGATGTGCAAATGATTAGATTTTCAGAGCATTCACACAAGGTTGGCGCCGGTGGCGACACCTACAATCTGCTGAAATGAGGAAAGTTTCCAACCGATTTCTTATACACAAACAGCAGTTGAACGGCGTTGCCTGGTGAAACGTTATTGTGATGCCTCGTGTAAGGAGGAGAAATGTGTAACATCACGTTTCCGATAAAGGTCGGATTGTAGCCTATCGCGATTGCGGTTTCTCGTGTCACGACAATGCTGGCCGTGTTAGTCGAGATCCAATGACTGTTAGCAGAATATGGAACAGGCGGGTTCAGGAGGGTAATAGGGAACGCCGTGCTGGATCCCAATGGCCTCGTATCACTAGCAGTCGAGATGACAGGCATCTTATCCGCATGGCTGTAACGGATCGTGCAGCCACGTCTCGATCCCTGAGTCAACAGATGGGGACGTTTTCAAGACAACAACCATCTGCATGAACAGTTCGACGACGTTTGCAGCAGCATGGACTACCAGCACAGAGACCATGGCTGCGGTTACCCTTGATGCAGTATCACAGACAGGTGTACTCAATGACGAACCTGGGTGCACGAATGGCAAAACTTCATTTTTTCGGATGAATCTAGGTTCTGTTTACAGCAGGGCTTCACAACATACGTGCTCGCGGAGCAAGCTGTGAGCAGCAAGACGCGAGCACGGAGCAGCGCGAGCACGCTACCCCCACTACCGGACCAGAGCGGAGAGTGGGGAGAGTCACGTGGGGCACCCAACAGCTGACGCCAGTCAATGTAAATCCGCGGCAACCTGCAAGGATATCACTCATGAATTATTACTGCGACAAATGAAATGAAAGGAGAATGTACACATGCCCCATAATTTTAGTAGCTTAGCGTATGCCTCTACATTCGCATTAATTTGTGAACTGTTACACAATAAAAGGTGTCACTGAAGTGTGGGATTCTCGCTTCTCTTGTGCTTTTTGCCCTTTACAATTGCGTCTATGTTCGAAGTAATTGTTCTTGTGCATTTTAGGCGCAGCGAATGTTTTTCTTGTTCTGATATTTGTCTCTGTATTCTCTGTCACACTGCAAGTCAATAATTTCTTGCTGCAGCTCACGACGAATCTCTTAGATATTCGCTGAATATGGAGAGAACAGATCAAAATCACTGTCTAGTGCTGTCAGATCTTGAAAGCGCTGATCAACTAAACTATGTGAATAACGTTCACAGTCTTTGTGAACATCTTGCATAGATGATAATTTAGGAAAATGAGCTAGGTTTCCTGTTTCCAGCTGACTCACCCAAAGTGTCAATTTCATTTTAAAAACTGGTATTCGATCTATGAAATGAGTAATTTTTACGTTGTAGTAAAATGTTCAAAGCATTCAGATGGCTAGTTAAATCTGCTAAGAACGCGAGATCACATTCAAACGTGCGCACGCATTTCCCCTCCCTCACCTCCGTCCCTACTGGTTCAAATGGATCTGAGCAAAAAAAAAAAAAAAAAAAAATATGGTTCAAATGGCTCTGAGCACTATGGGACTTAACATCTATGGTCATCAGTCCCCTAGAACTTAGAACTACTTAAACCTAACTAACCTAAGGACATCACACAACACCCAGTCATCACGAGGCAGAGAAAATCCCTGACCCCGCCGGGAATCGAACCCGGTAACCCGGGCGTGGGGAGCGAGAACGCTACCGCACGACCACGAGCTGCGGACTCCCTCCCTACTCCGCGACCTTGCACCTGCTCGCGAGCACGTGCCTGAGCAGACGCGAGTACTCGCGCTCAAAACCGGGCAGTTGTTAAGCCCTGGTTTACAGCATCATGATGATTGCATCCATGTTTGGCGACGTCGCGGTGTACGCATATTGGAAGCGTGTATTCGTCATCGCCATACTGGCGTATCACCTGGCGTGATGGTATGGGGTGCCATTGGTTAGTGTCTTGGTCACGTCTTGTTCGCATTGACGGCACTTTGAACAGTGGATGTTACATTTCAGATGTGTTACGACCCGTGGCTCTACCCTTCATTCGATCCCTGCGTAACCCTAAATTTCAGCAGGATAGTGCACGACCGCATGTTGCATGTCCTGTACGGGCCTTTCTGGATACAGAAAACGTTCGACTGCTGCCCTGGCCAGCACATTCTCCAGATCTTTCACCAATTGAAAACGTCTGGTCAATGGTGGCCTAGCAACTGGCTCGTCACAATACGCCAGTCACTACTCTTGATGAACTGTGGTATCGTGTTGAAGCTGCACGGGCAACTGTACCTGTACACGCCATCCGAGCTCTGTTTCACTCAATGCCCAGGCGTATCAAGGCCGTTATTACGGCCAGAGGTGGTTGTTCTGGGTACTGATTTCTCAGGATCTATGCACCCAAACTGCGTGAAAATGTAATCACATGTCAGTTCTAGTAAAGTCTATTTGTCCCATGAATACCCGTTTATCATCCGCATTTCTTCTTGGTGTAGCAATTTTAATGGCCAGTAGTGTATTATGCAACAGCAGATGTAGTGGCCCACCTGCACAACAGCGATGTCGTATTCGGCAGTAATGTAGCTGAACTCGTCGTGGATGATGGCCTGCGAGACGTTGAGGACGACCCCGCCGCTGCCCCGCGTGGACGTGCCCGCCCGCACGCTCATGGCGGCCACCTCGTGCCGGAAGACGCAGTGCGCTGCCGTGAGCGCCCAGCTGTCGCCGATGACGGAGGCGCCGCACCAGTGGACGCCCGCCAGCTGCAGCGACACCGTCCACGGGAAGTCGGCGATGCTGGCGTCGGTGCCGTTGATGATGCGACCGCCGTCGCTGGCTGACCACGGCGCCCCGGCTGTGGGAGCCGCAAGCGCGCACGCCTGCAGGCAGAGGAAGACAACCACACCGCGTACCATGGCGACGACCGGTGAATCCAGCGCGCTCCTGTCGGCGCGTACTCTTATAACGCCGAAATGCACAAAATGGAGCCTGGCTTTCGACGTTGCTTTCTGTGCGGGAAGCTGTCAATCGAGCTCGAACAATGGTCACGAGGAATTATCAGAACTGATAACGACTGCACTCATACACAGAAGCTTACAGATCACAAGATCGTATCTCCAAAAAACCGACCAACCTTAAAGTAGGTGGATGAAAAAATAATGAAGTGTTCACTCTTATCTACTAGTCACTGAACCTTCTAATATCAAGACGTACGTAACACTACGATAAGATAAATCAAAATGTCATGAAGGTAACTGATATTTTATTTACTGCAGCTCTCCTCTTTAATGTCTGGTTATTACGGACTCCATTTATTTAGTAAATAAATACTTAATTAAGGCCGGCCGCGGTAGCCGTGCGGTTCTAGCAAAATGGCTCTGAGCACTATAGGACTCAACATCTGAGGTCATCAGTCCCCTAGACTTAGAACTACTTAAACCTAAGGACATGACCCACATCCATGCCCGTGGCAGGATTCGAACCTGCGACCGTAGCAGCAGCACGGTTTCTGACTGGAGCGCCTAGGCGATTCTAGCACTTCAGTCCGGAACCGCGTGACTGCTACGGTCGCAGGTTCGGATCCTGCCTCGGGCATGAATATGTGTGATGTCCTTAGGTTAGTTAGGTTTAAGTAGTTGTAAGTTCTAGGGAACTGATGACCTCAGATGTTAAGTCCCATAGTGCTCAGAGACATTTTTGAACTTAATGAAGGCTTTAATCTCATCTTCCACTCCCCGCAAATTCTCCTCTTTAACGCCAGCGTATCAACTATTTTATAAACAGAACTTTGATGATGATGGTGAGTAGTTAGATGAGGAGTGGCAAGGTTCTGAACACAATTTAAATACAAATATATTTTCAACGTCAATTTCTTTAAAAAATGGCTCTGAGCACTATGGGACCTAACATCTGAGGTCATCAGTCCTCCAGAACTTAAAACTATTTAAACCTGACTAACCTAAGTACATCACACACATCTGTGCCCGAGGCAGGATTCAAACCTGCTACCGTAGCGGCTGCGCGGTTTCAGACTGAAGCGCCTAGAACCGCTCCGCCACACAGGCCGGCTCAATTTATTTACCATAAATAAATAATAACAACTACTACCTTTTGACAGAACCTCCACAAAGGAAATTAAGAACACCTAAAGTTTTAGTTACAGAGGAATGAAATTTGAATGTAAAATTAAAAAAAAAAAATTCTGTTAAAATTGCCTCTTCTTTAAGTTCAGAATTACCAAACTTTTAAAACATATAAAATGAACATTATTGATTTAACAGAACATACAGCCAGCCGAAGTGGCCGTGCGGTTAAAGGCGCTGCAGTCTGGAACCGCAAGACCGCTACGGTCGCAGGTTCGAATCCTGCCTCGGGCATGGATATTTGTGATGTCCTTAGGTTAGTTAGGTTTAACTAGTTCTAAGTTCTAGGGGACTAATGACCTCAGGAGTTGAGTCCCATAGTGCTCAGAGCGAACAGAACATACAGAAAAATAACCTCCTTAAACGGCAAAATAAATTACAACAGTTACAGGCAGCAACTTTGAAAAGCAACGCCCTTCTCATAACCCACTAAAATTTCAACTATTCTAATGGACAATACAGAAAACCTGTCCGCAATACACCAAAATCTTTAAAGACAAGAGCAGTACGTAATAGCTGTGGTAAACAGAACTAAACCTAACACCATTACGAGATCTAATTTTCTCATTAAAAGCTTCTAAAACTGCAATCGATTCGGTCAATATTGGAAGTGGCCGACAAAATAACGGCTGCCAAGATAATTAGCTAACGGCGTCAACGTCTTAAGCTATGTTATGACAGGTAAAGTCAAGCTGTGCAACACACAAACACAAAAGCGTGATACTTTGCTCATATGTTTCAGTTGAAAAACAATGAAAAAATGAGTCTATAGAACAAGCGATATACTGGTTTATCTGGAGGGATGAAATCATTAAGGTTCCTCTTCAGACCTCCACCCTCAGCTCAAATGAGGGTGGACTGGGACTAAACGGCAGTACTCCTCAACAGAATTAAGTATGTAAGAAAAAATTGACCACTCGCCAAGTGTTGTAATGTTTCACAAATATCGCATGACATCAGAGTTAGCTCCAGTTAATATTATCAGAATGCCACACTCATTGAACTTTGTCCGAAATTATTATCTCAATGAAACCTACATGCCAACAGATCTCGTAAAACAAGAGCAAATTCGTTATATGGCCACAGCTGTCGAAGGAATACCAATTCCTAATAAATGGGAGCTGCGACTTCCACAGCACACCTGGAAAATCATGTGGGAAAATTTATGAAAATAATACCAGAAAGCGCCGGATCGACTTGATACAGAGTGATAAACCGGACAATAGCGATCAGCTCCAAGCTTTACTCCATTCATTTAAAACCGTTAGCCGCATGTGGAAATTGCAATCTGAGGAAACGATCGAACACCGTTTTGAGTGCCAGAAATTTGTCACGATATTGCACACAGTACGGGACATGATTCCATTGATTAATAGAATGGAGCCGGCCGTTGTGGCCGAGCGGTTCTAGGCATTTCAGTCAGGAACCGCGCTGTTGCTACGGTCGCAGATTCGAATCCTGCCTCGGGCATGGATGTGTGTGATGTCCTTAGGTTAGTTAGGTGTAAGTAGTTCTAAGTCTAGGGGACTGAAGGCCCATAGTGCTCAGAGCCATTTGAACCATTTTGAATAGAATGGATATACACAATATATTGGTTTCTAACGTCGTGATACCCAAATGGAAATCATTTCCCAAATCAGAGCCGTAGATCATAGCACATACAATTCATATCATTCTTAGATTTAAATTAACGGACAACTTACAGTACCCGGCATACTTCGGGGATGAATACGAGAAAATAACTGATCATCCTAAATACAGGCTTACGTATGCGAATTTTCTCACGATTCCAGTGTATAAAGCTTATCATAATGTTTTGAGAGGAAACCTCAGACACACAAAAAAAGGAATGTGATGTGAATTCTACAAACGTATCATCTAAGAAATAATTCAATGGACAATTTCTTGCAAATTTCCGTGCAACAGATTGAAATGTGAATGTGTTGAAATGTACACTGAAGAGCCAAAGAAACTGGTGCAGGCATCCGCATTTCAAATAGAGAGATATGTGAGCAGACAGAATACGGCGCTGCGGTCAGCAACCCCTGTATAAGACAACAATTGTCTGTCGCAGTTGTTAGATCTGTCACTGCTGCTACAATGGAAGGTTATCAAGATTTAAGTGAGTGTGAACGTGGTGTTATAGTCGGCGCACGAGCGATGGGATTCAGCATCTCAGAGGTAGCGATGAAGTGGAGATTTTCCCGTACGACCATTCCATGAGTGTACCCTCAATATCAGGAATCCGGTAAAACATCAAATCTCCAACATCGCTGCGGCCGGAAGAACGTCCTGCAAGATCAGGGCCATCGTTCAACGTGACAGAAGTGCAATCCTTCCCCAAATTGCTGCAGATTTCGATGTTGGGTCATCAACAAGTGGCAATGTGTGAACTGTTCAACGAAACATCTTCCATATGGGATTTCGGGGCCGAAGGCCCACTCGTGTCCCCTTGATGACTGACGACACAAAGCTATGCATCTCGCCTGGGTCCGTCAACACCGACATTGGACTGTTGATGACTGGAAACATGTTGCCTGGCTGGACGAGTCTCGTTTCAAATTGTATTGAGCGGATGGACGCGTACGGGTATGGAGACAACCTCATGAATCCATGGACCCTGCATGTCAGCAGGGGACTGTTCAAGTTGGTGGAGCCTCTGTAATGGTGTGGGGCGTGTGCATTTGGTGTGATATGGAACCCCTGATACGTCTAGATCCAACTCTGACGTGACACGTACGTAAGTATACTGTCTGATCATCTGCATCCATTCATATCCATTGTGCATTCCGACGGTCTTGGACAATTCCAGCAGGACAATGCGACGCGCCACACGTCTAGAATTGCTACAGAGTGGCTCCTGGAACACGCTTCTGAGTTTAGACACTTCCGCCGCCAACCAAACTCCCCAGACACGAAGATTATTGAGCATATCTGGGATGCCTTGCAACGTGCTGTTCATAAGACATCTCCACCCCCTCGCACTCTTACAGATTTATGGACAGCCCTGCAGGATTCATGGTGTCAGTTTCCACCAGAACTACTTCAGACATTAGTCGAGTCCATGCCACGTCGTGTTGGCTCTTCAATGTATATGATTACTTTTAAAATGAATTTGTTTTCTCTTGTTATGTGAACCTGTTAAATGTAAATAAATATCTTGGAAAAAATATTAAACTGCACCCTGTTAGTTGTACATCAAGGAGCTAATTGGGCCTCCAGGCATCTGATATTGGCTTGTACATGCCATCCTCTCGTGACTGTGTCTTTAAAAAATTGCGCTATCCGGGCCCTCAACGGTCGGCTTGTCATTGACGTAGATGCTAAGGAGTATTTGGGACAACACAGAGCTCTGATGTAGTCCCGCACTCGCCCTCCGGGAGTCAGACGATTGATCCTGTTTAGTGACAACCATCTATCTGTCTATAAGAAAACTAGCAATAAGCTTCCCGTAACGGTCAGAAATCGACGTATTCTCCTGTAGTTTGCCAATCCGTTGCTTCTTCCAAACTTTCCCGTAGGTGTTAGATGATATGTCATTGGGCGCCCCAGTATAAAGGAACAACTAAATGGGTATGAGAAAGTACAGGGCATTTATCACAAGTCATATGTTACTTCGCAAGAGTGCAACAGTACTTTACTACACAAATTACTCTTATAATTCAACTGCCTGCCAACAACACATTTCTTCTGAGTTCCCCTATTCCAAAATGGATCAAATGGCTCTGAGCACTATGGGACTTAACTTCTCAGGTCATCAGTCCCCTAGAACTTAGAACTACTAACCTAAGGACATCAAACACATCAATGCTCGAGGCAGGATTCGAACCTGCAACCGTAGCGGTGGCGCGGTTCCAGACTGTAGCGCCTAGAACCGCTCGGCCACCCCGGCCGGTGCCTATTCCATCATACCTCCATAAATATAGAGCATTTTTGAAACATGCATCAAAATGGAAACTCAGATTTACAGGTAAACAAGACACAGGTACGATCAATATACACTACTGGCCATTAAAATTGCTACACCACGAAGAAATGCAGATGATAAACGGGTATTCATCGGACAAATATATTATACTAGAACTGACATGTGCTTACATTTTAGCGAAATTTGGGTGCATAGATCCTGAGAAACCAGAACCCGGAATAACCGCCTCTGGCCGTAATAACGGCCTTGATACGCCTGAGCATTGAGTCATATAGAGCATGGATGGCGTGTACAGGTACGGCTGCCCATGCAGCTTCAACACGATACCACAGTTCATCAACAGTAGCGACTGGCATATTGTGACAAACCAGTTGCTCGACCACCACTGACCAGACGTTTTCAATTAGTGAGAGATCTGGAGAATGTGCTGGCCAGGGCAGCAGTCGAACTTTTTCTTATCCAGAAAGGCCCGTACAGGACCTGCAACATGCGGTCGTGCATTATCCTGCTGAAATGTAGTGTTTTTCAGGAATAGAATGAAGTGTAGAGTCACGGGTTGTAACACATCTGAAATGCAACGTCCACTGTTCAAAGTGCCGTCAATGCGAACAAGAAGTGTCCGAGACGTGTAACGAATTGCACCCCATACCATGACGCCGGGTGACACGCCAGTATGGCGATGACGAATATACGCTTCCAATGTGTTCAATGCGATGTCGCCAAACACAGATGCGACCGTCATGATGCTGTAAAAAAACCTGGATTCATCCGAAAAAAATGGCGTATTGCCATTCGTGCACCCAGGTTCGTACACCAACCCAGGTTGAGTACACCATCGCAGGCGCTCCTGTCTGTGATGCAGCGTCAAGGGTAACCGCAGTCATGGTTTCCGAGCTAATAGTCCATGCTGCTACGAACGTCGTCGAACTCTTCGTGCAGATGGTTGTTGTCTTGCAAACGCCCCCATCTGCTGACTCAGGGATCGAGACGTAGCTGCACGATCCGTTACAGCCATGCGGATAAGATGCCTGTCATCTCGACTGCTAGTGATACGAGGCCGTTGGGGTCCAGCACGGCGTTCCGTATTACCCTCCTGAACCCACCGATTCCATATTCTGCTAACAGTCATTGGATCTCGACCAACGCGAGCAGCAATGTCGCGATTCGATAAACCGCAATCGCGATAGGCTACAATCCGACCTTTATCAAAGTCGGAAACGTGATGGTACGCATAAAATTTTATGTGACGTAGCATGTGAAAGGTGCTGGATTTGGACGGGTTACTCCTGTAACTGAAATATCAGATCTGAAGATGGTTCTGAATGAACCGAAACCGGTCATATGAATAATAAAAAAAAAAATTTGCAATCAAGATGGATTTTAAGTAACATTATAAAATCACTGATTGCGGTTATCCCGTAAGACATTATGTCTGTTTTTGCAAAGTACGCATTTCTCCTCCTTACACGAGGCATGACAACAACGTTTCACCAGGCAACGCCGGTCAACTGCTGTTTGTGTATGAGAAATCGGTTGGAAACTTTCCTCGTGTCAGCACGTTGTAGGTGTCGCCACTGGCGCCAACCTTGTGTGAATGCTCTGAAAAGCTAATCATTTGCATATCACAGCATCTTCTCCCTGTCGGTTAAATTTCGCGTCTGTTACACGTTATCTTGGTGGTGTAGCAATTTTAATGGCCAGCAGTGTAAATAAATAGAAAAAAGTTTTATAACACTAGCCAAAGTGAATCACATAATTCCGAAAACATATTAGCTCAATCAGGGAAGGCTATTGGGCATATTCAAGATACTGACGTGGAAAAATTATAAAAGAACTTTTAACAATTGACAACTGCATCAGCATTAAAAGTATTACGTTAAGAACCAAACTTCAGACAGCGAAACCATGGAAGCGGCAGGTACGGCAGGGCAGGTATGAATATCATGGTTTAGAATAGCGGTCAGTACTGGGTAAATTTTGCCCGATTGCTACAAGATAGAAAACATGAGAAATGCCGTAGCAAGCCGGGAGGCCGTAACGTGTCAGAGACTACGGTGAGACGGGAAGCAGGACGCCGCCCACTGCGCCCGGTCGACTGGCGGATAACGAAAAATACCCCGGACCAGCGCCCCCAAACGCTACGAACACCTCGTAAGGCCACAGCCGTAGGCAATTTTATAGTCGCTACACCAGTCAGGGAAGCGACAACTTCCAATACAAATCAGATTCAATTTTGATCTCAGTGACCACTAAGACACATGGCGGCCCACAAGAGCAGAACAGACGGAATCAGAAAATGCACAGCACTCTTGCACCCATAACAGCAACTATGCCTCCGTGATGCCGGGTAAATCGGCTGCGTCGACATTAGGCCCAAGTATTGTCGATCAACACAACTCTAGCGACGACTGGCCGCTTAGACAAAAATCGCGCGCTCGTAAGTTCCGTGTACAGTCCGCCAAACATCACATGTGTCTCTTATCTCTCTCTCGCCCTGACTGCGACCCATGGACTCCAGTGGGGTCAGTCGCCTACCCAAGGAACTGCAACCAAAGACTCAGCTAACAGGTGACCGGAGCGATACCCGGTGATTAGACAGAAACGGATCGCGCCAGTAGACAAAGATGTAAAAACATAGAACGAGTCAATACGGCTCGAACGATATCTAAAAAGACTGCAGCAGTAGTTTTAGTCACATTCAAGTTCCGTGTTACAATTTTCGCCAACCATAGAAACCATACTGCTCCACTCGAACCTTGCCTTCTGCGATAAGGGGCTCGAAATTGCGGATAAATACGACCTTCTCAAACGTTCCGCCCAAGCTGCTAAGAAAACTAACAGGTCTGTAGTTGGTAGCAAGCGTCAATACTTCCACGGTTTGGGGATAGGGACCAGCTTTGCAATCTTCCAAGTGGACGGAAAATACTTTGTGAGAAGACAGCCATTATAAATCCTCATGAGGAGCACCAAGGGTTTAGGAGGCAATGCTTCAGGCGTAGGTTGGCAATCTTGTCCACACCAGGCACTTCATTCCAATTCAGTTTTTTCGTAACAGACCTTACTTCGCTTGGTGCCGTTAAACGTGCTTGCAGGTGGTCATCCACCATGATGACTCTGTACACGAATTGGGAGGTAGCAAGTCCTTACCCCGCTAGGAAGGTGATCAGCCCGTAAATTCTTGACCAACTTCCATTCTTCCCTGGTCTGTAGTGGGAAGAAAGACATCATGTCCTCCCACGACTCCATACTCTGTTCCAAAACCATACGTCTGCGTTTCCACTCTGTGTAACAGTCAGTGGTAAGCCGAGTTTCTCGTCCGTTGTCACAGTTCGCACGACCGATTCTTCTGCTAGCCAAGTTCTTCACACAAAGGAGGTAGTGGATCGTAAGTCCAGCGTTCCTCCATTGTAGTGAAAGAGGATAGCTTGTAAGCTTTCCGAATTTTGCGTGACATAATCCACAGCGTAATCGATTTGGGGCGTGTCTGCACCTCCGAAGCAGGGGCAAAATTGCTGTTCTACTAACGCTGGAATTGGGTCCAGTTAGTTTCCAGGTAGACATGGCGAGACTGACGTCCGACATCTCTTTCGTGATATCACTGCCAGGACAGGGCTATAATCCGATGATAATTCGCTGGCCGTCTCGAACCGAGGGTCCACCCCAAGTCCGTGGGTGATGGTAATATCTACATCTACATCCATACTCCGCAAGCCACCTGACGGTGTGTGGCGGAGGGTACCTTGAGTACCTCTATCGGTTCTCCCTTCTATTCCAGTCTCGTATTGTTCGTGGAAAGAAGGATTGTCGGTATGCCTCTGTGTGGGCTCTAATCTCTCTGATTTTATCCTCATGGTCTCTTCGCGAGATATACGTAGGAGGGAGCAATATACTGCTTGACTCTTCGGTGAAGGTATGTTCTCGAAACTTCAACAAAAGCTCGTACCGAGCTACTGAGCGTCTCTCCTGCAGAGTCTTCCACTGGAGTTTATCCATCATCTCCGTAACGCTTTCGCGATTACTAAATGATCCTGTAACGAAGCGCGCTGCTCTCCGTTGGATCTTCTCTATGCCTTGTATCAACCCTATCTGGTACGGATCCCACACTGCTGAGCAGTATTCAAGCAGTGGGCGAACAAGCGTACTGTAACCTACTTCCTTTGTTTTCAGATTGCATTTCCTTAGGATTCTTCCAATGAATCTCAGTCTGGCATCTGCTTTACCGACGATCAACATTATATGCTCATTCCATTTTAAATCACTCCTAATGCGTACTCCCAGATAATTTATGGTATTAACTGCTTCCAGTTGCTGACCTGCTATTTTGTAGCTAAATGATAAAGGATCTATCTTTCTGTGTATTCGCAGCACATTACACTTGTCTACATTGAGATTCAATTGCCATTCCCTGCACCATGCGTCAATTCGCTGCAGATCCTCCTGCATTTCAGTACAATTTTCCATTGTTACGACCTCTCGATACACCACAGCATCATCTGCAAAAAGCCTCAGTGAACTTTTGATGTCATCCACCAGTGGTAAGTGGTAATATCGAGTACATCCGGGAGTTGGAGACTGGACTGCGGAATATTGGTCGGCTCTATGGGACCCAAGGCAACGGCGTGTCGCAGTGGATACACCCGTTCCCGTGAGATCACCGAAGTTAAGCGCTGTCGGGCTGGCCGGCACTTGGATGCGTGACCATCCAGGCCGCCATGCGCTGTTGCCATTTTTCGGGGTGCACTCAGCCTCGTGATGCCAATTGAGGAGATACTCGACCGAATAGTAGCGGCTCTGGTCAAAGAAAACCATCATAACGACCAGGAGTGCGGTGTGCTGACCACACGCCCCTCCTATCCGCATCCTCAACTGAGGATGATACGGCGGTCGGATGGGCCCGATGGGCCACTTGTGGCCTTACGCCGGAGTACTATGAGACCCAAATCAATTCATACATAGCGCAAGGCCATTCGAGTTGGTGGTTCGCGATTGCATTCTACAGAGTGCATGCTCACACCGTCATACAACCGACTCACATGTCGCTGCCCTCTGGAGAGACTCCGACGCGATATAGTTGGTCAAAGACCATAATTCCACAGAGACAGTAATCGATAGTACCTACAACACGGCTCACTTGGTTTTCAACATATCTCCCTATTCTCCAATTGAGGGTCAAGGTATCGAAAATGTTATTTACTTTATACTTCAGTTATAACAACATACGTCAGTAATGCTAATGCACTCGGGTGCGGCAGCAGTCTACATTTCCGGTAGCGAAAACAAACGACATTAAAGTGGTATTTTCAGAGATTGCATATTTCCCACAACGTTCATTCCAACTGTCTCCCGTACCAAGTTTTAAGATAAATAAAAACTAGAACTGTAATAGGATCTGGCATTTGGTTGGGAACTGAGATGGTGGGGTAAATTTCGTCATTGTCAGACTTTGTTTTAACAGCCTTACTCACATTTCAAACTACCCGCTGGGCATCTGTCTGTTGATATTAATCGTAACACACTCGATCCAGTCCGTTAATGTGACCACCACCTACGATCGACGACAACGTGCAATAACCACACGGCAGGCATCAACACTAGCAGAGGAGGGCATATAAAGCTTGTCGGGGCTGAAAGTGGTCTTTTCAGATGAATCACGTCTCACATTTCATCGGACAGATGATTGTCGGCATGAAACGTCTGAAAACAAACACCCTCTAACAATAGTCGGAAGGGACCAGCCTCGTGCTGGGTGCGTTATGGTCTAGGGAATGTTTTCGTGGCATTCCGTATGTGATCTCGTCATTCTGGAGGGCACAATGGGTGAACACAAGTATGATCTATCCTTGGGGATCATATTCAGCCTTTTGGCAGGTGTCCACATTAATGCGACTGGGCAGTGTAAGGATAACTTACATGTGGCAGACAGATCAGTTACTTTCGAGAAGAGTAGGCAACGTACCAGCACCTTCCCAGTTCTCTCCCAGTTTTTAACCCAAGCAGTACAAATACAATAGAAAGATACAAAAGTACTCATCACTATCATCCATAATACACGGATACGTCAAGGAGAGAATTTAAAAAGTGAGTTTACCATGTCACACCAAGTAACTTTTATTGAACGCTGCAATGCACTTCAAAGCGTGACAGATACAAGACACTATTTTTAAACACAGTAATCACCTGCAAAATACTAACACGTATTGTTTACAGACGAATGGAAAAACTAGTAGAAGCCGACCTCGGGGAAGATCAGTTTGGATTCCGTAGAAATACTGGAACACGTGAGGCAATACTTACCTTACGACTTATCTTAGAAGAAAGATTAAAGAAAGGCAAACCTACGTTTCTAGCATTTGTAGACTTAGAGAAAGCTTTTGACAATGTTGACTGGAATACTCTCTTTCAAATTCTAAAGGTGGCAGGGGTAAAATACAGGGAGCGAAAGGCTATTTACAATTTGTACAGAAACCAGATGGCAGTTATAAGAGTCGAGGGACATGAAAGGGAAGCAGTGGTTGGGAAGGGAGTAAGATAGGGTTGTAGCCTCTCCCCGATGTTATTCAATCTGTATATTGAGCAAGCAGTAAAGGAAACAAAAGAAAAATTCGGAGTAGGTATTAAAATCGATGGACAAGAAATAAAAACTTTGAGGTTCGCCGATGACATTGTAATTCTGTCAGAGACAGCAAAGGACTTGGAAGAGCAGTTGAACGGAATGGATGGTGTCTTGAAGGGAGGATATAAGATGAACATCAACAAAAGCAAAACGAGGATAATGGAATGTAGTCGAATTAAGTCGGGTGATGTTGAGGGTATTAGATTAGGAAATGAGACACTTAAAGTAGTAAAGGAGTTTTGCTATTTGGGGAGCAAAATAACTGATGATGGTCGAAGTAGAGAGGATATTAAATGTAGACTGGCAATGGCAAGGAAAGTGTTTCTGAAGAAGAGAAATTTGTTAACATCGAGTATAGATTTAAGTGTCAGGAAGTCATTTCTGAAAGTATTTGTATGGAGTGTAGCCATGTATGGAAGTGAAACATGGACGGTAAATAGTTTGGACAAGAAGAGAATAGAAGCTTTCGAAATGTGGTGCTACAGAAGAATGCTGAAGATTAGATGGGTAGATCACATAACTAATGAGGAA